>NW_019154090.1:1796319-2002207 GCF_002288905.1 Enhydra lutris kenyoni | reverse complement strand
TGAGCGGGTGTGCGGGTGTGCGGGTGTGCGGCCGTGCCCTGTGCCCTTAGGAGTTTACCATCCCCTTGGCCAGGCGAGGCCGGAGCACTTGGCTGGTTTCTGCTTCCCCTGCATGCGCGTGAGAATCCACCGCAAGCGCAGGCTGACCTCTCCCTTTCTTTCCCAAAGTCGGCATGACGGGGACGCCCCCTCCTGACACAGCTCAGCGGGGCGTCAGGTGCTGAGGTGCACGCCGCCCCTCCCAGCACCCTCAGGTGCAGGTCAGGTGAGCAGAGCTTCGTCTGGGTCTTGTATCTTTAAGCCGAGGAAGGGCTGAACGTAACTTTAAGCATTTAGGGGCACTTTATAAGAAATTAATAACAAAAAACAGCCACTTCTTGTCCTACTCACCCCCATCACGTGGGGCTCAGCTCCCTGAATCCTCGGGTGGTTTCTGCTCTTTTCCCAGGATTCAACAGTTCCGCACATTCCTAACGGCCTCTCCTCTCGGAGTCGGGGCCCGGCACCTCTCCCCACAGCGCAGGCGCACCGCACTCTTCTCCCCAGAGGCCAGCGCCGGCCCCCTTCCCACACGCACCCATCTTAAACCTTCCGTGCTGCTCCGCACCAGGGCTGGGGGTGTCTCCTGTTGCCCCTGCCTCCCTCAGCTTCTGCCCCGCGTCACCCAGGATCTGGGCTGGCGGCTCTCTGGGCCCGTCCTTCGTCCGGGTCAGACCCCCCGCTGGTGTCCCTCTAGGCTCCCCGCACTGGGCCGGTGCAGGCTCGCTGACCCGTCCGGTGGGCAGCCTGCACTCCCGGCCGTGGATGCGAGGTCTGTCCCCTCGGTGAACCAGGAGGCCCTCGGCTGGGTGTGGTGGGCCACTTCCCTGCTCCTCCCGACAGTGACCTCAGTGACTGCAGGGCAGTGAGTCAGGAGGGGCAGAGCTGGGCGGCCCCTGCTGGGTGCCCGGCCGGGCCTCTGCCGGCTTTTATTGTGGAAAACAGTAACCGTGTGCAGGAGGAGAGAGAAGGCCACGAAGACACGAGCTGCCCACCCCACAGGCCAGCCCAGTGTCCTCCGCCCCCTCCGTCTGGGAGACCAACTGCACCATCATCCCACTAAAGGACCCACCGTTGTCCCTGGATGTTGCATTGTGCAGGCCGTGTCCAGATGTCCCCAGGGTCTCGGGTGTCGGTGTCTTTAAAAAGCGTCTGTTTGAGTCCGGATCCAGATGGGGCACATTCTGCAAGCACCTGACGGACTGAGTGTCTTCCGACCTGTGGGTTTCCCTCTTGTCTTTCTGGCTCGCTGGCGAGGAAGTGATGGCCAGGCCCGAAGGGCCCCCACCTGGGTTGGCGTCTGGTAGCCGGCTGGGACCTGATGGGCTGCTCTCCCCGACAAGGCCGGGTCTGGCCTGGGATCATGGGCCACTTGAACAAAGTATGAAGTCGTACTTCCTGAGGAAGCCAGGTCTGGTCCCCGGTGCCCTTTGAAAGTCAGAAAACGCTACGAGACCAGTGTTCTGTGGATGTGTACTGGGTAGACAGCAGGGTTTCACAGCTTCCAGAGCTCAGAACCGGGCGTGGAAGGTCCCAGGAGGGGCATGTGCTGGGCCCAGGAGCCGAGGAGGAGAAAGGTGTAAACCACCGCGAGGCCCGGGAGAGGGGCGACTGTGCTGGCAAAGATGCTGACGTTAACTCCTCCCTGTCACCAGCTCTAGAATATTTTAAAATACAATTTTTTTCAACATTCAGGCCAAGGTCTTGGGGCATCTTTTACTCAGACCAGTTGCATTTTAGTAGCTTGAAATGTCTGTTAAAAATACTAAAATGGTTACAGAAATTTCAGTTCTTAGGACACAGCAAATAGACTGCCTCTAAGAGTGCCCGTTTTTAAGCATTCCAAAGAGAAAAGTTAGAAATTAGCACCTTCTCATTGCACAGCCCAACGCTACAGGTCTTATGCCACGACGCCTGCGCTCAAGGGAATCGTCGGGGATGAGGGCTGGAAGGAGCCGCTGGCGAGGGACTGGACTATCAGCCTCCACCGGGTGGGACGAGAGGGCACATTCTGAGGGCTACAGAGCTGTGACCTCGGGAGCACGCTGCGTGTCGTGTCAGGTGATGTCACAAGTGGCCTCGGCTCCTGGGGGAGGCGGGATGGAGATTCGGGGGCGAGAGGGACCTGGACCCAAGGCAGCGTCCATCAGACGCCTCTGCAGAGCCTCGTCAGCTCAGGGGTGAACATCAATCTCCTCCCCTGCGTCCAGAGCCCTGACGGGACATCCTCTCCTTCGATCGATCAATGCTGCTTCGGACCCCAAGGTCGAGCCAGGAGCAGCCAATGTCAAATACACGGTTATAGCCGCAGGTGTGAGGAGCAGGGTCCCGCGGGCTGGACGGTGGGTGACGCGCGGGGCACTGCGGTCCCTCCAACCACTAGATGCGCCCCCCCCCCCCCCCGCCCCGAGGCCAGCGATTTCAAGACCTTGGTCGGTCCGACAGGAGCGTCGGGAAAGCTCTTGGAATCCACGGCCTCCTTCCTGGTTTTTGTCCAAGAACGACCTCCAAGCTCAAGGAATGTTCTCCGAAAACCTCTGGAAACGCGCACGTGGGCAATTCTTTGTAAAAGGTGTGACCGTGCTTTGAAGGGAGGTGGGGCAGGCTCTCAGGCAGATGCCCAGCGACGGTTTGCTTTCTTCCTGGACAGACGTACAAACTCAGAATTTTCATCACCTATTTTAAGGCTGTGCAGCCCTACTGAGTCCCCCCACCTTCTTCTTTCCACCACAAGGACGTCATCTCCGTCTCAAACACTTGGACGATGCTGAGAGGATGCCCGGGCATGGGCCAGCCCCTCACGACTCGCCCAGCCCATGGACACCATCTTCCACAAGAGGCGACAGCTCGGACAATAACCTTTGGTGACTTTGGCAACAGGCTGACCTGGGTTCAGATCACAGCTTTGCTGCTTGTGTGCTGTGTGATCCTGGGCTGGTGGCTCTGCCTCTCGGGGCCCCGGCCCCTCGTCTGTAACAAGAGCCCCTTGCTGCTAAGTGGGTGCACTCAGGTTCTGGAGAGAATGTTCTGGGCACGTCGTCGTCGTGCTTGCTCCATGGTCTAATGCTTGTGGTTTTCTCCCGTTCCGTGGCGACCCTTGTGGTGGACACTGGATTCTTCAAGTTCTCACTCCCCTTCCTCACCTTGGCTCCCAGTGCTGGGCTACCTGGCCATACCACGCTCCACAAGATGGAGCGTGCAGCAGGGGCCAACAGGACCCCAAGATGTGTCTCTGCGGGGGTGAGTCCCAGAGTGGCGGTGTCAGACCTGACATGGGGACGGGGCTGGTGATCCACAGCTTTGGAGGGAGGCGTCCATCCCTGGGGGAGCCAGGGGGGCACTGAGGGGCACCCGGTGGCTTCATGTCCTTGAAGTGCCGGCCTGCATGCCCCCAAGCCGGCCCCCCCGCCCCCGAGTAGGGCAGTTTCTCCCCATCCGTCGCTCAGCGCAGCCTGGCGGATCTCGCTCCTGTCCCGGGAACGCTCTGTACGGTGCTGCTCCTCCGGAGAGGCGGGTCTGTCCGCAAACCACGCCCGTTCCTCACCGGCGTCCTCAGCGGCTTGCCCAGGCCAGAGCCCCGCCCCGCGTCTCGTCCAGCGCACGTCTTCGCGGACACCTGCTCGGGGTGATCTGCTCCGTGACCGGGGCCGGCAGGGAGCCCCAGAGCCGCCCGTCAGCGCCCGCCGGCCCCGCCCACCGCCCACCGCCCACCGGCCCCGCTGCCACCCCCGGCTCGGCTCTCACAGCCCAGAGCTTGTTTTCCCATAAAGTTAACTTTTCAAACGTCGAGTGTGCGCTCAGGACAGGAGGACCCAGAAGGAGCCGGTCTGTGCAGAGCTCGGCGGTCTGAGGAGGGCCTGGCCAAAAACCCAGGGTGTTTGTAGAAACCCACCCCAGGCTGGTCACAGGATCAACCTGGCTCTTGGGTGGCCGGCGGGAGCCAAGGAACTGCTGTGGATGCACCGTGTGTGTCTGTGTTCACGCACGTGTGTTCACATGTGCGGTCATGTGTGCACGCGCGTGTGTCCGTGTGTGTGCACATGGCAGTGCAGTGGGCCGCTTTTCCTGCGGCCGCTGTGTGTGCAAGCACAGGGCGGTGGGTTTGTGTGCACACGCGTGTGCTGAGTGTGTGCGTGTTCTCAGTGCGAGCTGTGTGTGTGTTTGCTTGGGGGTGCCCTCGGGAGGAGCCATGCGTGTGTGCGTGTGTGTCTGTGCACAGGGCACCCGCACCGGGCAGGCACTTGCACAGGACACGTCCTAAGTGGCTCCATCGTTTGCTCCTTCCAAGCCCCAGGCAGTCTCAGGGTGAGCGGCCCCCGTGAGTGTGTATGGACGTCAGTCCGTGCAGCTGTATTTATCTTCCGGGGTGAAGAACCCGGGGTCGAGTCCCCATCAACTTGTGTAGGAGCCAGATCCATGGGACAGGTGGACGCCAGCCTCGCCCGGCTCCTCACAGGTCCTGGGGCAGGTGACTGGGCGCACCGCGGCCCCCAGACGTCGGGCCGCAGGAGCTGGCTGACCTGGTGGCGCGCCCCCCCGGCCCCCATCTGGAGGGGAAGCAGCCCAGTGCGCTCTGTCTTTCCGATCATATTCACCTCTGGAGCCATCTGTGCAGAGAGGAAAGTGGATTTGATGTGATGAATCACAAAATCACACCCTTTATTCAAAAACGCCACATAAATGGCAGTTCTGCTGGGGACGGATTGGGCCATTGTGGTGAGTTATGGGCTCATTAGCGTGCAACAGCACATTCCTTTATCATATTAGGTTTATTTAAATCACACGGAATGTTCATTTTTCGAAACAATTCCCACCCACCTCAAGGAGTCATCCGTATTGCTCCAGGAAACACGATACGATCCTATTTCTAACGGGGCACGTGGTTTGCAGTTGTGCGAAACTTGATTCTGTGACGCCTTCCCTCGGGGACAGCCCATAAAGATTGATTAGACGTTTCAGATGATATTAGAGAGCGACACAGCCTGTGTCTCCTCCTGCCCGTGGCTCTGAGTGTAGCCCACACCCCCTCACTCAGATGGCCTCCCCGCGTCAGATTCACCCTCGCTCCCCCGCCCCGAGGGAAACACAAGTTCTCCCACCTCTGGGGAGGAATGCGCATGACCCCGCAGTCCGTGGGGGAGGGCTTGAGCTCTGGTGACAGGAATATGTGTCTGGGTATCACAGCGTCTAAAAACTTTGGATCTCTTCTCTAAACATGTCCAGAATGATCAGGGCAGACGCCGGCTCTGTTCTCTTGGAGGATACCAGAGTGTGCGCCACCAGGATCCAGAAAGTGGTAGTCACTCAAACATTCTTAGGATGGATGAGAAAGGACTCGTGCAGGGAGGGGCTCTGGGGGGCAGGGTGCGCCCAGTCCCCTGTGCAGGGACTGTCATGAACACCAGCAGACCCTGGGCGCTCCTCCCACCGACTTGGAAGGAAGACGGGGAGGAGCCTTAGGGTGAAATGGCCAGAGTCCAGACATGAGCTTCGGTGTTTTCTTAACTGAGCCCCAGTGGAGGGCAGGTGGGTCCCAGGGAACCTGCTGTCCAGCACGCAGCCCTGCTGTGACCTGAGGTGCCCATCTGGGGAGCATCCCCTCTAAGAACGCGCCGCCAGCTGCTTGCCATCAGAGCACCACCGTTCCCAGCCGCCGTGCGCAGACTCCCCAGCCTTCCTGAGCCTTCACGGCTGCACCTGCCGTGGGTGCCTGCGCTGGGACGGGTGGCTGTGGGCCTGCTCTGCTCGCCGGGTCACAGATGCAGAGCAGTGGGGCACCGGGAAGCCGTGGCCGGCCTGTCTCCACAGCAACATCCTGCTCTTGCTCTCTGCCTCCATTTGGGACCTGATGAATAGAAATGTCACTGGAAATTGATTTTCCATTTAATCAAACGAGAAATTTATCTCTGGGTCTTTCCCAGTGTAAGGTCAACCTTTGATGAGTTAGAATTTTATTAAGTTTTAACCTTCCTGTCGTGTGTCTCTGGGTGTTGTGTTCATGGGTGAGCAGGCGCCCTACGAGCTATAAGCGGATATCCGTGAAGGTCTGAGGTGCCCCGCGAAGGCCCGGGACAGGCGGGCGGGGGGGCGGGGGGGGGCCGGGGGGGACGCTGGCTCAGGCACATTCGTGCTTCTTTCCTGGCCCCGCCCTCGCCGGGCAGCTCGCTCCATGGTCTCAGACAGAGGAGGAGAAAGGTTTTCTGTAAAAGGCAGCGCCACCTCCAGCCTCGTAGCCCAGAAGCAACGGCACACAGTCAGCACACCGACGGGCACGGCCCCCTTTCCCTGGAGCCACCGGCGGGCCCGGGCAGTGGGTCTGACGCAGCTTGAGGACCACAGCTTGGTGACGTGTGGTCAGAAAGACCCTCAGTCCTGCGTGACTGCAGCAACACGGCCCTGGGTGGCACAAAGCAGGAGCAGCGTCAAGGCTGTCTGCGAATAGGAACAAAGTTCCCGTGCTGGGTCCCCGCGGTCTGCTCGTGGTAGATGGCTGAGCTCCCGGACATCACAGCTCAGAGGAACGAGCACAGAGGGAGCTCGTGGAAAGCCGTGGCCAGGACGAGTCTCTGCTTCCACGAAATCCTCACATACTCGGATGCACGTGGATTTCCAGGTGGCAGGAGCCACTGGGCTCTGGTGGCTGGCGCCTCCCGGATGGACAGCGTGGCCGGAAGCCACGAGGTCTTGTTAACAACATGAACGTGCACCTGCCTGAGCCCTAATCACACAAAGACCCACTCGGGCCCTTCTGTTCTGGCGGAGCAGCACTAATTCCGGCTCTACGATAACTGTGCGGCGCTGAATTTTAGGAATTAGGCCTCTGAGATGCATCAGCTGTCTGCTGTGTCGTTGCTGAGTGAGTGGCTGTATTACTATCAAGGTAATTCAAAACAAATTTTAAGCTGTGACAATAAAACAGTTCTTGTGGTAAGTTGGGGTTTGCACAGAAGTTGACGGTTAGATGAGAACGGTTAGGTTTTCACGTTGGAATTTTGGGGGGACTGATTTTACTTACTCATTTTCGTTGGATTTGGATCAAAATTTTACCAAGGTAGTGATAGCATTCTGGGGCCAACAGCGATTGTCGGTTAATGAGGAAATGGTATCTCTTTCACTCCATCAAGTGGCCGGTGGGTTTTGGGGTAAGATTACCCTGTTCTCCTCTGTGTCCAGGATAAGCAGGAATGCTCAGTAATTTCCAGCAGGAGTCCTGTCCCTGGAAAGAGTTGTCCCGAAGACAGGACCCTCTTCTGGAGATGGTCACGCTGGCTGCACCTTGGTCCCAAAGCCCTCTTTCTGTTCCTCTGACCCGTTTTCAATGCAAGCAGAGAAGCTAAGGGCAGACCCTCCTGGGTCCTCTCTTCCTCCAAGGCTAAAGGGGTAGGAGCAGGCAAAGTCACACTCCGGGGCTGTATGGCCATCCCCTGACCCCTCACGGGCTGCAGCCCCGGTATCTGCCATCCGTGCCACATGGAGGAAGGCCCCGTGGTGCTCGTGTGCTGGGAAGCCCTGAGCGGGCCATGGTGGCAGGACCAGAGTCGCACTCCCCCCGCCCACCTGCCTCACCAGATGTCAGCACACATCTGGTCTGTGCCAGCCCGGTGTCCTCTGCAGTCGCACAGGTGGCGGGAACTCCTCGCTCCTCACCCGACCCGGTGGGGCAGATGCTCTTACTGGCCCCCTTTCCAAATGACCCGGCAGAGGCACAATGAGGACAAACCAGTATGAAGAAGCCAGAGTCAGCACTGCTGTAAAGGTGCTCCGACAGCCCACACGGACTTGCCACCCTGCAGGTTCCCTTCCCAACCACAGCAGCGTCCCCCCACCCCTGCAGGCTTGCCTGAGGGCGGGGTCCCCGTGGAGAGGGTGGCTGCAGTCCGGGGTGGACGTGCTGCTGCTGGCCCGACCTCACAGTCCCCTCGCTGATGAGCCACCGGCCATGCTAAGTGGTTTTAAAAATGAAATCCTTTTCTCCCTGTGAGCACAACAGGGAAACAAAACACGGTTGCTCATCGGGATGCTGACCATCTGCTCTGAGAGGACGGAGGACCCTTCGTGTCACCAGCAAGAGCTAGCATGCATGGGGGTGGTGTCCACGGTCCTGCTGGCCATATAGACTGCCCATGTTAAAGCCACGTAATTGGCAACCTGGGGTCCTCTCACTCGCCAGGCTCATGCTGGCAGGCAGATGCTGGCCGTCCCCGGCAGAGCCGTGACCTGCAAACGCCGCACATCTGACCCACGGCCCATGTCATCCCGGGGCGTCAACTCACTCGCTTCCCAGAGAGCGTCTCACTCCCGAGGCTGCTGTCCCTGCTTAGCACTGGGGAGCAGCCAAGCCCCAAGCCTCCTGGAAGAGACGCCCTCGCCACACTCTGCCCTCACCCCAGTGATCCCGTCACCCAGGCACGGAAAGACCGTGTGTCTGCAGCTCCAGGAGCCACGGGCATCAGCTCCGCGGCCACGTCCCCTCTCCCGTCAGTGCTGGTTCCTTTTACTGAGTCCCAGACAACACATTTCAAGGGCAGCTGCCTTCTTAAAAACGCGGTGTTTTGGAGCCGCTCTTACCTGATGCAGGCACCTGTAGAAGTTGACCAGTGCACGTAACAGTCGTGGTCAAAGCTGTTCTGTAGATGTTTCTAGATGTCTTGTGTCCCGTGGTCAGGAGTGGCTGCCCCCACTGCCTGGGTCCACACTGCTGCCCACCCCGACTAGCAGGCACGGCCCCTCCGTGCAGCTGCTTTCTCGTTTGGAAGATGAGGACGGCAAGGCCAGCACCTGGGGGACGGGAGGACTTTCGGGCACCTGTCTCTGCCCAGACCACCACCCAGAGAGGTCGCCGGAAGCACCCAAGCATTCTGAGACTAGAACGACCCTTTGCGTCTGGACCCGCCGCCCTCCACCCCGCAAAGCAGGGTGCCTGCAGAGTCCTTCTCTCCGCCGGAAACACGGGGGCCCGGTGTCCTGGTCCCACCCTGGGAGCCTGGCGAGCACACACGGCCCGCACCTGATCGGTGGGGTTTGAGCTGGAACCATATGAAGCTCTCCTGGGCTTAGCCCCCTGGGGCCCCCTCTGCAGCCCTGCCAGGATGCCCGTGTTATGCCCATTTTCCAGATGAGAAGCTACAGCACAGGCCTGGTCTGCAGGTACCTCAGGCCCACACGGCCCGCGGGATGCCAGCCCGCGGGTCCCAGCCCCCATGTCAGCGTGTCGTGTGTGCGATAGGATTTCAGAAGGGCGTCCAGGCCTCGGGACCGTCCCACAGAACAGGAAGGGTGGGCAGGTGGTGGGCTCTGACCACTGACTGCGGCCCAGGAGCCAAGCCCGCCCTGCTGCTGATTTTATACGTGAAATGGTCTCAGAGCGCTCGGCGCCTGGACAATGAGGGCAGCCGGCAGTGGTTTCCAGGCTCTCTGGCCCTTTACAGAGAACGTCTGCAGACCCTGCCCTAGCAGCGGGGATAGGGACAGAGGGACAAGCAAAGCCCCACAAGCACGAGTGCCCCCCTCCTGTCTTCCAGATTCCACCATCCCCGGACTCCAGTGGCTGGAGCCCCTCTTTTGGGAAGTGGCGGCGCCGTGTCCTCCAGCCCGGCCCGCCAGCTGCTGGGGGAGGAGACAGTGTGTGGACTGGGTGCGGGCCGTGCTCCGGGGCTTCCCTGCCTCCCAGGGCAGTCGCTGTCCAGTGGGAGCCAGTCTTGTGAGCCTGCGTGGCTGTCCATGCGGCGCCATCTGAGCCCAGAACGACCCTCGGGGCGCGGTGTGCAGAGCAGGGAGTGTGCCCGCGGTGGGCTGGGGCTCAGACCTCGTGTGGTCGACAGAGGGACCCAGAACCCATCCAGCTGCTCCCACCTTTCCAGGCAACGGTTCTCTGATTTATTATTTTAATTAAGGACTTTTAAGCTTTCATTTAAAAAGTTAAATAAGCTGTCTTTATACGTAAGTGGTGGCTGAGCCAGCGATCTCCCAGGAGCCCACGGGGGCTCCCATCTGACGAAACACCGTCCTCCGGGCCCCTGGTCCTGCACGCCGAGGGCCCGAGGCGGCAGCTCCGTGTGCTATGGGGGTCTCGGCTCCAGGCAGGGACGCCTTCCCCGGGGCGGCAGGGCCAGTCGGCCTCGATGAGAGCGGCTTCCCGCTTGCCCGAGGCACAGCCATGATGGACCCGTGACATCTGGGGGAGAACGGGTGGGGCCCGGAGCCTGGCATTGTCCCCGCCAGCTCTTCTCGCCCAACACCCTCTTGCTGCCCCGGGAAAGTGTCCGAGAGAGAGCTGTTCTCCAAGCACCGGAGCTCATCAAGGCACGTTGTCTATCCGTCCTGCTCCTTGGCGCACCCGAGGGAGAGGGTCCCCGTGGAAGCAGAAGGCCACAGCGGGGACACCTCGGCCCCATGCAGGCTCCAGCGGCTACCTGCTGCCTCTCCTGGACATGCCCCAGATCATGCTGTCGGCCTTTACCAGGCGTCTGCCCCCGGTCGTTCTCTTCTCTGCCTCTTGGGTAGACAGCTGGAGGCTGAGGGTCTGCTCTGGGGCCGTAGGGGAGCTGCCACGCATCGCCCTCACAGCCATCTCCCCGCGGCTCCCTGCCCTGGCAGCCGGCCCCGTGAGGCTGCGCGGACCTATGTGCGCACGCGGAGCCTCCAGAAACCCCTGCGTTCGGGGAGCCTTGGCTGTGCGCCCCCCGCCCCGACGCACAGCCGTGTGCCAGCACTGTCAGGACCTACCCCGGAGGTGCTCCGCAGCACAGCCAGACGGGACACTAAGGCCCAGCAGGTTCAACGCCTGTCCGAGGCCTGCAGGAGCCCAGCCCGCTGTGAACGGAGCTCTGGGCAACCTCCACAGCCACCCTACCTGCCCGAAGCGATGTTCCTTCTGTCCTCCACCCCCTCCTTGTGTGGCCACCTGTCCCTGTGGCCTGAGGAGGCGTCTGTGTCCATATCCTGATCTCCCTTCCCCGACACTGGGTGCAGGGCTCCTCTGACCTGAGCGGCCTCACCCCAAGACCGTTGAGTCCGGCCCCCCATGAAGACCCTTACCCCAGATAGCTGCACACCCAGTCCGGGACCCTCTTCGCCCCTCACACCCATGTAGTACAGTGCGTGACCTTCGGTGCACGGCTCCCGTGAGCACACAGACCTTCGAGAGCCTCGGAGCTGTGGTGTGAAGCCTTCAGGAAGGCAGCAAGGGCAGGTCTGTGCGTTTCCTCCACGTGGAGTCTTGCTGAGCCTCTCGGGTGTGGGCGTGTGTTAGCATGCGCTGTCCTGGGCACGAAAGAGCAGGGACCTGAGAACAGACACCTGAGGGTGGGCGCCTGGCTCACAGGGAGACGCACCTGGGAGTGGACACCTGGGAGCGGGCACTTGGCTCACAGCTGGGGCACACCTGGGAGCAGGGACTGGCGCACAGTGGGTCTCGCCACTTTACTGGGCTTGCCCCTGCGGCCGCTGTGTCCATTCCCGTGGTTCCTGTGTTGGTACCGCCATGTGCTCTCGCACCGAGCGGTGACTCAGCCCTGCAGAGGCCGAGGGGTGCTCAGTCCCCTGCTCGGTGCTGCCGTAGGTGGGCAAGTCTCGAGGCCGTGGGGTGCCCATCTGACCTTTGTCACCTTTTGTCACCACTGGCCGCGGAGCCCCCTCTCAGCAGGGCCTGCCTGTGACCCACAGCCAAGGGGAGGCACACTCACAGCAGAAACTGCCCCGTCGTCCCCACCATATTTGACCCCGGACGTACCCCAGCAGAATTCACCATTTCACCTTCCGGTGAGTTTTGCGTCTTCCAAAGAGCTTGAAAGAAGTTGAAAAATAGCATTTGGGGCCGATCATTTTGTAGGTTCTGTACCGACGGAGAAGAATTGGATTAAAAATGGGCTATAAACCAGCAGAGTCAGTGTCCACCTGCTTACAGAGAGCGGGCAAACCCCGGCCACCGCCAGTGCGTGACACCGTGTTATTTTTAACCGCGTCGCCTTCTGTGCTGCCCTTCACGGAGACGGATGGACGCTGTGTGGAAGGGTGGGGGAGGGCAGGCTCTGTCTCTCCGGGATGAGGGCTGTAGTGCTCGAGCACGTGGCCCCAAGGACCTGCCAGTGTCCAGAGGGCGCCCATAAAATCGGAGCAGGGCGCGTATCTACCCAGACCTCCCTAAATCGCTTGGTAATTTTCCAGTCATTGTGGGAGGGGCCAAGGGACTGAAAGCCCAGGGAATGACTGAGAAAGTCTGGGTCTGCTCAGAGAAGGGGGTTTCTAGGACCCATGACAGCTGCCGTGCTTGCAGACTCTCTGGGCCTGAGGGGCCGGGCGCCCTGTGCACGGGGAGCGGTGTGAACACAGAGAATGTCTGCTCTGAACCTGTGCCCTTCAGGGACAGGGCCCACCAGTCCCATGAGTCCAGCCGGAAGTGGCATGTTTCGGATGCGCAGAAAAGCACAGAAGCCAGCCGCATACAGTGTGGGCACGGCATCAGGGAACCCCAGCAGCCCCATAAGCTCCTTTCTGGGGGCAGGTCACCAGCTGACATCAGTGAGCCGTGCCGGGGCTCCCCCAGGAAGAGGGCAGAGGGAAAGTGGGCTGCAGACAGATGAGACTCTGTACAAATCTGTATTTTGCATGTAAGTCACAGAACAAATGAAATAACACAATTAGTGATTACTTGTAAATAAATACTTGTTGAGGCAAATCGAGGAATTTTAAAAAATCCAGAAGTGGCCAACAGAGTCCCCTTTGAAATGAAATGAGCCTTTCTTGCTGGAATATAGTGTTGTGGTTATGACCAGACACAAGGGTCATCCTCCTTCTAACGCCTTCTGGAGGGTACCGGGACTGACTTGTGTCTTCCCTGGTTTTTGGATGTTCTCACCAAGCCCCTGCCTCAGGGCCTTTGCACTTGCTATTATGGCTGCCAGGACGGCTTTTCTCCACATGGTCTGCTCCCACACTTCCTTCAGGTCTCAGTCCAGGTATTACCTTTCTAATGGGGCCTCCCTGACTTGAACCCCACTGTACCCCTGGACTGAGGTCTCCTTTGTCTGCTCTGTTTCTCTCCAGTGCGGATGCAGCCCACCTGCTCTGTAGTGCCCTGTGTGTTCTGTCCGTTGCTTTCTCCCTCACTGGAATGGAAGAGGCTGGTGGTATCTCCGTTTGGTTCACAGTGCATCACCAGTGCCAGGACGGGGCTGGCACGTGGCAGGTCCTCGCTGAAGATACATGAGACACATGTGCAACCATGAAATGACCCAGTTTGCAGGGAAGCAGGGCAGTCATGAGCCCTGGAGCCCCAGAGCCTCAAAGCCTTCAGACACTGGCTCCGCCATTGGTGTTGCTGGGTGGGGGGGAGTGCCACGGTTTCCTCGTCTGCACAAGGGGCCGCTTGCCTCCAGGTGGCCTTGGTGACCAAATGCGGCAAGAGGTGTGAGTTTCAGGACAACATGCAGCCTGTAGTGTGCGGCCCGCGAAAGGTCGTCGTTGGGAGCTCGCACATGGAAACCGTGTCGGACGTGGGAGTCGGGAGAAGAGTACACAAAACTCTCTCCCGGTCCTATTTTCCACACTGGGTTTTCACTGCCGTGTGGGCGCTGCTGCCCATCTACCTGCAGATCTCTCACCTGTTACTTGCCTGCACCTTGTCTATCGAGCCCCCGTCTGCCTGTCGCCTCTCTTCCGTGCATCGGCCTGTCACGAGTGTGTTATGTGTCCTCTGTCATCTGTCACTCGTCCTTCTGCCGTCCCTCTACCTGTCGTCTCTCGCCTATACATCGATCTGTCCGTCCATCCGTCCTTCATCTCTGTACGGTTTCATCCGTCATCCCTCTGGATACACACACCGTGTTTCTCCTGAACCGTTTGAAAACCAGTCGCAGACGTCACACCTTCTACCCCCAAATACTTCGGTGTGTGCCGGCCGGGAGTGGGGATGTTGTCTTCGCTGACCCCATCCCAGATGACCCGGATGCAGAGACTTATCAGCGATACTGAAGCCCGTCTACACTGCACGCTCCGTTCAGCCAACCGTCCCGATGGTGTCACCTGTGGCCCCCGACCTCGCTATGGTGGGGACGCAGCCCGCGTCGCTCCTGCGTGTGGTTTTCCCGCCCGCTGAGGCTGAGACGGCTGCTGGGTCTGCTCTGCCTCTCCTGACGGGGCTTTTCAGCAGCACAGGCTGGCCGTCCTGCGGGCCCCCTTCGGTTTGGGCTCGTCTGACGTCACCTGCGGCAGCCGGTGCTATTTTCAGCAAGAACAGCACAGACTCGAGGGTCTCCGCACGGCAGAAGCGCAGCTCAGTTTTTCAGGTGACGTAGGAGTCCGTGGGCACCCGCGTCTGCGCGAGCTCCGTGCGTGCGCACGTGCCGTTGCTCTCCAGCAGGGGCTCGTTTCTGCGGGGCCGGTGCGTGTGGGGAGTTGCTGGAAGAGTAAGGCGCGAACCTCAGACAAGTGCGGCGAGACACGGGGGAGGGTCTGGAGCCTGCCCCTGGGGGCCGTCGGGAAGGCTCCGGGAGGCAGTGTGGGCGCGGCCCTCTGCTGGAGCGAGCTGGGCTCCGGACCATCCACGGAGCAGCAAGAGAGAATGTTCGTACCCACAGTGCGCAAGAGTCTTACTTAAAATTCAGGAAGCGAGTCTGCAGGTGCCGGGATCGCTCGTGAGCCGGTGGACGGTGTCCGGTCAGGCCACTTCCCAGGCCAACGGGAGACACCGCCCCCGTCGCGTTCACAAGGGCCCCGCGGCAAAGTGGGTCCGTGGCCCTAGCAGCCACTTCAGGCTTGACCTGGTGCTCTTCTCCAGAAGCCCGAGTCTCCTGGGTGCTCTCAGGGGCGGGATGAGCACGTAGACGACAAGAGGTGGTGGAGGGCGTCTGGGCGTTGGGTCTTGTGAGCACGGATGCCTTGTCCCACACGGTGGTCACGGGACAGACGAGTTGGCTTCTAACGATGATGGCGGGTGGTGGATCTGGAGCTCGAGCTCCAGAGGGAAGCAAGGCGGGAATGAAACGGGAACGCTTCGCTGGAGTGGGAGCTGCGCAGGAACACGGTCTCGAGCTGTGGATGGTCGAGAGGCTACGATAATGAGGCTCATTACGGTCTCTGCCGCCTGTGGGGCCACGGGGCTCGCATCCTCCTCCGAGTGCGTTGTGTTTGCGTGTGCCGTGGCTACGGCTTCCATGAGCTTCTCCGCGGAAAGCGCCAGGTCTGGGTGCTGACAGGGGTCTGTGCGTGGGCGTGGGTGCAGAGACACCAGTGTCTCACTGCCAGACGAGCTGCTGCGTGTCTGTGCCAGGAGGAAGCAGGGGTGCGGGGCACACGCACGTGGGGCCGGCAGGGCTGGTGCAGGGCTCTGGGCGCCGTGTGGACCACCCCTGGGCATGTGACAGCCCCGCGGGCCCCGGGCTGTCCCACAGCAGCCTCTCTCTCCGGGGAGGAAGCCTCTGTCAGTGTGTTCGTTGGTAGGTCTCTACCCTAATGGTGTTGTAAGTGGATCGCAGTCCTTCAGCGGGACCCCAGGCCACAAGCACTGGGACATTCACGGACACCCGCGGGTGCGCAGCCTCTGTCGGCTCAGGAATATCTATTGTGAGCTGAAGGGCGGGGGGTGCTGGCGTTCCTTTGCCTTTTGTGAGCGACTCCTCGATGGCCAGGAAACATGCCCGGCTTGTCCGGGGCGGAAGGGCTGGAGGCTGGCAGGGGTGCCTGGGCAGGGGTGCCTGGGCAGGGGTGCGAGCACACCCAGGGTGGGTTTCTTAGGTTCCCAGGGGAGCTGGGATGCAGGGCAGGAACCCCACCATCCCTCTGCCTGGGGTTCCCGAGGGACTGCAGCCGGTCTAGGTGTGGGAACGGGGCTCAGCAGATGTGTGGGGTCTGGGCGGGCTCACAGAGGCCCAGGGACCCCCACTGTAGCCGAGGAATATGCTTTAGGAGATGAAAGTAAGAACGAAGTAGACTGGGGCAAAGGGGCAGACGGTGGTTTCCTGGGCTCCCTCCCCCACCCCCGCCCTCTACAGGAACCTTACGGAGTCACACGCACCCCAGGGACTACGCTGAGGCATGTCACTGGGTTGCACCCCTGCAACGTGCGTGGGGGCCGGTGTATCACTTTGTTACAGAGGGGAACACTGAGGCACAGGTTCCTGCAGACCCGCAGGTTCTCAGAGCAGAAAGGAGACAGAACAGGCTTCGGACCAGGTAGATCTGCCCGTAGAGCCTGGCCCCTGGGCATGGGCGTCAGAGAGAAACACCTGCTTGACCAGGAGTGTTCACTGTGGGGCGTGTGGCCTCCGGAAGGCAGGGGTGGGGGAGGAGGATGCAGACTTGGGAGATGTGAGTGGAACCTCCCCGGGCTTGGGGTCAGTCCTGTCAGCTCTGCGCTAAGGCTGGTTTCACTTTCAAATGGGGATTTTCCTACGTCCTTGATGCGTGCACAGCCCTGAGATCCCCCACGTGTGTGTCGTGTACTGTGAATGCACACGGACTTCTTCAGTTTTCCAGAATGAAGGTCAGAGTTCCCAGGTGACCCGGCACAGGGCAAGATGGGCAGGAGCGGGGTAGGGGAGGGAGCAGTGCTCACAGCAAAGGCTGGGCGGTGCGGCTGACAGCACGGGCGCTGAGGGGAGCCTGCCCCCCCCTCTCCCTGGGCAGGAGGCACCCCAGGACCCACCCGACACCCTCAGGAAGTGTCATGACCCACTCCGGGGCCAGTTCCCGGCAGGTGCAGCCCCTCCCCCCTCGCCAGGGCCACCTCTGCGTGTGGCTTCTGGTGCCAGCTCTCAGCTGTGAAGGTAGCCAGCGTCCCTCATCCCGATTCAGCCTGCATCTCGCAGCTGAGAAGAATCACTTCTGGACGTAACGCGAACGGTGAGCTCCGGGAAGATAGTGCTTAAAACAGGTGTGAACCAGAGGGCTGGATCTGATGAAAAGTCCTGCATAAAAAATATGTCCTGTTCCCGTGTTCACAGCTGAACGGGTCAACAAAACGCGATGTGCTCTGACTCAGCCTCAAAAAGGAAGGACTTCCTGAGCCCCGCTGCCACACCTGCGGGACCCTTGAGGACATCACGCTAAGTGAGATGAGGCAGACATCATATAGTGCGTGATGCCACTCGTCTGAGGTCCCCAGAGGAGTCGAGACCACAGACACAGAGCGGAGACGGGGTGGGGGAGCTCAGTGGGTACGGAGTCCGGCTTTGCAGGATGAGAAGGTTGTAGAGACAAGTTCCTCCCCAGCGTGCATTCCTTAGCACAACACTGGTCCTGTGCTCTTAGACATGATTAGTACGGCGAACCCCACAGTGTGCGGATGCGGTCAGGACAGTGAACCCCACAGCGTGCAGACGCGGTCAGGACAGTGAACCCCACAGTGTGTGGACGTGGCCAGGGCGGTGAACCCCACAGTGTGTGTTCTACCAGTTTTAAAAAGCCTGTCGTTGGCAGGTGGTTGGCACGTGGGGCAGGTGGCGTGGAGGGAATGCCCATTGCAGGTCCTAGCTTTGCACAAAATCAGGGACAGCGAGCTGGTCCAGGGGAGGGTTTCCCATTTCAGCAGAGCTCTGGGCCCAGGAAGCAAGTAGCCACCCGCAGGGAGCCCACGGAACACCCCCCGCTAACTGCCCGGAGGAGGGGAGCGTCCCCATCGCTGCATAACCCGTGACCCCGCCAGTGCCCCTGACTCATTTTGGCGTCTGCCTCAAGATTTGCTCATTTCAGACAAGAGCGGAACATCTAGACACATTGGGGACATGCCACCTGGTGTGGCACCTTTGAGGCCCGACACCGCTGACGAGAGCTGGGGCTCAGGTCTGGAGAGCGTGTCGGCACACTCGAGGGGTCCCCAGATGTGACCTCAACCCCATGGGCCACGCGGTGTGTGGTCCTCCCGTATCACAGAAGGGGAGCCAGGAGGGCGAGACCCCCAGGTCCTGGGAGCCACGTGAGCATCTCCAGGACCAGGCAGGGAGCCGTGAGCACACACCGTTCAGGGGGACCCCCCCAGTCGCTGGTGTTCCCTGGAGCGGCACGAGCCCGAGTCGGGCCTCGGGAGCCAGGAGCCAGCCCACCATCAGCCCCGCATCCATTCGCCCCCGGTACTGCGATCCTTCCGTGAAGAGCAAAGAGGAAGCGGCAGCTTGTGTGTTCTCATGTGGCAGAAGCCCCCTCACGGCGCGGCTGCCTCAGCGGCACACAGATACAGTCTCGGTGCGCTCGGATCCAGCACAGATGGGAGGGAAGGCTGTGTGCCCAACACACCCCGCGGGCTGCCAGTAGCCCCACCCCTCCCCGCGGCTGCTCAGCCCGCCTCCCCGCCTTGCCCTCGCCCTGGAGAAGCAGCAGGCATGGGTTTAATTGCTACAGCTCCTGATGGGTCAGGACACACTGGGGCCCCGGGAGCCGGTGGGCTGCAGCTGGCCGTCCTGCTCTTTAGTACCACCCACCAGGAGCCACTTCTCACCAGCCTACCCTCACCGGCCGCCCGTGGGCTCCACACTCACCTGGCAGCGGCCGCAAAGGGGCTTTCCCCACCTCTCGTGGTGGGAGCCCAGCCCGTACGTTAGATTCAAAAGAGCATCTCCTCCCTTGTCCCCATGCCAAGGTCAATATTGTCATTGGGGATCTCGTGCCATCACCATCTGAGCCCGCAGATGCCTGCGTGCTTCTCCAAGCAGGGCTGTGCTGGAGGAGGGCCCGTGAGCCCTGCGTAGCCCACGGAAGGAAAAGGGAGGCAGATATTTTAATGTAATGGGGAGACCACAGAGCACATCAGGAGGGGCAGCCTCAACCTGTAAGTCACTGCCGGGAGAAAATTTTTTTTTTTCTTTTAAGAGCTTATTTATTTATTTGACAGAGAGAGATCACAAGTAGACAGAGAGGCAGGCAGAGAGAGAGGAGGAAGCAGGCTCCCCGCCGAGCAGAGAGCCCGATGCGGGACTCGATCCCAGGACCCTGAGATCATGACCCAAGCCGAAGGCAGAGGCTTAACCCACTGAGCCACCCAGGCACCCGGAAGAAAAATTTTGTCCACATTTCATATTCTCGGGTTCAGCCAGTCCGCTGCCCCTTCCCTTCCCTTCTCCTGCCTTTCTTCCCAGCTGTGAATACCATTGAAATCCATACATTTTACTTAATTATAAAGAAACATAATTTTCAGTTTAAGCAAAAATATATATATATATATTTCCAAGTTTGGGCCATTGAACCAAGTAAGAGCAAAGGTAAGTTCTGGCCCGAGGAAAACATCCCAACAGTCCTGGGTCACAGGGCAATGGATGGGGGAATGAAGCCTCGAATCTTCACTGAGAGGTAGAGTCACGTCTCTGAGAACGAGATTGTGCTCTTCTCTGTGGGCTCTGGCCTCACCATAAAGGTTTGGACCACACCCAGGGTTCTTAGAGATGTACCAACTGCCGGATGCTCTGGGCCGTGTTCCAGTGAGAGAGACGCTAACGTGGCAGGGCCTCTGCCAGGGAAAGATCTTCTCGGGAAGTGAGAGACACTAATATGGTGGAGCCTCTGCTGGGGAAAGATCTTCTCGGGACAGGGTAGGGGAAACCTTAGCAGCTTGTGCACTTAATAATGAACTCGGGGAGTCCTGCACGTTATAAAATGAGGCACTGGGAAAGCACTGAAATGGGGTCAAAGCTCTGTGTTTTATTAATCAGGTTCTTAACTTAGGACTCTTTTCATTGTAAGTGGCCACAATGACCTCAAATGGCTAACCCTAAAACACTGAGAAACAGAGAAATCCAAGGGACAGCTTCAGGGATGGCTTGATCCAGGGGCTGGCGCAGTTACCACATTCTGTCCACCACCTCCAGGTTGTCTCCTTTTGGTCAGGCTCTTGCCTCATGGAAACAAGCTGGCAAGGGTCAATTTAAGCCTACATGTTCCCAAGTTTAAGTGGAGGGCGAAGGAGGAAGGTATTTCCTGGTGGTGTTTACCAGGATGCACGCTTCTGTGTTGCCAGGCTCAGTGCCACATGACACAAGCATCTATTGGAGGGGCCATCATGGTCGGAGGAAGACACAGATTTGTACTCCTGGAGCTTAAATTTGTTAGTGAGAGAAGGACATTCATAAAATTGTGGCATGCGGGAAGGGCAGTGAGAAGAGAGAAACGTGATTTTATAGAGCAGAGGTCTGCGCACCACGGTCCTCTGCCTGTTTTGGGCAAGTCTCATTGGAACACAGACACGCCGTCTGTTTGCATCCTGTCTGTACCGCTTTCCACGACAGCAGCGGTCACGGTAGTGACCGTACCAAAGCTACTCTCTGGCCCTTGCAGAAAAAAGCGTTTGCTGATTCCCACAAAGCATGTGATAAGGGCGTGGCCCGCGACGATGGGGGATTGGTGCGTGCTCCCCTGGGACTCCTGCCCTGAGCCCTCGGGAATGAGGGAGACTTAGCCCGTGACGAGGTGGGGCAGGGGCGGGCAGGCTGGGAAGGCAGGCAGGGGCACCCCCTTGGGGGACCCCCCCTCCCAGGGAGGGGTTTGGCTCTGAGACTTGGTGCCCCTCTCAGGAGAGCAGTCAGGAGCGGAAGGAGCGGGAGGAAGGGGAAGATGAAGGACGGACGCGGGGCTTGTGTTTCTGGGTCTGACCCCGTGGCTGCGGCTCTAATCACGGCTGCCGGAGGAACCGAAACAGCCTCTGGGAGCCGGGCCTCTCCGTGTGGGTTTCACTCGTCTGCGTGTGTGAACGGGGAGCAAAGCTTCCCAGACTCGTCCTCACTGGGTCCTGGGCCGGTGGTGTTAACCTGGCTCGCCTCAGTCCTTCTTCCGGCCGATGGTGTTCCTGCCTGGCAGGTCAGGGCCAGGATAGAAGGGAGAATCCCCGGTGCTGAGAGACCTGAGCCCAGAATGGATCAGGCAAACCCTAACCCGCGTCCTTGGCCTCGCCACTTCCTGTTTGACCGCCAAGCTGCTTTGCTGCCTTGCCGGCCCCCCAGCAGCCCCGTGTGCGGATGGGGCACAGCGGGGCACAGCACAGCGTCTCCCTCCCGCACCTGAGGCCAGCATCAGCCGTCCGTCCCCGCGGGCCACCCCAGCACCGGGACGAGGGAAGCTGCAGGGACGGAAGCGGCAGGAGGGCTGGCGGGCTGGGCTCTAACTTCACGGCCGCAGCACGGGTCCCGCAGGCGCTGCGTTTGGAAGGTTGAGAACGCAAATCCGCAATTAGCTTCATTAAGCCGGCGGACTCTAGGGTCTTGGGAGATGCATTTATTTTTAATGCCGGACAAGGATGTCATTGCAAGAGCCTCAGGTGAGGTAGGAAATTAGAACTCATCACGGACAACTCCGCACACGCCGCGAGAGGCCCGGCAACGCAACTGCCCGTGCCATGGGCACCGATGTCCTGCCTGCGACGCGTCTGTGCCGCGAACGTACCTCCATCACCGTCTGTGGGAGCTGAGCTGACACTCTCGCCTCCTCGGACAAGGCCATGGGTCTGGGGTCTGGGTCCCAGGGAGGACGGGCGGAGCCGGCGGGCTGCCCATTCGGAAAGCAGCCTATTGTTCTAGCACATTCCAGAAGCCCTTCCCGGTGGTGGCCCTGGGCAGCCCCAGGACCAGAAGCTGCTCAAGAGGAGGCCTGTGTCTTGACATAATTAACGTTTCTGATCACCGTCTTCCCTCCCGGCCCCGTCACAGCCGGATAGCCTGAGGCGAAGCTGCAAGAAGGCAAAGCAGGGCCTCGTTCCTCTCTCCTCTCATCCCTTATAATTTCCTCTCCTCCCTCCGCTTCTCTCCCTGCCGGCTCCTGTGCTCGCACGGCCTCCCCCCGCGCCGGCGCAGCGGACTGTAGGGCATCCTGCCCGGTTGGGCCCGCCCTGCCCCTCCCTCCCCCTCCCGCCCCACAGCTCTGCTCAAACCAGACGCCGTCCCCGCCCCCTCTGTCGTGTCCCCCACAAGGGCACGCTGCATGACGGACACCCTGCGCAGGGGAGGATAGAGGCCTCATCCCCAGCCAAACAGACAGTGTCCCCCTGGTGTCCTGGGCACCGGGCCAGGCAGGGTGAGTCTGGATGCAGGAAAGAATCCAGCCTGCTGTGCCCCGATGAGCAGATCTGGGTTTTCCAAAACGACGTAATGTTCGGCTCTGTCAGAAGTTCCCTGCACTATAGCCTGTGTGACTTCCCTGGCCGTGGCCGCAAGCTTTCTCTGCAAATTAATGCAAAAGAGCTGGGGAGGTTCCTGCTCCGCACTGGTTGAACTATGAGCAGGGAGGCAGCCGTACAGAAAGACCATTCATAGCTCATCAGAGGGGAGATTTCTGCGGCTCAGAACCCTACCCCCGACCTCAGGAGGCGACACGCTCGCAGTCCCGGGGTCCCCTCAGGCCCGCGGTTCAAGGTGGCCTGCCGGGAGCCTCGCCGTGGCAGGCTGCCACCCCTCGCCACGCACCGGGCTTACCTCGCTGTGCATCTGGAAGGCTGGGGTGTGAGGGACCCGAGCCAAACTCGAAGTCCGTTCACAATAATATCCCCAAAATATTGTTTCTTTCCTTCTTCGCCTTATCATGCATTTCCAGTCCTCCGTTTGGGGTCCCACATACGTGTCCCTAGGCAGGTGTCTTCAGGAAGATGGTGGTCGTGCCGCCCAGCCACGGGGAGACAGGACACACCTGCAGCAAGCACTTCGCTGTCCCCGAATCTCTGGACCAGGCTCCAGCCCAGTCCCTGAGCCACTCGGTGGCTGCAGGACGGGTCGAGCTCCCCTGTGAGGCCCACCTGCAGCCCTGGGGGTGCCCCCCTCAAAGACGAGCCCTGAGAATGGGGGTGCGGGCTTCCAGAGGGGGTGCGAGGCCACAGATCGACAAACACACGCTCCTTCCACAAATCCTCAGACTCGGGCTTACAGGACCCCCTCCCCGCCCCCCGCCTCACCCAGGTCCACTGGGCCCCGAGGCAGAGCACAGGGGAGGCTGTGACAAGTGTGCACGAGAGCTGGGCTGAGCCCCAGGCCTCCACGCCGAGCGAGCAACATTTGCCTTCCTATAGGAACTAAAGGGACACTGGGGTACAGGGCTGGGCAGCTCGTCACGATTGCAAATGGCCCTCCAAATAAGGAGTGATTCAGATGCTCTTAGAGCCAAAACGTACTTTTTTTGGTAAAATAAAATGGCTAATTAAATTGCATACACTTTCTGAGTATAAAGAAAACTGTAAAATAAACTCGTGTGCCCTTGCGGCTCAGGCAGCGCCTTCCGAGCACGCGGCGTCTCCATCAGCGAGGAAGCGGCTCATCTGCACGAGCACAGCCTTCCGTGTGGTAAGGCAGCCCAGGGTAAAGGCCTTGACTGACAGACTCGTGGCGTACGAAAAGGAAAAAGGGGTCTGTGGGAAGTCAAGGCAAACTCCATCTAAAAAAGAAAAAAAAAGAAAAGGAACCGAACTTGCCTGCGTTTTCATTAATATTCCACCTGTCCGTGCGCCCCAGACCTCGCGCACCCAAAGGGCACGCGTGTGGCCCTCCACAGCTGCTTCCACAGGCCCGGCAGGGGACTCACCGACGGTGAGCTTGGCGCTCGGGACGGGAGATCGCCAACCCGCGCCCCGCTCAGTGTCTTCCACCATCTGAAGCCTCATGAAGGGAAAGTCGGTGTCTGTTTGCAGACTCGTGTCTGTGAAAGGTGGCGAGCGCGTGAGGCCAGGTCGTGCGTAGCAGTGGATGGCACCCAGCAGGCATTGAGAAGTGAGCTGTGGCCCCCCCGGCTCCCCCACTTTGTTCCATGCCTCACTGAGCCCCAAACCACATAATGAAGGAGACAGCCCATCGGGGACTCCAAGGGCCTAGGGCAGGGATCCTGGCCTCTGGTCTGCGAGAGAGTGTCCCCACAGCCACAAGCAAACAGAGGCCCACGTTCCTGCTGCTCTGAGCTGGAATTCCAGGGCAGGCAACCCTGTGTCCATCCTCCTGGCCAGGTTCGCAGAAGAGACGGTTGGAGCGCCAGGGAGCTGGTTGGAGGCTGCCGCGGGGTCTGGCCCAGCACACCCATGAGCAGGTGGGTGCATCTGTTTCCTGTTGCCGCGGTGACCCAGGAACACACCTGGGAGGCTAATGTGACAGGTGGATGACCTTAGAGCCCCCGAGGTTGGCAGGGTCCGTTCCTCCTGTACACTCCAGGGGAGAACCTCGTCCTTGTTTCCCCAACTTCTGGAGGCCGCAGAGTCCTGAGTGCTTGGCCCATCCACCAGCCACTGCGTCTTCCAAGCCCTTTCTGCTCCCCCTGGCATGTCTTCTCTGAGCCTCCTGCCTCCCCTTATGGGGAGCCCTGTAATGACGCTGGGTGCACCTGGATGACCAAGGACACCTGCCCATCTCAGGGTCCCATTCGCCATAGACACTGACATGTCCACACATTCAGGACTGGAACGTGGACGTCTCCGGGCTATCGTTCAGTCTCGTGCGTCATAACTTTCCAGAATGCGGCGGGTATTGTTGGGACTGTGCTCGGTCAGGTGTGTCCGGTGGCCCTTCACAGTGGGATGGTTGGCCTGAGCTCCTACAGCGTCACCAGCATGGTGAACCCAGGGAAGAGACCCTGGTGGCCCTCCCCGGCCCAGTCGTTGTCAGAGACACATATGTACTTAAGTCAGCACGCGTGTGCACACACATGTACACGCACACGTTTCTCAGCCCCGTCCCCAGGCAGGCCCCCGCCTCCTGCCGCCTGCCGAGGGGAAGCCCAGGTCCCCGTTGTAGTTTGCTCACGGCACTTGTCACTGTCCGACTATCCTGCCCACCAACCTCAAGCATTCACCTGGTCGTCCCCTACTAGGTGATTCCCGGGGGCCGGGAGCCCGGTGACAGAGCCTGTCTCTGGTCAGCCACCCCGGTGTCAGGCACTTAAGTTGGGCCTCAGTGACCATCCCTGGAGGGGGCCCGGGGGCTGGTCACCTGTGGGGAGGGCCGTCATCGAAGTCAGTCTCTGGGACCCTGGAGTGCTGCTCTGTGAGCACTGACCCTCCGCAGGTGGGACCCACCCCGGCTGCGCTCAGTGAGTCTGTGTTGTGAGTGACGTCAAGCCCCCATCCCCCGTAAGTTATGACGTCGTCGTCGGAGAACCCTACTGGCCCAGTGGGGCTGAATTCAGTCTGGAATCAAAGAGGGAAGGGCACTTTCCCATGACAAACAGTCCTCCTGCCCTGGAAAACTAGGACGGGTTCCTTCAGCGTTCCCGGGGCGGCGTTCCTGGCCTTGTCGTGGCTCCATGCCCGCCCTGCTCTGCAGAGCTGGTGCCCAGCACTCAGCAGCGGCCTGGACACTTTCCGGGAGGCTGGGCCTCACCCTGGCAGGAGAGGGGCACGAGTGTGCAGCGGGGCCACGGAGCGTGGGCGACTCCTTTCCTCCGGAGCCAGGCTGGGTTCACTGCCATAGCTCGGACATCGTCTGTGCACCTCCGCTGGCTCCTTTCAGAAAGCTGAGACCGGCACTTCGCATAGACTTCCGTGGGCGCATCTGGGGTTGCTCACCGGGGCAGGTGGACCTCCTCCCGTGACAACTGTGTGAACACAGCGGCTTCCTCCCCTCCCCGGAGGCCCTCGGGGCGGTGGGTGGACCGTCTCACAAAGAACACCAACGTGTGTAGAGCAGTGCGGAATTTTCCTTTTCCAACAAGGGCATCTCCATTCCTGGCCTCCCGTCTGGCCAGCGATGTGTTCTAGAAACTTCCGGGACCTGGTGTCAACTCTGGGGCTGCTGTTTTCCTTTCTTTAAACCTCTGCCGGTCTCTAGACTTTGTCTTGCGCTCTCTGGGGTTCCTCAGAAATACCGAGTGGCACATGGCCACGCGTGCACCTCAGCTACCCCCAGACTGGCATCTCGGTGCCCAAACCAGGACGGTTCCCCTGACAGAGGCCACGCCCTCCCACCAGGCCGAACCTTCCAGCTTCCTGCTCTTGTCTCTTTTCCCATCCAGCCCCTGCGCCCAGAGCCTCAGCCCAAACACACAGGCAAGCGAGGTTTTGTTTGATGCTTTGCCTCCTTCGTGGCCCGACCCCACGTCGTTCTCGTCTGAGTGCCCTTGCAGGCCCGCCCCCTCCTCATTCTCCCAGCCCCACATGTGGCACGAAATGACCACAGGACCGTACAGGCCTCAGAAATAATAGAATGACCTTTTAAACATGCATCAGGTCACGACGGGCCTCCGCTTAGACCCTTCCAGTGGCTTCCGTGAAGCTCCTAGAATGAAACCTTTACTCTTCTCGAGGCTCTAAATGGCCCTGTCCTGGCCAGCCCTTGAGCTAGCCCTCTTGGGCCTGGAACATTCTGTCCTGGCTCCGGGCATCTGTGGTGCACCTGTCCCTGGAGGTCTAGGCTGAGAAG
This sequence comes from Enhydra lutris kenyoni, assembly GCF_002288905.1. Lineage (NCBI taxonomy): Eukaryota > Metazoa > Chordata > Mammalia > Carnivora > Mustelidae > Enhydra > Enhydra lutris. The sequence continues at coordinate 1,975,868 of NW_019154090.1, read as the reverse complement.
CTGTGCTCAGAACGGCCCCGCTGTCTGCCCCACAAGCTGGAACGCCTGCCCCATCACCCCATGTCTTCATCTGTCTTCTCCCGTGCTCTGCTCACACCCTGTAATTGTCTGGTCTGTTAGCGGACGGATTTAGAGTCTGTTTCTCCTACTCAGAATACACTCAGGGGAGCAACAGGTCCTGTCTCACCCGTGGTCCTGTCCCCAGGGATAGCACAGCCTGGCCACCGCAGTGGGAAGTTGGTAACACATTGCATTCGACCAGATGCGCTAAGGGGTTTTCATTAAGACAGTAGTAAAGTGTGGACCGAGCCGAAGAGATGCCCTTGGGAATGTGGGTAGACGTGGGGGTGGGGCCCTGGGCCTGCAGGAGGCTGCAGGAGTGTGTGGGCCCACAAGCCCGAGAGCATGGAAACGGTGACCCAGAGCCAGCACAGGCCACCACCCCCAGATGGCCCCTCTCTGTGAGCCAACACCCTGAGGCAAATGTTCTGCCCAGGACCTCAGGCTCTCGCACTTGCCTGCCACTGGGTCACCGTGAGATTTGATGAGAAGAGTGTAGAGCTGGAATGGAGCTGTCCCATTAGGAGCAACGGCGTTTCCCTGGGAGGTCGCCTCTGAGCACCCTCTGTCCCCTCCACTCACCTGTGGGCAGCCATCCCAGCACAGAGCTCACCGCGTGCCAGCACTGGGCTCCCTCTGCTCCTCTGCCTGCATAGCACAGATAAGGAAAATGGCCCAGAGTTCCGGAATCTTGGCTCAGGGTGGCCAGCGTGGTAAGCGGCGGAGCTGGAACCCAGCCACAGGTCTGCTCTGAAATAGCGAAACGATTCTGCAGGAAAACACCATCTGCGTGGGCCAGCGCTATCAGAGCAGCGAGGCCCACATCGCAGGGGTCTGAGTCCCTTCAGCAGGTCCCCTTTGACGTTCCGGAAATGGTCCTTGCCCCCGGTCTTCCCTGCCCACCTGTGCCTCCCCTTCTGTCTTTCTGTCCTGTCAGCTGGGAACCCACCAGCAAAACCACTTCTGGTTTTCAGGCACTTGTGTTGGTGCAGCCTTCCTGTTTTGTTGAGGTGCGGATGTTTTCCAAAATGTGTGTCATTTAGCTTATTGATTCCCCCTTGGTTGTCAGTCCGCGTATCCAGAGGATCTTCTATCTTTCTGAGTATTTGGCCAAATTCAATTCAATGGGACTTTTTCAAAGATCAACTTTGAGATCCTCCTGGAAATTGGTGGAACATTAGAGATGGTGGTGAGGAAGATGACGGTGGTCAAGATGACGGTGGTGGTGGTGATGGCAGTGATGGTGGTGATGGCAGTGATGGAGATGATGGCAGTGATGAGGACGAAGACCGCAGCCAACACTTTTCAGCACTGATGGATTCCTCGGCCCAGGCTGAAGCCCGTCATGCACATGAATCCATCTGATGCTCACGACAGTGTCATGAAGCATCCTCCTTCCAAGTCAGGGAACCAGAGGCATGGAAATTGGAGTGACTTTCCCAGAGTTGCCCAGACACTGAGAGGTCGCTCTGGAATCTGAACCCAGGCTTCCTAGGAGCACAGGTTATGCTCTGTACCTCCATCACCCCCACCATGGTGTAACCCACCAGGTTATGGGAGATAAGACACACATGAAGCAATTCAATAAGAATTCTAAAATAATCGGCTGTGCTGCATAACTTACTTGTTGAGCAAAACTCGGAGCGCCTACCGTGTGCTGATGACCCTGGGGGTGAGAGAGGACAAAGCAGGCATCCTCCACGGAGCTTGAGCAGAGAGAGAATCCATTCTCCCCGTGTCCCGGTCACCCCATGGCCAAGGAAGGAAGAGCGGGGAGCGCGGCCGCAGGGACTGGGGACTGCAGACACAGCTTCCGGGCAGCAAGGGTCTTCATCTGATTGCCGAAGGAAGACTGATAATCAGAGAGAGTGGAGGGGGAGCGGGGAGGGGAGGGGAGGTGACCCAGGGCTCCTGGGACAGTGGAGTGAGAAATCCCCAGGGATGGTGAGGGCAGCCAGGCAGCCTAAGGGGGGTGCCAAACGACTGGGCCCAACCCAGGCCGGTGCCCCTAACTCTGCCCCTTTTATTTCTGCTCACATCCTGTCTGCAGAGGCCCAAGGACGCCTACACCACTGGGCGCAGTGCCTACTCTGCTGGATTTTTCTATTGATTTCCAAATCGGTTTAACCAAAGTAACATTGACTCTGAGGCCTGGGAAGAGGATCCCATCATCTGATCAGAAGTGAGCTCTGGCAGAGAGCAAGGGAGGCACCGGCCAGGGAGCAAGGCGGTTCTGCTTCTGTCCCATCTCCTGTCCCTTCCCCCCAGCCGCCCCCACTCCGGCCGGCAGGGCCTGCCCAGGTGCCTGGTGCAGAGGACGTGGCCGTAGGGTCCCCAAAGGCGGACGGCCTCCCAGCCCCCCAGTACTTTGCACCTTTTCTGAAGGACGATTAAGCACCAGAAAGCAGCTGCTTTCACTGATATTTATTGTTTTAAATTCATTTTTGATTGCACAAGTAACACATGAGTGATTTCCCATTGCTGAGCAGTCGAACAGCGCCATTCAGCCCGCCGCCCCCGCCGCCTACCCAGTCCGCAGTCGATCCTCCCCCAGAGCCCACTGGCGTTTGCAGCTCTGCCGCCTGCTTTCCTCTGCGGCAAAAACACAGTAAGGCTGTGCAGATTTGTTTTCTGAAACGAAACCTAAGTGGAGTAGCAGCGCCGGTGTGCAAAGCTTGCTTTCTCGTTTGGCAGTTCGCTCCGCGCGTCCTCCCGCGACGCGGAACTAGAGGAGGACGGAGCCGCGCGCCGCTGGACGGAGTCACGGCTGGAGGAGGATGGAGAGCGCGGCGGCCGTTCCGCGGGCCGTGCGCTTTATTCCATTAATTGCAGCCAGAATCTGGGGAGACGCCGAACCAGGAAACTGGGAGAAGCCCAGGTTTTAGACTGGCCTCCGAGGCGGTCTAACCTAGTTCACGTGGACCCACTGGGAGAAGGGTGGACGGAGCGCTCCTACAGCTGGCCGCCTTGGCAGTCAGCAGTTCCAGAAGCAGGGTCTGGGCAGAGAGTGAGGGCAGAGGGGCCGCCGGCATCAGGGGCTCTTTCCCCAGCCCTTTGCACCCACGCAGAGGACTGGCCTATGCGCAGGGCAGCTCCTGACCCTGTGTAGGGGACACCAACAGCAGAGAGCGTGAGTTCAGGAGGGAGCGGCCAGTTCTAGACGCGAGTGGCTGTGCCGTGCATGTTCCCTGCCCGGGAAACTGAGTCATCCCCTTTGACCAGAGGCGTGGGGGGGGTCCTCCCACCCCGCACACAGCTCCAGGGGCTGCGCTCACGCAGCTGTCCCCTGCAACCCCCGGTCCGTGGCGGGTTTCAGCCACTTGGCCTCCTTGTGCTGCTGCCTTTCCCAGGAAAAGCCGGCACAACCTTGCGCCTCATACATTTTAACAGGCCTTTCGGCCGATGTATTTCATGTCTGAATTGTTTTATCCGTCTCCCTTTGATGGTGTGCCCTGAGGGCTGAGCCCTGTCCCGTTTCATCGTTTGTGCGGCTCCGAGCACACTCGCCGCACTGGGCTCTAAAACCACACGAGGAGATAAATACTCGCAAACATCTATAATTGTTTTATTTAGAGCGTCTGACAGTAGATCAGAGGTGCGTGCACCCGCGCATCTGAGACTCGAACGTAATTTCTTTGCTCGTCTTAATCTGTTCCTTGGGTATTAGTAATTTGTAAACATGATTTATTCGCTTGGAATTTTTCTTCTTAACTTTAAATGTGCGCATAATATAAAGAAAAATGTAATCTCCGATTTCCGATTAACTTTTGCCAAAAGGGCTTCCCAGAGTTATCTGTGCTCACGAGGGTAAATAAATAAGACTCAGCATGTCGTAAAGACACAAGCCTTCCTTCCGCTCTAGCCGTGAGTAGTGTTACAGCAAAAGGGTTCAAGTTGAATTTAAGACAGAGTCAAGTCGGTCAGCAGTGACTTCTTCATCTGAGTTTTCCAATGTTTGTGGAAGGGAGGTGCTTCAGCAGGTCTTGCTTCATCCCTCTTAACTCCATTTCTAACATGGAAACGCTCAGATCCTTTTCCCCGCTGGGAAGGTTGTCTTGGTGAGTATAACACGCGGTGGTGTGGGTAATTCAGTACGTGACACACAGAAACGGAGGTGAGCCCACCAAAACGATCCAGAACTTACTTCGTTCTTTCAAAGCTGTCCGCGGGATGCCAAGTGAGGTGCCAGACAACGACGCAAGTTCAGGGAAGACGGCGTTTCCAGCCACAGGGCTCCAGGCCTCCCGGGGAGAGAGGTGGAGCCCGGGCCAGCCCACTCCATGCGCGGAAACTGCGGCCCTCGGCCCTCAGGGCTGTCTGGGGACTGGGACGGCCGTGGCGGGGAGGGGGCTCCCTGGAGGGGAGGCCAGACATTCCCACAGCTGGGAGCACCGGCCGTGAGAGCTAGGAAAACGGGCCTCGGGCAGGGGAGAGGCGGGTGCCGCGGGGTGGCAGGTGGGCGGGAACTCAGTGGCTCCTCGGGTGTGGCCCAGGCCCGGGGCCGTTGAACACCAGCAGCTTCAGGCCAAGAGCGTACCTGCTCCAGTGAGTTGATGCCCTGGGTGACTGTGGTCCATCGGCTGCGGCGGGAGGGTGGTGTGGAGAGACCGGAGGGCATGGGAGACCAGCCCCGTGCACGGAGATTCGCAGATGTGCGGCTAGAGATGGGAGCAGGAAGGGGCTTCTGACCGCGTGCCCTAGAGGCTGGTTTACGTCTGCGTTGTGTGTGATCACGGGAGCATTGTTGCCCGCGGGCGGGAGGTGTGGGGCGTCCACTCACACCACTCGCACTCTTCAACCGCGTCATCCATGGTCGCTCAGACCGATGCCGACTCAGGGCAGCCCCCCACCCTCTACCTGAGCAGCTCCGTGCCCGTCATTGTTTGGGGGCGGGAAATGTGTTCCACGTTCCACTCAGTGGGCCGGAGTCGGGGGCAGAAGCTCTGACTAGCACTCCGTCTGCCGTCCGCCGTCCTGAACCTGTCAGGTCCGGGTGTTGGGACATGACGCAAATACTTGATCGTTTAAAAAGCACCGTTTTGGGGGCCCCCCAGGTGGCTCAGTCGTTAAGTGTCTGCCTTCGGCTCGGGTCATGATCCCGGGTCCTAGGATCAAGCCCCATACCGGGCTCCCTGCTCTCCAGGAAGCCTGCTTCTCCCTCTCCCGCTCCCCCTGCTTGTATTCCCTCTCTCGCTATCTCTCTCTCTCTTTCTCTCTCTCTGTGTCAAATAAATAAATAAATAAATAAATATATGAATAATATGTGACATTTTAAAATAAATCCATGTGTCCTGAGCCCTGTCCAAGCCCTTATGACGGGGGTGGGAGTGGGGGGGTCTCAGGGTCTCCAACCCCTGTCTGAGGAGCAAAGCTGGTCACGGCTCTGTGACGCGCCATTCACAGTCGGCCCTGCCCATGCTGAGCATAGAAGTGGTCCAGGACAGCATCCTCCAGAGTCCCAGGGACATGCCCTTTTGTCCGGGGGGGGCCATGGCACAGAGAACTCCTATCCCTCCCGTACCCGTGCACGCCCCCACGCTCAGCAAACCCGGCCTGCTGCCCCTCCAGGATCCCGCGTCCCTCTCCCTCCCTGCCCCACCTTGCCTGTGCCCCTGCTCGCACCTGCCTTCCGCTCTCATCAGTGCGGCCCCAAGCAGCGGGCAGGGGGTGGCCACTGGTAAAGCCCGGCTCAGGCCCCACCCCTGCTCTGATCTGGTTTCCCTGTTCCTCCCTCCACTGAGGGCAAAAGGTGCAGCTCTCCCGGGCCTCAGGCTCTGTCCACCCGGCACCCCCACCTGCCCGCTGACCACTTACTGCCCCCGGCCTGGTTTTCTCTCCTGTTGCTGTCACCCTCTGAAGGACTAAATGTCCCCCATTTGTTTGCCGTCCACCCCTCCTTCTGCAAGAGCGTGTGCTGAGCCTCATGTACTCAGACGCCCGGGGGCGTGCCCGGCACACAGCGCTTGCTCACCAAAGAACCTGTCGGAGCGCATGGCCACACGGGGTTTCCCCGCTCTCTGCACTGGTGCTTGGGATGGGGGGTCACCGTAGCGCCCCCTTGTTCCCTGTCTTCCAGGAGCCTGCAGTTCGTGATGCAAACCGCAGGGAAAATTAGTGCACGGAGGCCACTACAGAGGGCCGAGAGGGCTGTCTGTCCTGGGGAAGCGCTCAACAATTAATCTGAGATCAGAAGGGATGGGAGACTTTGGCAAAGCAAAGCACATTCCGCGTCAAGGAAAACAGCCTTTAGGGAGGACTGAGGTGTGCAGAGGGCATGTTCCAGGAGCAGAAAGAACCAGAAAGGTTTGGGAGAACCCATGGGTGCCAGTAGGGAGCTGGCTGGAAACCCAAGACGTGGGAACCCGCTCTAGGGCAGGAGGTGGGAGTCGGGGGCAGGGCTGCAGGGCCTGGGGGAGAGGGAGGGGAAAGGGGCAGGGAAGTGGGATGGGGCAAGGGAAAGGGGAGGGACGGGGGAGGGGGAAGCACCAGGAAAGGGCAGGGCCAGAGGAGGAGGCAGGAGCCCAGAGCCGAGCACTTAGACTTGCTGGAGCTCCATGGGGAGCTGAGTCTGAGACACCCTCATGATTCGGGGCCCCTGAGTCCCAGTGTCCAGAGCAGACCAGGAGGAAGCAGCAAGTAGCCCGAGCTGGCCAGAACTCAGGATCGGGGCAGAGGAGGGGCGGCCATCAGCGTCCTTTTCTTGGCAGCAGACGGAAAGTGACAGGATCAGAGAATGTTCTGGAAGGATGGTTCTGGCAGCCCAGAGATGAAGTCCTGAGAGGGGCACATGAACTGGACCCCTCCAGGCTTTGCATGTGTCCAGGCGGCACAGAGCTACAGGCAACAGCGGGCTCCCAGAGGAAGCTGGCCCCGCAGGGCGCTCTCGGACCAAGTGCGGACCTGCCGCCACAGCCCTTCTCGGGGTCTGTCAGAGTCAGGGCTCCACGGTTGGTGGGGGGGCCTTCGCGCCCGAGCATCCTTTCTACTTACTCGGTGTAGGTCCGCTCGGGGCATTTGAAGCGTTCTTCATGGTGCAGCTGCGGGAGGCCGGCTGTCTCTGGGAACACGCCCGTTTCCTCCAGCGGATCTCCGTCGCCATCGCTGGAGCTCTCTCGTTGCCTTCCCGTTCCCGCAACGCCAGTGCTCATGCCCCTTCCCACTCCTGACTGTAATCATGAGCATCTTTTCTCTCTTCATATTTGGCCCCGCTCAGGTGTGTCACTACAGAAAAATCAGGAAAACACAAAGGAAGGCAGCAAGAGAGGAAAGGAGAGACAAAAAGCTCTAAGGCATTCAGAAAATGGTTAACAAAATGGCACTGGTCCGTGTTGTCCCATCAGTAGTTACCTCAGGTGTGAAGGGATCAGACTCCCTTATTAGAAGACAGGGATCAGCTGAGAGAGTAAAACCGAAGGAAACACCAGAATCCAGCTGCGTGCCGCCTCTAGGACACTCCCGTCACGCCAGACACCCTGTTCTTTTGTAGTGACCTATCTAGATCCCCTCCTCATTTTCTTGTTTGCTCTAGAGATATTTTCTGTGTGGCCACTATCTCAGTTACATAAAACTTCACAAAGTTATAACAATCTGCTTGAAACTATAAGAACTTAACTTCAGTCCCATTAAAAACTCCTTTACTTCTCTGTCCCCCACTTTGTGTGACCGTGGCACAAATTACCTCTTTTTAACAAAGATGTGAGGTCACCTTGTATGCTTTTTTTTTTTAATAATATACTAGAATTGAAAGGGATTCATGCTCCTACTTTACACTCTGACGGGTTTTTTCGTTTGTCTGTATGTGCACCTCTCCCAGTAGTTCTGTATTTTCATGTGGTTTTGTATTACTGTTGAACTTTTTATTTCAACGTGAAGGACTCCCTTCAGTGTTTCGTGCCAGGCAGGTCTGGCGGGGAGGAATTCCCTCAGCATCTGTGTTTCTGGTAAAGTCTAAGTTTTTCTTTCATTTTTGAAGGATAGTTTCACCAGATTGCAGTTTTCTTGGCCAAACAGGCAAGTTTTTATCATTTTGAATATATCCCACCCCTCCCTTCCAGTCTGCAAGGTTTCTACTGAGAAATCACTGATAGTCTTATGGGAGTTCCCTTATGAGCAGAAAATCACTTTTCTCTTGGGACTTCCAAGATTCTTTGTGGCTTTGTGTTAGATTATGATGTGCCTCAGGGTAGGGTTCTTCAGGATTCATCCTTGTTGGAGTTCTTTCAGCTTCTTGAATGTGCCTGTCCATTTTCCCCCTCAGATTTGGGAAGTTTTCAGCCATTGTCTCTTCAGATCAGCTTTCTTCCCCTTTCCCTCTCACTTCTCCCTCTGGGGTTCCCATAACATATCTCTTGTTCCACTTGACGGTGTCCTGCAAGTCCCTTGGGCTCTTTCACTTTTCTGCGTTTTATTTTATTTCCATTCTCCTGATTGATAATTTTAAATATCCTATCTTTAAGTTCATGGATTCTTTCTTCTGCCATTCTCAAGTTTGATGGTGAACTGCTTCACTGAATTTTTCAGTTCGGTTATTGTATTCTTCAGCTCCAGGATTTTTATTTGTTTCTTCTTCAGTGGTCCTGTCTCTTTGTTTATATCTCATTTTGCTTATGCATCATTTTCCTGCTTCCTTTTGTGTTGTCTTCTAGTTCATTGGCTATCCTTGTTGATGATGGTTATTTTGCATTCTTTGTCTGGTAATTCATTTATTTTGAATTCTTTATGGGTAATTTCCAGAGATTTAATTTGTTCCTTTTATTGAACCATATTTCTCTCTCTCTCTCTCTCTCTCTCTCTGTCTGTCTCTCTATTTTGTTATCATTTGTTGGGACTTGAGCACTTGTGAAAAAAGCCACATTTCCCAGTCTTTAGAGTCTGGCTAATTAAATGGAAGACCTTCATCAGTGTGGGTGGGTAGAGAGATTATGGAGCCCTCTCAAAGTTATTCTGGAAGGGCATCTTCTCTGGGTATGTACACATAATTTCCTCGTTGAGGTTTGCCTGTTTCTACTCAGGATCTCCCCTGACTTTCTGTCTGTGGCATTTGAACCTTTCTGGTGCTAGACTGCCGGGAGATCTCTTTTCTTCTCAGTGGCTTCCAGTCTGACTCCTATACTTGTCAACATTTAGATTCAGGTGAGACAGAAACCAGTCTCTCAGTCTCACACACAGTCCTAAAGTCAGAACACTGGACTGTGTTCCATTCTCCTTTTTCCCTCCAAGGGAGAACCAAGAGTTGGCCATTTTCTTCCCATCACATTGCTCTGTGCTAGGAGAGAGACTATGGAGAGTAAATGTCATGAATTTTCCTACCACTTCTGCTGTGGTTCTTCTTGGCTTATCTGAGATGCAGAAACCTCTTATCTTAACTGGTTTCTGGATTTCTCTCAAAGGCAGTTTATCAATATACTGTTGTAAAGTCATTGTCACTGCAGGGAAAGAAGTCTCTGGGGCTTCCCATTTCACCACCTTACAGAGATCACTCCCACAAAGCAGAGTTTTGAACACACTATGCATGAGACATAAAATCATCTTCTGACAGATCTCCCAGCCTGCACGCTCATCCCCAGGGTCAATAGTAACAGCCAGCAGACTTGTCTTGCCAAAGGCCAGATAATAAATATGTTCAGCTTTGGTACCCATACCACTCTGTTGTAGCTCCTCAGGTCTGCCATCACAGTGTGACGCACCCATAGACAACATGTAAATGGACGGGGGTGGCTGTGTTCCAGTAAGACTTTTTTTACAAAGTCAGCTGACGGTCGGCCGGCTGAAGTTTGCTGACCCTGGTCCTTGCCCCACAGGGCAAATTGAGGGATCCCACCGAAGCCCAAGCCAGGGTGCCTCACTGGTCATCCTCAATACTGCAGAGTATCCAAGTTTCACTCAAAGCAGAGTGTGGTCTTCGTAGAAGCCTCCTCATATCCTGATATCCTCACCTCATATCCTGCCCCTTGCTCTTGCTCTCACTCTGTACCATGCACCTGTCTAGAGCTGTGGCTTAGTCGCATGGGCTGCTCCCGCATTGGGATCTTTGCCCTCACTGTAACCACTGCCTGAAGTACCTCTCCTCCTCATATCTATCTGCTTAAATTCGTCATTCCCTTTGAACACTCTGTGTCTCTCCCCATATTACTCTGCTCAGGTCCCCTTAACAGACCAGGGGCTTAAATGACAGAGGTGAGTTCTCTGACCAACAGGAGGCTAGAGGCCTGAGATCAAGGTGTAGGCAGGTTTGTTCCTCTTTAGCATGTAGATGGCCATCTTCTCCCTGTGTCCTCCTGTGGTTGACCCTCTGTGTATACCCATGTCCCAGTCTCCACTTCTTATAAGGACACCAGTCATTTGAATTCGGGCTGACCCATATGACCTTATTTAATCTTAATCATCTCTGTAGAGGCCCCATTTCCAAACACAGTCACATGCTGTGGTGCTGGAGGTCAGGGCTTTGGCATACGGACCTGAGGGAACATGGTTCAGCCCACAGTGCTCCCTCTGAGGCCATACTGACGACCCATCTTGTAGACAGCCCGTCTCCTCACCCCAGTGCTCTGGATGCTCTTGTTCTGTTCTTCCCCACTTAGCACCGTCTCTACTGAAATCCCACAGGACATACCAACAATTGCACAACATCCTGTTCTCTGGGATCCTTTATATTCTTAAAAATTATAGAAGACCCAAAAATCTTTTGTGTATATGGGTGAAATTTTTTGGTATTTACCATAGTAGACATTAAAACTAAGACATCTGAGAAATAGTTATTGAGTACTTCATTTAAAAATAAGAATAATAAACCATTTACATGCTAAGTAAGATACATAACATATTTTATGAAACCTAAACACATTTTTTTGAGAACAGTAGCAGTATTTTACATTTTTGCAAGTCTCTTTAATGTCTGGCTTCTGCATCCACTCTGTTGTGATGTTTTTTGGGTTGAAAAATATGGAAAAAATAATCGGCTTCACTCAGATGTGTAAGTGGGAAAAGAAAGGTATTTTAATGCCTGATCTGATCATGATGAATTCTTTTCTTTGATACTACACCAAAAGTTAACAGGCATTGGTTTCCTAAAGGTCAGTTACAATGTGGAAGCTAAAACCACTTCATTATACTTTCACATGTTGTTAAATTAAAACCCATTGGTTTATCTTGTGCTTTGAATGGATCTTTAAGACACACATATTTTGTAACATCATGGATTAGTCTTCTGAAATCATTGGTTTTATGAGTTATATATAGCTTCCATTTTATAATATTTTTAAAATTCCACTTGTTAAATATCACCACCCATCTCATGAGAAAAATATTTAATTGTTGGGAAGCTGTCAAGCTCACAATGGCAGACACAAGTTTCCAAAACTCTAATTTTTGCTTGAAAGCTCTAATTTTGTCATTGGCAATAAATATTGTCAGTTGTTTTCCTTGAAGTGACAGACTCACTTTGTTAATTTTCAAGCAAATGTCTGCCAAACATTCAAATGTGACTAACTATGGTTTTTCTGTCAGTTGTTCTTATAAGTAAAAATAATTTTCCATGAAAAAGTGGTTAGTTCAGCTTGCAACTCACAGTCACACAAGTGTTTTGTACCTGGACCTACCTCGCTTTGATATGTGCTTTTTCTCTGCTTCCCCTTTACTCATGCCAAATGATGAAAAAGAATGTGTTTGAGTCGAGATTTAATAAAATTAATTTCTGCTGGCTCTGTTTCATCAACGACATGCTTTAGTGGAATGATTTTCCTCCATAGTAAAGTCTTGGTGATGAAGAAGTACCGAGTGCTAATTGCTGTTTGGGGCCCCTGGCTTGGGTTTGCAGTGGTGCCCACCATTCTGCAGAGGCACCATGGAGAAAAAAACAAATAACATCTTTTTTATCAGCTTACTACGATAAAATTCACATACCAGAAAATGTGTACTTTCAAAATGTAAAATTCATAGTGTTTAGTGTTTTCAGAGTTGTGCAACAGTCGTCATCCACTTCAGAACTTTTTATTGCCCCACATAAACCCCATTCCCATTGGCAGCCACTCCCCATTCCCCTTTAACCTCCCCCCACCACACATCTACACACATCCACACAGGCACCCTATACAACCACCAGTATATTTTTTGTCGAAGTGTATTTGCCTATTCTGGATGTTTTATATAAATCGAATCATAAGGTATGTGGTCTTCTATGACTGGCTTCTTCCAGTTAGCATCCCATTTGCAAGGTTCATGCAGGTGGAAGCGTGTATCCATGCTTCCTTCCTTTTGGCTGATGAATACTAATTCACAATATGGGGTAGAAGCAGACTAATAGCCCCCCCCCCCAAGGAGGTCTGCACCTCACGCCTGGAGCCATGTGTATATCCCCTCACATGGGAAAAGGGACTTGGCAGGTGTGATTCCGTTGGGGACCTCGAGATGGGGAGATTACCCTGGATTATCCAGGTGGGTCCAGTGTAACCACAAGGGTCCTCATGTAAGAAGGAGGCTGAAGGTCAGAGTCAGAGAGGGAGACAGGACAGTGGAAGCTGAGGTCAAAGGGATGTGAGCTAATGGATACAGGTGACCTCTAGAAGCTGGAAAGGGAAAGATGGATTCTCCCCTGGAGCCTCCAAAGGAACCAACCCTGCTGACCTATTTCAGACTTCTGACCTACAGAATGAGACTCGATTTGTGGTCCCTTGTTACAACAGCCAGACAAAACTGATGTGTGTGCATATATCACATCACGTCTTGTGTATCCATCAGTGGATGGACATTTAGGTTGCTTCTAATTTTTGGCTGTGATGAGTAGTGCTGTTAGGAATGCACAAAGTGTTTGTGTGGACATATGTTTTCAGTTCTCTGCAGTAGACACCTAGGAGCAAAATTGCTGGGTCATATGGTAACTCCATGTTTAACATTTTGAAGAACTGCCAAAATCTCTTTCGAGGCAGCTGTATCATTTTACAAGCCACGAGAAATATATTAGGGTTCAAATTCATCTAGATGTTCACCAACACTTGTCATTGAGTCTATCATTATTTGTGGTAGTAGATGTTATTCCTCCATCCTTTCCTCCTCATAGGCATGAAGAAGCATGTCGTACTTTGATTTGCCTTGGTTTTGATTAGTCTGTAATGACTAAGGACAATGAGCATCTCTTCATGTCCTTATTGGCCATTGAGATCTGTTCTTTGCAGAAATATTATTCAAGTTCTTGCCCCTTTTTTAATTGAGTTCTTTATCTTTTATAATTGGACTGTAAGAACTCTATACATTCTAGACACAAGTCCCTTATCAGGTGTGTCATTTGTGGATATCTTCTCCCTGGACGTGGCAGGCCTGTGCCCTGCATGGTGGCAAGGAGGACGTCCAGGCCTCCAGCCACGCCAGCCTGGAACATCGTGGGGGGTAAGAAATGCTGGGGCCCCTCCCACCTGCCACCCTAAACCGGGAGTTGGAATGACAGAGCCCCACCTCTCTGGTCACACCGGAAGCAAACTTTTCCTCGTACTGACTTGGGGGTCGCGGTGGGTGGAGCTGGTCTCAGCCAAAATGCCCAGACTCGCGCCGTTCTTACTGAGATTCAGCACGTTTTCCTGAATGAGTGTTTCTCCACTTGTTCTGTGCTCTTGGGACAATTCCCAGAGATGTTAAAGGGTTGTTTTTTAAATAATCCTTACCAGCTGTGTTTGTCTCGCTGGGAAGGGATCCGTGAGCGTCTCAAGCCTCCATCCCACACGTCCCTCAGCGTAACGTGTTCCTACGATTGTGAAGTTGTTGGGCAGAGCAGAGCCCCTGAGGGGTCTTGGGACCCCCAGGGTCAGTGGCCCCACTGAGCACCGGTGAGAAGGCGCTGTAACTGGCTTTTGGTTTATCACAGGTCTTAGGTCTGAGCAGAAGCACCTCAAGGGCCTGTGCTATTGCTAATGTGTCCCCAGCTCACAGCAGACACTCGGGATTCACCTTCAGGGACCCAAAGCCATGGTCAGCCTTAATGCATTCCCGTGTTCTCCGACCCCTACGCATCTGGTGTGCCCCCACCTAGCCATGCCTGCCGCACTGGGCGCGCAGGAGGGATGAGACTCTGGGCAGCCTTCACAGGCGGTCTCAGCCCAGACCCCAGTGTGGACTCTCCCAAAAGCCACGGGAAGTTGCCCGAGCAGGCTCACTGGCCCTCAGTGTGCACCGGGCTGCCTTGCCCAAGGTTCCTGGGACCACCTGCCTTCATCCCAGATGCCCCTCCCCACAGAGAAGCCCATAGGAGGGAGGAACGGACCCGCTGAGCGGTGGGGATGCCGATCGTCCTTTGTGTGCCCCACAGAGCAACAGTGAGAACTACAGGAGTTAGCCCTTCTTTCTCAGGAAGATGTTTTTATCGATTCTTCTGTAGTGTTTAAAAGCACGTTGGATGAGACGCGTGTAGAAAGGAAGTAGCAGGGGCTCATTTGGATGCCAAGGACGTCCCCGTCTGTCTGACCTGCACGGCGTATTGTACACAGCAGAGCTGTGCCATGTGGATTAATTCTGTGGGCTATATTTGAGGAGCACGCTGGTGGGAAAGACCGAGCATTCAAGGGCCCAGCTCAGCCTCTGACTTGAGAAGCCAACTGCGGGCTTATTTGTTATGAATGTCCCCATAACAGCTTCCCCTAAAACCCTCCCCATATAACGTCTGCACATAAAAATCCAATCTCCATTGGCCCAGGGCAAGGAGAAGCCACGCGTTCCCAACCTGACTGTGTGAGCTTGCGGGGGGACGGTCCTTGGGGAACGCGCATTTGCTCCATTACAAAGGACAGCCCAGAGCCCATGCGTCCTGCAGCGAGCAGGGCAAAGTCTGACCGGGTCGGGCTGTTCTCCGGGAAACAGAACAGCTTTAAGCCCTGGGATAAAGTAGTTTTGACCTCAGCCCCTAAAATGTTCTGTGTGTCCCCCCGGACTGCTTACTTCCCATGACCACAAGCAAAGGAAGAGAGGGAGAGTGGGACACGCGAGGACATGCTTCTCAGGAGTGGGGCGGAGCTGCTCCGTGCTTGCCAGGGTGTATGCTGCCCTCGTGGGGCCCAGGAGGGGCCTTCGCTAAGACACCCCCCAAGGCTGAGGCCCCCCACTCCTGGCAGCTGGGTGTGCGGGAGGTTAAAGGCTCGTGCGCAGGTGGCAGGGACCCGTCTCTGAGCTGCACACAGGGTCTCTTTCAGGGGAGCTGGTCTGATCAATCGTGTCTACACCCGAGTGTCAGGAAGCAGGGGGGCTGTTGGAGAAGGAGAGGACATAATTGTGCCAGCTGTAATAAAACCAGTGGCTAACATTTAATTAAAGTCATTTAACATTTAACTTGAGAACATTAAAGTCATAAACATTTCCTGGGTCTTGAGCACTGGCTCGGGTCTGGGCTTGGGGACACAGTCGTGAGCAACATGGGCGAGGTGCCGGGAGCTCCCACACTTGGTAACGATGATACAGAATCACCCTGTCGATGGGGATGGTGACTCCCTGACCCCCGCCCCTGCCGGCCTCCTGGCGTCCTCCCTGCTCTCCCACCTCGGCCTCTGCGCCGCCGGTCCTGGGGCAGTTTTGTGCCCTTGTCCCTGTGGGACACCTGGTACAGCCAGCACTCCCTTCAGAGCAGCGCCTTCAAATACGTGAAATTAGATACATCAGGTCATAGAGGCCCACAATCGTATTGGAATGTGGTTATCAAAACATTGAAAAAAATCGGTGACGTAGAGTGTGTTTTCCTGGATGTGTTATGAGCCAAGATCCTGTGGTGGTCTGAACGCTGAGTGCCCAGGGGCACTGCCTCGGGGGTCTTCCAGACTCTCCCCCACCATGGTGTGGGGTGAGGGATCACAGGCCATGCCTGTGTTCCCCCTACACCCCTGTGACAGGTGCCCTCCCGTCACCTCGGGAGTCCCTCTGGAGGTCACGCACCCCCAGAACTCTCCACCTCAGGACCTCATTTCCCCCATCCTTGGGCCACCTCCTGTCTGAAGCCTCCTTATCCTCCTCCTGCTGACCCGGACCCCCTCAGAGGGGCAGATGTGGGCCAAGTGGCCATGAGGGGTGGGATGGCCTTACAGCCACTGGACAGTGAGGCCAGCAGGACCGTCCCACAGAAACTTGGGTGAGGACGGCACCTCCTTCCAGGCACACGTGGTCCATTCCGGGGAGCGTAGAGTGGGCTCTGCTGTGTAGAGCAGCCCCGAGGCAGTGGCTGGAGAGCTCAGGCGTATGGGCGTGTCCCCCACTTCTCCACTTGCCCCAGGTGCCAGCTGTGCTGAGGGCTGGAGCGGACAGACTTGGCTTTCTGAGTGTCGTGGCTCCGGCACTGACCTCTAACGCGAGATGCCTAAGCATGTCATCCACGGCCAGTGTCTTCCTGGCCGGGGGCGTGGATTGTCGGACTACCTGCTAACCACTGCCCCTGGCTCTAGCCATAGGTGGGGGTCCCACACCTGTGGCACCAGGAGCTGCCACCAGGCATCTGATGCCGTCAGTAAAGGGCCCACTGAGCACATATTTGCAGGCTGCTGGGGACAGGGACAAGTTTAGGGAGGCGTGAGTGCCCCGTGTCCATTTCAGCTGACCTGGCTGTGCTGACCTCTTACTCTGCAAGACCTGGAAGCCCCTTTTTTCTTTTTCTTCTACTCTGCCCCTCCAGGCCAGGGTGACCTGCCCCTGGACACCCGCAAAATTGCCGCATGAGGACCGGCTTCCCGCCCACCTCCTGTTGGAAAAGGCTTTTTGGGGGGGGAGGGTGATGGTGCCATTTTTTACACCAGATTCATGCCCAGCAGTAGCCACAGTCCTAGGACCTAGGGATTTGGACATCTCCCAGGTCTAGCAAGAGGGGAAGAGAGCGTGGCAGCTTGAGCTCAGCGGCAGTGGCTGGGGAAACTGGGGTACGTACCTGTGTGGGGCTCTCGGTTCCCTGTCCACAGGCTGCAGAGGGGGCAGGGGCAGGTACATCTGCTAGGCGGGCAGGTATGTGGGCAGGGACACTGGGCCCTGGGCCCTACGGTTCATGCCGGCACTGTGCAAACCACTGTGTGAGTTAGTCCATCAGCGTCCTGCCCTGTGCACCCAGCAGGTGTGTGATTAGTGCTTTTTAAAGGCCTCCCCTCCTGATTCTTCTGTGGAGAGCAGCAATGTGTCAAATGGAAACTCGGCCAGAGCCAGCAGCCCCCCTTTCCTCCCCACCGGGGGAAGGGCAGACACACAGCTTGGTGGCGGGAGCTGCTCTCAGAAACCCTCACCAAGGCGCCACGGGGCACGCCGGGCACCACCGCCGACCCCTGTCCCTCTAAGACAAGGGACTCCTGTGAACACAAGCCCCGTGACAAACACCAGGAGAAGCATCTAGAATCTGCTCTGGGCCTCCCTTCCCCCAAAGGTGCTCGCTCTCGCGCGCCCTCTCTCTCTGTGTCTCTCTCTCTCTCGCCCCCACTGTCTCCTCCTTTTCTCTTGATGACATTTCCTCCCCTGATCCTGGCTGAAGACGAAACCTGCCTCGGTTCACCTGCGTAACACCGGAGCGATCTGGCTCTGCTGTGCTCGTTGCTTAAAAAATAGAGAAAGGAAGCCGTCTTGGCCGCTGGATAGAGGAGCAGCCTTTCCCAAGAGATGCCACAGGCCCCTGAGTCGAAGTGACAGGTACACCGTCTTAATGACGGGGAAAGCGTGAAGGGTTTATTATAATCTAAGAACCGTTCCATGTGAGCGGACTGACTCCGTGGAGACGCTTCTCAGTGCGGCTGCTGGGACGCCATGAGGAACACGATCCGACAAGCCGTGGATTCACCCAGCCCCGGGCCGCAGCCGACCAGCACGGCGGAGGGCTTGTGTCCATGGGCCTCATGTCCTTTAATTTTTGGAAGGGATGTTGTGGTGAAGGAAGGTGACAGGTCCGACCGTCGGTTCCTGGATTCCAGCCGTCCAGCTGCGAGGGCTCAGAGTGTCTCCGGCCAGGGAGGACCGGGCACGCCCGGAGGGGGCTTCGGTGCCAGGCCGTTCCTCCACTCCGCAGCTGCAGGGCCCTGGGCTGAGCCTCCGTTTCCCCGTCGCCGCTGTGGGAACCACTGTGGGGCCATGCGGCCGGGCTGCCGTGACACTGGGATGCAAAAACGCCGTAAGGCCTGGGGCGCGGGGTCTCGCTCAGAGGAGGTGGGCGGCCACCACCAGCTATTAGCCGGTCTAGCGCCCAGACTTTTTTTTTTACCCTGCTTGGTCCGTAGTGACGCGCGACTCACCGTTCCACACCTTGCTTTTGTTCCTCGGGTCTGTCCCCTACTCCCGCGGCTCTCCTGCCCCACATGCCTGCGCCCCTGACATGGCCCCGATGTCTGTCTTGCGCCCTGAGGCACCCCTGGGGCCCAAGGCCGAGCACACAGCTTGTCCTGACGGTGCAGATGGGGAAATGGCACGGTCATGCTGTGACCCATTCAGAGGCACCCCCACTGCCCCCCGCCTCCGGTTCTGCCCCAGGCAGCACCTCACCGCCTGTCCTACAGCAGACCCAGCCAGGCGGGGGGCAGGGTGAGGGCTTAGACCGGCCTCCTTCGCTCACCTCCCTGGATTTTCGCCCCATTGTGGCCTGTGTTCTGCCCGCTGCCATTGAGCTGGCGCAGGAGAAGGTTGACGCGCTGCCTTTTGGTGGCCGTGCGTGGATGTCCGAGTTCAGATGCGTCGTCCCGGGGCCTGCTAAGCCCACAGCAGCCGCAGAACCCGATCTTTGGGGTTGGGAAGGTGAAGTCGTGCATCCAGCTGGAAACAGCTTTGTAGAAAGCTCAGTCTTCAATATTGAATACAAGAGGCGACCCAGCACGCCCCAGTTCCCGCCCCAGTCCCTCCCCTCAGGAGCTCCCGCCCCCAGGAAGTCCAGCCCCAGCCCCGCCCCTCAGGAGGTTCCTCTCCACAACCCGCTGTGTCCTTGTGCCCCCAGGGCAGAGCTCTGAGTGTGAGGTGCAGGGGCCGCTGGGAGAGCCCACAGGAGAGGGGACGTTTGCGCTGGGCCAGAGGAGTTCTCTAGCGGGAGAAGTAAAGAGCTCAGGTCCCGTACCCACCTGGAGGCTTCAGACGACAGACCACACAGGAGAGCACTGGGTACCCCTAAGCCCCAGGCATGTTCATAGATACGCATCATTGTGCCAGGCGCGTGCACAAGCGCACACGGGCGCGTGCGTCCACTCACACACGGACGTGCACTCACACGGGTGTCGGGTTCTTCCCTAAAACCAGGGAGAATCGACCTGCGGCCCCCAGTGCCCACTGGACGTGCTCCCTGCTCCCCCACCTGCTAGCAGAGACTGTGGGCTCCCAGGCCATGCGCGGACGTCATTCCTTTCTTCCCAACGACGTCCGTGTCTGAAGCCGAGAACTCGGTGTGTTTAAGCTGGGGAGGCTTCCTGAGATGTGCCGGCCCAGGAGGGCGGCCCCTGAGCGGAGGAGGACACGTGGAGGTAATGCTGGCGTCTGCAGGGACGGCGGCAGACCCTCTCCGCGGCCGCTGGTCTCCGTGAGTTAGACACTGTGCTGCAGCCTCCATAACTGTGGGGCCTGCCCCGGGCCGAGATGGGGAAGGGTCGGCAGCTGAAGAAGCGCTTTTCTGGCCTCTCCTGTGGACACGTCCTGGAGCAGAAGGCCAGCAGAGAGCAACGAGGGGTCTTGTGGGGCATTTCCAGCTTTGGGTCCCCTGGGAGCAGTGCCCCCCCACCCCCGGCCCAGGGCTGGGGGCAGGTAGCAGGGGGAGGCGCCCAGGCTGGAGGAGTCTCTGCCCGGTGTCCTCGCCGCCTCCCTGCGCCTAGCGGAGAGCACACGTGCCCACGCACCCCCCAACACACACGTGTGTGTTTTTATTACCATTTTTTGGATGAGGCATTTCACAAGCGTGCGGCTCCTCAGCCCGGCAGCTTGCGGTAACGGTCTAATTACCAAGCTTCTGGAGAGCGCTGCTACGGGCATCACTTGGGGAGACGTGGAAGTAAACAAGGGGCCTCCCGTGATTTGGGGGAAATGGGCAGTGGGAGTGAGAGCTCCAGCCCTGGAAGGGGGGTTCCTGTCACCGCCGGCTGCAGGCTCGAGGGTTCCTGGTGAAGTTCCAGAGTGCTTTTTGCGGAAATTCTGGTGCGAGTAGTGCAGAAGGCGGCCGCGTGCTTGCTGCCTATTTTCACTTCTCCATGAAATGCAATTCCACACGGTTGGGAAGATGTCAGCCTTTGGGTCAGGTGATGAGCTTGAGTTACTGTTATTGGAAGTAATGAGTCCTGCCCGCCACTGGGCACAGGTAGGCAACGAGGCGCTTGCCACAGAGCAAAGTCGGCTTTGGATGGAGGCCCCTGGGGCGCAGGCAACCACGGCCCTGCCAGGAGGGCAGGCACAACACTCTGCTGCCACCTCGATGGCGTGAGGTGTCGTCAAATCTCTGTCACTGTCCCCCTCCACCCTCCTCCCTCCCCTCCTCCCTCTGTGCCTCTCCCTCCCTGTCTCTCTCTCTCTCACACACACACACACACACACACACACACACAGAGTGTATGTGCATGCATCCATATATGCACATGTCCATGCACCGGCACAAGCACTCATGCACACACTTGTATGTGTGTGCACACGTGCACACACCCATGCACACGTGCACACACCCATGCATGCGCACGTGCACTCACACTTCTCTCCACCCGTCTTCTCCCTACTCCCTACTAGAACCTATGACCTGGCGGACTCTGCACACGGGATACAGGTTTTGCACACAAACAGAGCATTGTGGCAGCCTCCGGATCCCTGTGCAGAGGGAACTAGCCTGTACAGTGGAAGCAGACGCCCCGGGAGGGTCCGCACTGTGGGGGTCATGCAGCAGCTGGGGTGGAGGGAGGGAGCTGGTGACACCCAGGACTTGGGCCCGATCTGCCGTCCGGGATGAAAAGGCCCTAGGACCCTGGGACTCTGAGCCCTGGGACTGAACCCACCTCTTGTTAGGGGAGGGAAGTCTGGCCATGGCGGCGCTAGTGGCGCCAGGACAGGAGGGTCATTTGGAACCCACTGAAGCCAGTGCTGCCGTGTGCAACGTGGGAACGGCTGCAGGCCCCCAGCTGAAGGTGAGACCCCGCTGGCTTGGGCCAACCTCACATCCAGGCAGTGCCCCAGGTTTGCGAGGCCCTCTGTGGCTCAGAGCCCGGCCACTTGGCGTATCACGTGCCACCCCTTTTCCCGGTGAGCCCGCAGGGGTCCTGCACAGACACTTGGCAAATGAGGAAAGCAACCCGGGGGCACAGCCGCAGGGCCGATGGAGGCAAGGGGAGCGGGGCTTGGCTGCTTGGGCTGTGCGCTGCCTCAGCAGCCCCATGAGGCACGTGTGCCAGCGTCCGCCCACTGACAGGCCAGAAGCCTGCAGCACAGAGACATGGAGCAACTCCCCCAGGGTCACACAGTGGCAAAAGTCTGCGGCAGGACCCAAGTCTCTCCACCGAGCTTGCCTCCTCTTGCGAAGCCCCACAGAGTAGAGCCCACAAGCGTCCGTTCTGGGTCGGCCCATCTGAGGGGTCTCTGCTGCCTTGAGGCCCCCGTGTGTCTTCATGTTATCATTGAGGAAGAGCCATGACACACCAGGGGGTGGGCAGACCTGCTGTCTCCCGGGACCACTTCCCCGGAGGACAGCCCGGCCACGGTCCTCCTCGTCCATGTCGCACGCACACGTGTCCAGTGCCACAGCTGTCATGACCCGTGTGTCGTGAATGGAGAGAAACGGGTGTTTAACTGACCCCGGTTGAGTGACCCCCGGTGACCGCGTCGGGAGGGGATGTGCCCGGATGCCATCACCTCCGAAGTGGCTGGAAGGTCCCCAGCTGTGATCACGCGGGGCCCGCGGCGTCCAGAAATTGTTCTCTAACAGGCCCGCAGGAAGCTGGGCCAGAGGCCTCCTGAGCAGCGAGAGCGGGACTGGGGCGGACAGAGCTGCAAGTCTGGCCACGACTGGAGACGGTGATTTGCCCATTTCCTGGTCTGTTAACCTTCACGATCTTGTCTGAGCACCGTTGCTGTTTTAATCTACCTTCGCCACGTGGCCTGAACCCCAGATGCTCAGCTCAGTACACGAACACGATGGAAAACAAACAGCCTCCACTGAGGGCCGGACGGGTTTTACTACGTCCGGAGGTAAAGGTGGGATTTTCTCCTGGGCCCGGGATGCGCTAACTGACATTGCTCCTCTCCCATGTTTGTTTGCCTTTTTTTCTTTCCTAAAAGCTCTAAGTAATTCCGTGACCTTCTGGGATGCAAAAAGATTTTTTAAAAATCAAAAAAGCTTTTTGATTCCATTTAAGAAGAAAAAGCACTATTTTGAAAACACGTTGGATGGCCTACACCCATTATTTATGATTTCCTCATAAATTATTTTTCTCCCAGACTTTTTAAAAAATGGACATAAAACCCAACAGCAGTGCAAAAACAGGGGAAAACCATGCAACATGGTTGGTAGCCCTGAAGTCAGTGCAGATGCTGTGAGATGAGGCAGAAATGTGTGACTTTTTTAAAGGGTTTTTTCCAGCATGTGGCCTCGGGTCAGCCTCTGTGCAGCCCGAGGTGCAGGACGACCCTCTCTGGGGCCAGAGTTCTCCCCACCGGGCAGGAGGCCTCAAGCCCGGGCAGCTCCTGGCCGAGATTTCATTCTGGCCATGGACAGGTCGGTGTAGGGAGACTTTCGTTAGGAGGAAGAAAGGGTTGTCTTTGGCAGGAGGCTGGTGTGACGTGTTCCTCTCGCAGCCAGCGTGGGGACCCAGGACTGAATGGCTCTGTCCCGGCTCTGACGCACTGGTTCTCTCTCCCTCCTCCAACCCCAGCCCCAGATCAACACCGGCTTCTTCCTCCTTCCCTCCTACACTCCTCATTCAGGGAGATCTCCTTCCCTTGCAAGCTTTTGAGTCCCACCTTGAAGCTGAGTTTCCTAAAAACAAGCCTTCACCTCCCGGTCTCTCCATCCCTGTCCCCTTACCCCAGTCCCACCCCTGGAGTGTGCCGTGTTCCGGGCAGGTCCTGGGCTGCAGGACCGGCGATCCAGCCCAGATGCGTGCGGCTTGCTAGAACCCTGGATGTTCAGGCCAACCAGTGAGTATAATGGGGGGGGGGCAGGTTGACAGGGATCTGTCTTGATCATGTCTGGAAGGCGCTAACACCAAATTTCCCCAGGGGGTTCGGTCAAACGGGAAGGTGCTGCTGCCTTTTTGAGAACAAAGAGAAGCCTTTCAGTGGACACAGCCCATGTAGCACCATCCCTGGCAATGCACGGGCCCCTGCAGATGGGGCTGCCGTGAACCCCGGCGTGTCGCTGCCAGCACCTACTGCTGGAGCCTGGGCCGGCAGCACCATGCACAGAGCCCCCTGCAGGCAGCGGCCACCTCCCTGGGGACAGGAGCTTCTCGACTCCCTCTTCTCATGCTTTTGCTTTGTGGTCTAGGCACACTGGACACAGCCACAAACATGGCCCATTGCAGCTTTCCTCACTTCTGATTTTATCCAAGAACTGACCTTGCAGACCTGAGTGCCGGACGGCCACTCTCCCAGTCACGGGTCCAGCACCTGCACTCGTCACTGCTCTGTGGCTGCTACCTGTGTCAGCAGGTCCCAGGACTATGGAGAGCTCCTGGGGTACCAGCCAATGAAGGTGTCACATACCCAGCCAGACTGGGTGCAGGCATGACCCTCTGGTTCAGGGGGCAGACGCATGCGCCCACGGGGCCTGCGCTGTGCAGCCTCCCGTCTCAGGGCAGTGCTGAGCCATGCCCAGCTCCTCGCATCCCTGTCGGTGTCCTGGGCCAGCTCCCCTCCCCGGCTTCAGGGTAAGCCACACGGAGAACGGCTTACCGTGACTCCCGTCAGGCCTTTACCGGGAGGACTGGCGCTCTATCCTCCTTCATCATCGCTGTTAAGACAGGACACGAGAGAAGCAAGCCGGTGGCGGGCGTGGTCCCTCTGGTGCTCCCGAGTCCCGTGGGCCCACGTCGGCCTCCTTTCGCTTGGTGACTTTTCCTGAATCCACTTCTTTTCTCATCCCGTAGCTGACATTCGCGTCACCTGTGAATTCTCTTCACTCACATCCTTTGCAGTCTTTAAAAAAAAAAAAATTTATCTTCTTGCCTTTTTCTCATGGTTTTGCAAAGGTTTGTTGTTGTTTGTTCATTGTGGGTTTTGTAGTATTGGCCGCATTGCCGATTTTACACGGCCGACAGCCTGCACGGCACTCGCCCGTTGACTTTGCCAATTAAGGACTTTACAGAATAGAGATCCCTCACGCCAGTGCCGTGGTTCAGACCCTTGGGTCTTATTTAACGAGCCTCCTGCTGCCATCGAGTCACTAACGGCCCCTCTGTTTTCCGTCAGCGCTGCGCTGTCACAGGTGGCCCTGAGGTCAACCACTTGTGGGGACTCAGCTTTTGCCTGTGGTGTGAGGTAGGGACGGCCACCCCCTGGGTCTGCTTCTGGAGACTCCCTTCCCCCCCACAGGTCTCTGGCCCTTAACCAAGCTCTTCTGCCTCATTTCCACCACAGAGAACCCCATTCTCAAGGACCTGTCCCACTACCTCTGTCGTGTGCAGAGCAGAAAGTGACCTGGAAACAGCCCGCTCGCCTCAAGGAGGGCAAGAAAAGGTGCAGCCCGGAGAGAGCCTTCCGTCTCGTCTCACCTCCCAGGGCTTCCTTGATAAGAAAACGGGCTTTTCCTTCTCTCCGTCTCCCCCCACCACGCTCTGTCTGCGCGGTCTTGCCCCCCTGCTTCAGAAAGCATCCGCGCCTGTGCAGGGAGCCGGCTTAGAGACACGGGGCTGTCCTCCCGGCACGGGAAGCCGGAGGCTTCACTCTGAGGACCAGAGCAGCTCTTCGAGAGTCAGGGGGACCTTCTCCCCTCAAGACAGATCCGACCAGACAGCCGCTGGCACATGTCGGTCCAGGGAGAAGCCGTGTTCTCAGGCTTTACTATTTCCCCAGGAACACGCTTGCCTCCGTGTGCAACACACATTTCTTTTCCTCGCCTCCACACTGCCGTGAGGAATAGTCATTTATAAACTCTCCTTCTCTGAGCAGAATCCAGGATGTGATGCCAAAAGGAAAAAAAATCGGAAAGAAAGGGCTTCAAAAGAAAATAAATCTAGTGAACTGGGTTCCTAAGCCACCAGAAATGATTAGTTCCAAGGGATTAAACGGAGGAGAGGACGGCTTGTACGAGGGCTGCCTCAGCCAGGTCTGCCTCCTCCCGTCCTGGCCGCACACCCGGGCTTCACCCTCAGGCTGGCGGTCACCGGGCTCCTGCGAGCAGCGGACTCTGTGGCCGAGCTCTTTGCGCAACGGTGTTTGTTTCCGGCGTCCGCGAAGCTCCGATGCGGCCTTCCGGAGCCCGTTCGTACCCCGAGGCAGCAGCGGGCGCCTTTCCAAACGGGCTGCGGCTTCCACGTATGCCCGTTTTGGGGTCCCCATGACAGCTGAGGTGACCTAGCCTCCCGGCCAGCTCCGCATCCCGCGGTGGGGGGGGGGGTGAGGTGAGATGGGAGGCGGGTGGAGGCAGCCAAAGGGGACTGTGGTACAAGAAGAAATGTGCTTGGTCTTTGTTCCCTGTTCCCAGCACAGGCCTCTGCAGCTGCTGGGACAGCCTGTGGGGCTGGAGTGTGTATGAGACTCACCCTGAGCCTTTCCCATCACCCTGAGCTGGGGAGTGGCCTATGGGGTCCCTTGTGGCCTCAGGATGGGGCTGGTCACCGGAAAGACGCAGGGACCCGAGGGTGGGAACTTGTGGTCCCACCTGCCCGCCTGCAGGGAGCAGAGAGGATGGGACTGGAGAGCAAACGCCAGGCATACTCTTGGCTGGGAGACCCGGGAGCCTGGGCTGTGAGCAGAGGTGGAGCTGGGAGGACGTGTGCACGGGGAGGGTGGAGAGGCTCTGCCCCGCCCACCTTTCCCCCTGCTCCCTAGTTATGTCCGTTATCACGAACCACAAACCTAAGTGACTGTTCTCCTGAGTTCCGTGAGCTATTCTGGCAAATTATGGAACCGGAGGAGGGGGCGTGGGAACCCCTGATCTGTAGCCAGGTGAGAAGTACGGGGGACACCCTGGGACCGGTGACGGGTGTCCGAAGTGGGCGCCGTCTCATGGGACCGAGCCCTTCACCCGTGGGGCCTGCGTGAACTCCGGTAGTCAGCGCCGCTCGAGCGGAGCTGCTGCACACCCGGTCCGAGGGTCGGAGGTTCGGAGAACCGGTGGGTGTCAGAGGAAGTGCCGGGAGGATGTGAGCAAAAAACAATGGGAAAATGGAGACTCTTGTGCTTGTGGGTGACCAGAGCTAACGCTGGTTCCTCGCGTGTCAGTGAGGGAGCTCGTGGCGCCGTCCTGCCCCCAGCCCCACGTTACCGCGGGAGCTGCTGCACCTGCTGCTGGCCAGGGACAGGGCCGGGGGGGTGGGTGAGTCCGCCCGCCCAGAGGGTGCGGAAGGTGGTCACACCTGCCCGCGAGACCGCGTTTCTAGCTCGTTGGAATATATACCCTTGAAATGGAGACGCATAGTGCGCGTGGGTTTTTCTGAGTGAGCAACTTCCATTTCCCCTGATGAAAAACATTTATATTCAGTTAAACCTCAAAGTGATTGCGTGTGGGTTATTTACAAACATTTAAGTCTGGCATTAATGACACGTGGGGAAAAATAAATTAACGGGTAGCGGGTGGTTGGAAACTTCGTGTTAAAAACGCTGCCTGTTGGCTCTCGGATGAGTCATCGTTTGGCATTTTCTCTCGTCTCTCTGGAGTGTCTGAGGGAAAACGTGTGTATCTGGCCCAGCTCTGTTTCCCCACAGACCTTGCCGCTATGAATGTAGGGACTGGAGAGCGGGCAGAATCCACGGAACCCGTATGAGCCAGCACCCACGAAACGAGGGAGATGGAGTCTGGCACGCCTCAGTCTAGGCGGATGGTGAGGGCGAGTGCGGGCGGGCGCAGACATCCGGCTGGGGAAGTCCTGCTGCCAGTGCGGTGTCCACACCTTCACCCTCTCGGCCCGCTGAGCGGCAGCCCATCTCCTCCGCGAGGACCCAGGGGTGCAGCGCTGGTCTCAGGCCCGCCTCCACCACCAGGACGAGGGGAGCACACCTTGCGTCGCCCCCTTGGCTACGGGCCCGCGTGTGTTGCCCTGCCAGGCCTTCGGGGTGGGGACTCGTGGCACCCCCGCTGCACAGAGAGGAATCCAAGGCGTTAAGCCCATGAGGTCGTACCTAAAGCCAGGAGAAGCTGTAGCAAGAGGGTCTGCGGAGTCCAGGAACTTCCTTGCTGGCCACCACAGGCCAGTGCCGTCACCTCTGATGGGAAAGCCAGGGCCCCGCCGGCTGTAGCACTCCCCAGAATGATAGCTGGTCACCAGCAGCCTTTCATCAGGGAGCACTGGGAAGCAGCCTGCCTTTGTGGGGCCAGCCAGGGGTTGGGGGAGGGCTTCATCTCTGAAACCCCATCTACAGTCCCTCCATGTCTCGGGATTGGGGACATCTGTCCAGTATGAACCAAGGTGGAGGAAAGACAAGGTACCAGGAGAGCATTTTCTATTCTCAGATCTCCCCAAAAGAAGAAACCCACTTTGCGGGGTTTGGGGAGGGCCTCCCCGTCCAGTGACCGGTGGCCAGATAATTATCTGGTAAATTTAACTCTTCTTTGCTCCAGCGTAAGAGAACACAACAGACACTCTGGCAGGTTCCATGGTAGGAATGTCCCTGTTACAGAGGGAGTCAGAGCAGACAGTGGCGTCCGAGCAGAGATCAGGGAGAACACAGCTGGGTGTTAAGGAGCACCAGACTCTCAACGAGGATTTCTGTCAGACGGCTCCAGACCAGCAGGGCTCCACGGGAGGCTCCTTCCGCTCTGCTCTTCTCCCACGGGAAGTTGGCACCCCACAACGGCGTTAGCCCTGCGGCCCTGCCTGGACCCCAGAGTGAGCTCAGTTGAGAGGCTGACCTTTCCTTCGGTAGCGTCTGCGCAAAGACCCAGGCCTGAAATTTGCCTCTGTGGCAGCATCAGCCAGGCACACGGGGCGAGTAGGGGCCACGGTTGCACATCCTTGGCACGTCCTCTGGTCGTCCTGGAGCAGCCGGGCTTGGGCAGCTGCTGGAGGGCAGGGAAGAGATCGTGTCAGGTGGCTGAGTGGGGAGGAGACACAGGTGAAGAAGCCATTTCGATAGGAGGCACAGGTGTGCGTCTGAGCCTGCCCTGCGTCTGTGGGCTGGATAAACCCCCACCTGGGGTTCCAAAGAACCGGCCAATGGAAACTTCTGTCAAGAGCAGAAGAAGTAAACTTCAGGTCTTAACACCTGTCTGGTTCTTCATTTCCTTCAAACCAAGCCCTCCAGCCGCCCTGAGATGAGGTTTCGGGACTTTGGTGATGTCATCCTGTCCTGTCTCCTCCCCAGTGGAGAGGGGGTTGTCCTGATTCTGTGACTAGGGGGTGGACGTCTCTGTCCCCATGCACAGTGTCCACCTTAGTCCTCCAGGAAGGGGGGTCTCTGCACATGTTGGGCACCCGCCGTGGTCTGAGACACGCGCATCACTGGTCGTGCAATGAAGCACCCGCATGGGGCGGATGGGGCTTTGGGGTGGGAGGAAAGGAATGTCCCAGGGCCTTGGCTGGAGCCTGACAGGACAGCTGGGAACACCGTGAGTGCACGGGGAGGGAGGATACTGCTTTCTCAGTTAAGACCAACGATGCCGGGCGTCTGGAGCACATCGTCCTTTCTCTCTTGAGGACGGAGACTTCTCCGCACACAGTGAACTGCAGGGAGGCGACGGACACCAGAGGACCAGAGGAGCGCCCCAGCCTTCCTCCATCCATGAGGTCTGGTCCAGGAATGTGCACCGGCTCGGGACGCACACTTGCCGCTAAGGCGGGGGAGGGGCAGGCAGCTCTACACGGGAAAGTGTAGGTTAGGCTGGGGACCTCAGATCACATGCCTCTTCTCTCCGAGCATGCACACAGCCGCCCCTCCTCAGGTTATGACGGGCTTATGCCGGCAGGTCTGGCCCAGCGCGTGTGAGACGTCACCACTGTCACTTTGTCTGGCACACGGACATCTGTGCCCTCATGATGTTGCGGAACAGGGTGCTTACCAGTTTGCCTGCCCCATCAGACACACACGGGACAAGAACTGAGCCCCCACCCCCGTGGTTCCCGTCCCCTCCCCGCCCACGTCCACCCCCGACCTCCCCGGCTACCGCGCTTCCTGCTTCAGCCTCTGGTCTCTCCAGAAGCAGGACAGTATATGTTGTTGTATCCGCTCGTACAATCTACCTTTGTAAAAATTCAAAGTTATTTTTCATTACCGAAACTGTCTCTAAAAACACAATGACGATTGTAACTGTCTGGGTTCACCCCCAAGTGAGAGTGTGACTAACTGCTGATGACGCGTCGTGGGTCCCAGACCACGCTCCACACCTAATCCGCACTCTGCCTTGGTTTCCAGAATGTAGCGGTATCCACGCAAACCCAGTTGGCCTCGGGTCTGTGGGTGGATCTTTGAATCTCAGGGGCAGGGTCCCACGTCAGGTTCGAGTGTTGATGGTGGACGTGCCCCTGTTTGTGATCCGCGCCACAACTGCGGCGCTGCCGCACAGACGGACGTCTTGCAGGTGAGGCTGTGGGTGCGCGCTGGACAAGAAGGCACTCAGGGACATGAGAGAGCGCACTTCCCACACAGCCAAGAGCGTGGGTGACACTCGCAGACTGCGCCCAAGGAGGACACAGCCGCAGGTGCTGGGTGACGGCAGGCAGTCAGCTGCTGGGTGAGGGCCAGGGAACACGCTGGTACAGCCAAGTGTGGTGCACTGACCCCGGGCTTCGGGGAGATCCTGGTAGAAGGGGGACAGCAGCTGGTGGCATCTCTAGCTCAGAATTCAGGAGGAGCCAGGCAGGGAATTGCAGCCGCACTCAGTGTGTGTCTTCTTGGGCTTCCTTGTGGCTGAGTCAGCTGAAGAGGCCATCCTCATGGGCATGGGTGTATAGTGCTTTATGCCGTGTTCACGTTAGAACAGAGGGATGGTGGATGGTGAATGGATGGATGATGGATGGATGGATGGATAGATGGATAGGTGGATGGACAGATGGATGGGGGATAGATGGATGGATGGTCAAATGGATAGATGGATGATGGATGGATGGATGGTGGATGGGTGGGTGGGTGGATTAATGGGGGATAGATGGTGGATGGATAGACGGATGGACAGGTGGATGGATGGATGGATGGACAGGTGGATGGGTGGACAGATATATAAACCTTCAACATACCGGATCTGTCTATGTGTTGAGGATTAGAACACACACAATGTATAGCTAGAAGAGTACAGATGAGATTGCTGTTTACTGATGTGCTCTATAATTCATTAACAAAAGTGTTTAAGTCATTTCAACTTTAGTCCATTTAATTGATACGTCTTTCCTTTCCCATTAGGGCTCCCTAGAGATAAGTGTTTGTTTATCTGTTTGCAGAGAGTGACCTTAAGTGTTATCATAAGGATCAGATACAAAATCAGAGCATCTCCCTGGGCATGCCATCCTGGTTCATCAGATGGGAATCTCAAGCCTGTCTCACCAGTTCTGTCGTGCAGGGAGGCCCTTCCCCACAGAGGGGGTTCAGCTTCCTTGTGTCTCTGGGTTCATCCCAGCTCGGTGTGGTCACTCCGTCCCATCCACGGGTTTGTGGAGATTGTGCTGTAAATATAATTGTTTGCAAGAGTTCGGGGAAGCCTAAGCATCTGCTTCTGCTTTCCAACCACACTGTTGATATTTGCTCTTGTGAGTTTCTTAAAATGGCACCACCGACATTCTCTAGTCAAAGGTCAGCATGGCAAACCCGAGTTTCTGTAGAAAGCCCACCATCAGGTGGTGTTTGAGGGTAAGAAAGGAACTCTGGAGAGGACCACATCCCAGGCTGGGGCGCTTGGGCCCATACCAGGCCAGCCAGGAACCCCACCCGCCTCGGGTCCCCTGGCCCTGCCCTGCCTCTTGGCCGCGCGGAACGTGGCTGCCGGGTCTGCTCGGCCTCCCGTCGCTCCTCCTCACACAACAGCCTGTCTCCTCTGCTGACAGGGAACATGCCTCGAACGAAAGTTCATTAGTGTACTGAAACAGTCCAGTTAATTGCAAAGCTGTACCCAGAATGGTCAGGTTCGTATTTCCATCTGCGTCTGAGCACAGTAATAAAGAAATCTTTTTGGACAGGTTAATTTGCCTAAAATACCATGCAGTCAGTCAGAGT
The DNA here is from genome assembly GCF_002288905.1 of Enhydra lutris kenyoni. Classification (NCBI taxonomy): domain Eukaryota; kingdom Metazoa; phylum Chordata; class Mammalia; order Carnivora; family Mustelidae; genus Enhydra; species Enhydra lutris. The sequence goes on along the minus strand of NW_019154090.1, from coordinate 1,944,575 downwards.
AACAAAGTCGTTGATGCCTGCGGCTGTCAGACGGGGCTCCGTCACGGCTGTCCCTGACCTCGCACGGGCGGCGGAAATACGGAAAGCCAGCGCGGCAGCCGTGTGCGCGGAAGCGGAATTCCGGCATCAAACACCCAGCAGCTGGGTGCTGCCCCGGTAAGGCCGGTGATAGTCCACGGCCTTTTTTGGAAGTAATACGTAGTCCTCGGGACACAAGATGGCTCTGAGATTTAATTCGGATTGTAGGTACTGTTTACATTTGTTAATTTTATGTTTTACTTAATCTGCCACAGTTGAAAACCCACCTTGAAACAAAATGCGTGTGCTTCTAAGGGTCCCTAACACACAGAGGTGTTTAACTTGAAAATAAAAATAGCTTAAGAGTCTGAACTGTAATTCTTGAAAGGGGCTTCCCATCAAAGCTCTTGCCAGCCACGGAGGCAAGCGTGCTCTGCCGGCTGTCGGACAGCCGTTAAACTTGCGCCCATCTGCGTCATGCGTGGCTCCGGCTCCTGTGCCCCACTCAGGGCTCACACAGCCGCCACACAGTGGAAGCCAGGATTGGACCAAGTGTCGGGCGGGAAGAGCAAAACCTGAGCGCGGCGCTCCCTGTCTGCAGGGCCGGGGCGGCACTGCCAACGGCACCCTTTCGGTCAGCTTGGCTGCTCCCACGGATGCCGCAGTTCCGGAGGCCAGAAGTCCGAGAAGTGAGCTGCAGAACCGGGGAGCCGAACAGCTGGGGTGGGGTTCATCGTGGCCGGAACCTCTCGGCCCAGCAGCCTGGAGCCATCGCCAAAAAGCCACTTGGCACACGGAGCGGAACCTGCGTGATGAATGTGGACCCCACGCACTACCTAATAACTCCGCCAAACAGACTGGGGCCGTGAGCCTTTGACGCAGGTCGTCTCGAAGGTGGTGACGATTCGGAAGTGGAGGGCCAGAGCGTGGACTTGGGATGCAGGAGGCCTGGGTTCAGGTTCTGACCCGATGGTGCACCTGCTGGGTGACCATGGGGAGGTTATCCAATGGCTTTCTGAGACTCAGTTCCTCCATCTGCAAAGTGGAGCTAAGAGTGTCTCCCCCTGGAGTGGAGGTGTGGGCATCTGTGGGAGCGTGTCTCTCAGGAGCGCACCCGGGTCTGCAGCGGCATGTTCGGGATGTCCCGTCATCAGTAGGCAGCGACTATGTTCCGTGGCCGCCTCCAGGGAGAAGCCTGGCGACTTCCTGCTCCTTTCACCTCTCTCTGACCCACGTGGAGCCCCACCTCCTCCCCTCGCAGGGCCGAGAGCGAAGGAGCCTGTTTCATTTGCATCTTCTTCGTACAAACTACACCTTCCTGAAAGCTCTTAGAAATACCACCACAATGGAAACAATTTCTAGAACTGAACACCTAAAACAATGTAACCACACGTTAAAGCCTGAGGGAGCGCACCCAATGGCCAGACTGTCTCTCCCGCACGTCAGGGTCATGTGCTGAAAGTCCTTCCTCACCCACCTTTAGGGAGACTCCGACGTGTCACCAGGCCACCTGGGGACCAGCTGTCAACAGCAGACCCCGTTTTAGCAAGTCACTGAGCACAGAGTATTTTTCTTATACTTGCACAAAGCAGTTCTACTCACTGCAGCCAAACAACAGGTGAGATGTGACGGACGTGGAATATCTGTCTTGAGAAGACGTGAATTCCAGCCTGTGCTAGTGTCCCCAGGCTTCGTGGTGTTGGAGCACAGAGTGTCTTTGCCAACAGAAAATCAAGTTCCCTCGGAATCTAAGCAGAGAGAGACCGAAAGACCACCCTCTTGGGAGAAACCCGAGCCTGGGGACCAGCCCTGGGGGCCCATCCCCAGCACAGCACGGATGGCCAGAGTTCAAACAGGGACCGCACACCCCTCATTCTGCATCTGGGGACAAGCAGCTAACTTCCCGGGGCATCTCCTCGTCTGTGAAATGAGGACGAGCAAAGTTCCTCCCTCGGAGGATATCTGGAGGGTGAAACCGGCGCCCCAAGCACCCGGCATATGTTCTGCGAAGCCAGCCCGCTCGGCCGGTGGACGGGGAGCCGTGCTCGCCGTGGTGACGTCATCTCGGGCAAAGCCCCTTCGGCGAGCAGGGCGTGCACAAAGCCAGACGAGGGTTCTGCAGAGGCTGCGCGGCCCCCTCCCAGCACCGGCCGTGGCCGCGCTTCTGCGGAACCCGCCGAGGCTGGGGCCGGGAGGGTCGACCAGGTGGCCGCAGCCCCACGGCTCACGGGCAGATGGGTGGAGTGTAACCACCCGTCGTTGCAGATTAGCTGCGAGACTCAGAATCCGAGTGAGGGGAGCTTTCCTTTCTGACTCCACGCAGACCTTGCTGGGCCCCTGGCCTTGTCCCATGAGGTGACACATCACTGGTGGGAAGTATATGGAAGCTGCTAACGAGACCCGCGAGGGCAGGGCCGGGCACGTGTCTCCCCAGAGGGGTGCCTGGAGCCTCTATGGGGTTCTCCCGATGGTGCCGGGGGCCCGGGGGCATCTAAGCCCAGGGTGGTCACATCCTGTTCACCCATGCTGGCGATGGTAGTGCCATTTGGAACACGTTTGTGTCTCTCTGAGTGTTTAATTCATTGCACATTCAAATATTTAATGAGAGCTTTTTCCTCCCCCGTGACATCAGAAATCTCTGACATTTGCTGAACCAACTTGGCATCTTCATTAAGGATTTGTGTGTGAGGCATCCACCGTTTGGAGCAGCCCGTGTGATAGTCTGTTCCAAAAAGACGGCGTGGGAGGAGGAAGCATGAGAAACAAGGCTATATTCGGGTCAGAAATAATGATCAGCTACTCATTGTGAGAACCAAGTATCAGCAGATCAAGGAAAACAAATCTGAAAGCAGCGAAAACAACATCACTTAAAAGAGGGAAAAAAACAAGGATTTTGTTTGTTTGTTTTTTAGACTTGGCTGCATGGCCAGACACCGCTGAGGCATTCAAGACCTTCATTCCGCAGAACAGCGTGGCGGGCGGCAGCGTGCCGTTTCCCTCCCGGCCCCGGGCTCACGCTGGAGCAGGAGGCATTAGGATCATCACCCCCACATCTCAGATAAGGAAGTCAGGGCTCGAGGAGATTTGTGACTTACAGGGTCCTGGGGCTGAGCTGTGGCTTGGCCCCGAGTCTTCTGATCACAAGTCACAGGTCCTGACATCTGTTCCCACCTTAGAGGGAGAATCCAACAGGGCTGTGAGCGTGGAAAGTACTTGGTCAGAAAGCATCGTGCAAATGTTCGTGCACCTGCTACGTGTGGGTCAGCGCACGGTGGTGTGCTCTCTGGGAACCAGGCAGTCTGCAGCCCCCGTGCCCCAGTGGACGTTCCTTCATTCTGCACGGGTTTGGAGCCCTCCCGTGGTGGCACCCAGGGTTCCAGGTGCAGGGGATGGAGCAGGACCCAGAAGAGACAGTGGAAGCGGCCGTTGTCAAGGTGGCAGTGGGAGAGCTGGACACGATCAGCAAGCCTCAGGGGTCCAGGGACTAGGGCTGTGGGAAACAGTAGGGTGGGCCGGGAGGGGCTCGACTGTGACTGGCGTGGTCGGAGCAGAGGAAACAGTGTGACGGGAACTCCTGCTCCCTTTGAAGATGCCAGTTCTCTGTGTGTCATTGACTTTTTATGTGTTTTTGTTTTGCTTTGACATGAGAGCATTAGTGACGTTCAATGTGGGCTTGTGGGCTGAGCGTGTACGCAGATATGTGCACGCGTGTGTGTGAGTTCCAGCGATGGAAAGGAAAAACCCTCGTGCTCCCAGAGAGCGAAGGGACGCAGAGGCTCTAAGGAGGGGGGCATGTCCCTTGACCACAGCGACAGAAGCAGGGAAGCTCGCGCTCTCTGGGTGGTGGACACGGGACGGACACTCAGCGGGCTCGCAGGTGTCTGGACACGCCGGTCCGTTCTGATTGGCTGAGCCTCCTGCCGGTGCCGCTCTTAGCGCATCTGCGTATCACCTGGGGTCAGGCCTAGAAGCTCGCGCACGCCCAGGGAGCCTCTACTAGCCACAGTCTGGGAGCTTTTCTTAAGAGAACAGGAAGGAATGTGGAACCTGCTACCCTTCTCCTGGGTATAGAACTAGAGGAAGGCCGATATTTTTAGAGAGTCCTGAGTTTTTTTAATCGCACTTAAAGAAAAATTAAAGATTTTCAGAAAAATTAAATTCAGGGCAGGAAATGCAGTGTTGCTGAAAAACACGCTGTTTGCAAACTTCTATTCCTGACGGGTGAGCAAGTCGGGTCTGAAGCCTCCTCACGACTCTGTCGGAAGAGAGGCTCTTCCTGCTCCCGGTCACGCCCTTAGCTGCTTGGGGAAGGGGGTCAGCGGGTCCTCAGAAACACCTGACCCTGCGTCGGCTTGGGACAGTGGACAGGGCGGGCGGCCGGGCCAAGATTCCGATCAAGTGCCCGTGACAGGGCTGTGCCCTCTCAGGGAGCGGACCATTCAGGGGGCGCAGAGCTCGGAGCGCCCCGGGCTGGAAAACCCGACGGCGGTCCTGGCCCCCCGCTCTGTCGCGATGGCTCCCGTACCAGCCACATCTTGCCAATCCCCTTGCTAAAAACTGTGTCGCCTGCTGGAGGGAATTTTAAAAGAGACCCAGGTTTCCCTGTAAGGTCATGAAATTCAGTGCACACTGACAGTGGAGATCCACAGGGGTCGCACGTGACCCCAGGCCCCCCAGGGTGTCACCTTCTCTGTCCTGTGGGAGCCGGCCTCAGAGCCAGGCCCGGGTCAAGGGTAACCGTCTCGCTACTTGAACCTCCTGTTTTGACTCTGTGTCGAGATACGCGGGGCCCTGGGTTCTTGCTTGGAGTCCCACATGTTCGCTTGTTAGCTATCAGCCCTCCCTTCCTCCTCCCTTCCTCCTCACGATGGTTTGTGACCGTGTCTGGGCTCTGGGAGCCCCGTGTCTGGCAGGTGACAGGGACGTTTCCCCGTCCCAACAGGGTTCCCTGCTCTGCCCCTCTTGTTTCCTTAGTGTCCAGGGATCCCGGGGCGTCAGCTATCCGACCACCCTTGATGCTGAGACACCCCCTGCCTGGTGCCATGGGCCAGCCCAGGTGTGTGCAGGTGAGGCCGTGCACCTGGTCTGGGGCCTCCTTTCCCCCGACCCTCCCCACAGACTCTGCTCACGCACGAGGAGACAATGGAGTGTTCCTGAGCCAGGGGCTTCTCAGAACTCGAGTGGGTCCTTGGGGAGTTTGGCAGACCCTGACAGTCCTTCAGATGAGCTTGGTGACGTGAGAGTACACCAAGGGTGGGGAACATTCCGAAAGCTCACTGAGGCCTGAGTGGACGAAGGAGCCACCGTGAAGGCTAAGGCTGACATGGCCCCTGACCACGTGAGAAGGACAGGGTTTGGGGGCGGCGCGACCACTTGGCCTCAGACGTGGGTGAGGAACAAGCCTCGGCCAGCAGAGCCGGGAGCAGAGAAGGCTCTGGGACGGGTCCCCCGCCGGCTGGCCAGGCCAGGTCACCAAGCTGAGGAGTGGCTGCCTCTGTGGCGTGGGGTCTGCCTCCCTCAGGACTCACACTGGGGGGCCTTCCCGATGGGGACAGGTGGTCAGCCTCCAGACAGGGATGTGGCCGTGGTGGTCAGCTCTCACGAGGCTGACGTTGGCTCCTCTGTACCACGTCCCCGAGTCCAAGATGTGGGGTCGCTCCTGTGTCCTGTGCACCTGCTGCTGGCCCCACTCTGGTCCTGGAGAGTTCTGTGATATTAGCAGGTGCACTGGCCCTCGGGGTACACCAAGGCCTCCCAGCCTCGGCCCTGCATCTCTGTCTCTCCTGCGCTGTGCCCTCTGCCTGGGACCCCTGACCACCATGTTGGCTTGAAAATGCCCATAGGTTCTGGGCCCTGTGTCACCCTTCGCACACCAGCACCTGTCCCCGGGACTCACCAAACTGGACACCACTGCCCAGGAGCTCTGGAGGTTGCTCAGCTGCATTCTGGCTCCCCCGTGGGCAGAGGGCTCCAGTGAGCACTCCTGCCAGGTACCAGGCCGTCCTCAGATACGAACAGCGCCGTCCGAGGAGCAGCAGGCCCAGCCCCGTGCCGTGAGCCTGGACTGTGCCCCCTGCCCCCTACCAGCTGGTCTGCAGGGCTGTCACGGGCTTCCACACTGAGCGCACTCATGTTCGAGAAGCAGAGGCAGAGCTGAGACAAGTGAGCCCACTGGGGAGAGGCCTCCCCAGCCCTCGTGGTGTGGCCCCACCGCGGCACCACGGACAGGGGTGCAGCGCAGTCAGGAGCGGACGCAGGCCCTGCCCCCCCTCACGGTCCCATAGGGCAGGGTGGCTTGGGGACGTCTCCCATCTCTCCAGCATTGTCTTGGGCGGGTGCACTGCATACAGTGGAGCTTGATAAATGCTTAATGAGTATGTACCTTCACGGGCTTCTCCGCTATGGCATCTCACAGACAAGTCCAGGCTGTGTCTGGGGCGCCTCTGCTCCTGACCCGGGGAGGCAGAGTCCCTGGGGGAGCCCACAGGCCTCTCTGCAGGGCCTGGGGCACAGGGCTCCTTCGCAGCGACACAGTACCCAGGACAGGAGCACGGGGCGGGAGGGATGCTCGCTCCATGTGGGAAGCGGGAGGTGAGGGGCTCCATGGCTACCGGTCCCCCAGCCTGACTGAGGCTCTGACCTCTGGCGGGAGTTCCTCTGAGCAGGTGCCGGGGGTGCAGGAGTTAGGAGACTCTGGGCACTCCCCGATCAGGCAGGGAATTAAAACAAATAGTTCAGAGCTTGGACTCCAGGGTCTAGGGAGTAAACCCCCCGAGGCAGAATGAGCCGGATCCAAAGGCATGGCCTTATCTGTCCCCGACACGTGCTGCCACGGCACATGTGGCTTTAATTACCGAAGTTTCTTTTTAAGTTAAAGATGAATTTGAGACAGCTATGAACTTGGAAGGTTTATCGTCCAATTACAGGGCGTCCTGTTAATAAGGATCACGGGAGGTGGCCACAGACGCCAGGGGCGGGGTGGGGGCTGCTACAGCCTTGCCCAGATGCACACGCTGTCCACCCCGAGTCCTGCCCAGGGACGGTGCTGTGTCCCTGAGTCTCCTTCCTCATCAGAGCCAAATGGGCCCCCCAAGCTTCTCTGGTAGATGCTCTCAGGTCTTTGGATGGGACACCGCTCCTCTTGTGGGGCAGACAGAGGCAGGGGTGAGGGTCATGGCCACCTGTGGTTTCCCCAGCATGGAATCGGGGACACGAAGACCTGTGGGGCAGGGGCTCCGAGGAGGGTAAGAGGCTCCTGGTGCCCACAGAGCCCCAGGAGGAGGCAGCCCCATCCCCGGGATGTCCCGCAGAGCTGAGCTCTGAAGGCGAATTTGCCCCAGACCCTGGGGAACCCTGGCCACCATCCCCAGCCCAGAACTGTCTCCAGCCCCGCCGGGCGCCCACTTGCTACAGCTGCACTTCGTGTCTGTGATGTGTGCCCTGGGTTCTCCAAACGTGTCGGGCGTCGTGGCCGTGTGTTTGTTTTTCCTCTTCTTTTTTTAACGTCGTATTTCAAAATAGTTATAAAGTCGTGGGGAAGTTGCAAGGCTAGTAGGGAGGGGTCCTGTGCGCCCCCAGGCCCCCCAACGGTTACGTCCTGCAGGACTGTGTGGAGTCACAGCCAGGAGGCTGGCCCAGTTCCCCGCTGCCGGCAGCCGCCACCACGGTCGAGTCACAGAGCTGTGGCAAGGCCACCACAACCCAGCCCTCACTGCTCCCGAGAGCCACCGCCCTCTGTCCCGAGGCTGACGTGGGCCACGCGGGCGAGCTCGGGGGCCGCTAGGTCGCGCCTGGGTCCCCTGGGCAGCCCCTACTGAGCTCTGTCTCTGCGTCCTGTGCTCTCCCAGGAGCTCCCGTCCCCCTGCCCTGACCGCAAGTGGCTTGTGGTAACTCAGAAGCTGTCCCGCCGCAGCCCCTGCTGACTTGTCTAGTCTCCCTGTCCCCTTTCTGTTTCCTCCACTTACTTGTCTTATATCTGAGCTCATCGAAACCTTATAAAACACGAGCTTCGTGCTCCTTCGGCAGAAGTCTTCCGTGGCACTGTAAGAAAGTGACATGAGGGGAACGAGCGCCGTGGCTGGGTTAGCGCCGTGGCTGGGTCAGTGCTGTAGTGGCCCCTGGCTGCCCCGTGCGGGGAGGTGCCGGATGGACGCTGCAGGGGCGGCCACGCCACGGTACAGACCATGACACCAGCAGTTCGCGGTCCCCTTGGCTGGTTCCTGGACCCCGAGCCTCCCACGCTCTCCCTTGCGGCCCCGACCCCCTGAAGTGTGTGCACAGCCTGATGCAGAAGGACGGCTTCAGGCTGGGTGACGGTGGATGCTCCCTCTGTTGGGCCGGGCCGTTCCCTGTTGGAATTGGGGATAGTTTTGTCTTATTGTGTGTTTGTTTTTCCACTTACCGCTGGTTTCTGGGAGTCTGGGTGGCTCACCCTTCCCATCCCTGAGCTCGGGGCCCCCCAGCAATGGGACTCTGCTGGAGCCCTTGCCTTGCTCTCTGCCCCCTGCTTGTAATTCCCGGCTTGCTCCGTCCGTGCGTGTGTGGGCTTTGTCTGAGGCCCCCTCGAAGCGTATTCTGAGTCAAGCTGCTCTGCGCCGTTGGGGAAACGCTGTAAGACGCGCTCTCCAGCGCGTCCTCTGTGAGTCCTCGGTGCCCCGGGGCGTGCGAGCTCTCGGGGCCCGTGCGGTGGACGCCCAGCTCCTGCGGCTCGGCCCATGCCCTCCTCTGCTCTCCCAGCCCAGTGCCCCAGCTCCAGGCCAGCTCAGCGCCGAGGAAAGTGCGGTTGCCACAGCCTGGCTGGCTGAACAGGCGGCTCCCGTTGCCCGAGTAGCTCGGCCACACGGCTGCCACGTGCAGGACTTGCGAAGACAGCGTCCTGGAACGTGTCCACCAGCAGCCCTCGCTCCCTCCCACGGCCGCCAGCCCGCCCCTTCCTGCCCCTGCCAACGCCAGTAGAGCTTGGCTTTCCCCCGACCTCCTCATCTCCCTACATGGCTGTCTTGGTCGCGAACAGGAAGGTGGCACTTGGAGGCCTGACCTCGGACTGGTGTATAGCGCCAGGGTTCCAGAAGCTTCCAGAAGAGGGCTCAGTGTCCCACCTGGGGGTGGGGTGTGTGTGGCTTCTGGGAAAGTGGCCTGGAAATCCGATGACAGGGCGGGTGCGCGTGGTAACCCTTGCCTTACGGAGGGCACAGTTAGAGGAACCCATGGAGGGGCATGAGGCCTCATCACCAATGACCTCGAAGAGCCTTCTGTGGAGGCTGGAAAAGGACACATAGGGATGGATGGAAGGAAGGACGGATGGGTGGATGGACGGGTGGGTAGGAAGAGGGGAGGGGCCCCGCCGGAGGCTGGTTGCAAGACAGCCAGAGACAGGAGGGGAAAACAGCGTCCCTCGGGGGTGAATGGAGGGGCAAGCCCCCTCTCTGAGGTGTTGGTCCACAGACCTCCTGCCATCCCCCCAGACCCTGCTCCCGCCTCGTGCCGCCCAGCACCGGGCCAGGCGTTTCCTTCCCACCCCTCTCTGGAAGAGACGTTGAGTGAATGAGTCACACGGGGAATGAGGGTGGTGATGCGGCTTTCTAAGGAGCCTTGTCCACATACGCAGGAAGCCGCGTGCTCTGTGGGGCATGGGGCGGGGGGGGTCTGCCCACGGCAAGCAGGCCTGGGGTCAGAAGCAGAGGAGAACCCCTGGGCCGGCAGGAGTGGGAAGCATTCTGAACCCTGAGGGGCATTTGGGAGGGAGGTAGTGACGGGGAGACAGGATCCAGGAGAGCCGGGGAGGGGCATCAGGGGTGATGCCAGCTATCCAGGGACCCATGCAGGGAGAATGGCTCCAGAGAGTCCCGGCGGTGATGGCAGGCAGAGCCGCGGCAGCACAGAGAGGCCTCTCGCTCACGGAACAGTACGCACCCTGGCAGGGTGGTGGGGGCGGAAGGAAACTCCTCACATGGTTCACGGCTTATGACATGGACCCACGTGCACCGGAGCCAGCCGTGCAGTTTCTCCCGGTGGAATGGACGCAGGTGTGTGCGGCTGACGGTGTGAAGGGAGACGCACATCCCCGGGAGAAGGACTCTGTCCGGGGGGCGGAGGTGCTGCGGTATTTGGCCGCTGCTCCGGAGCTCACGTTAGGCAATGGATGGAACGTACGGGAGGAGCATGAATTCATCACATACCTGACCCCCTTCAACTGTGCTCATCCGTGCGATTACAGTCCGTGCCACTAAGTGCCCACGGCTCATACCAGCCTTCCAGAGCGTTCCCTCTGCCATCCTCCTCTGGAGGGGGCAAGCGTCGGGCTCCCTCCCCAGGCACGGCGGTTCAGCATGGCGAGGGTCTCTTTCTCCGACGGTATCAGGCTGTCGTTGCCGCTGTATGCCCGCTCACCATCCGGTGCTCGAAGTTCCCAGCCTGACATTAAACCATGCACAGCACTAATGTAAACACATGACCTCAAAGACATGGTAAAGGCATTGGGGGACCGGTCATCTTGATTAACATTGGACGTTCCCGTGGCGGTTGGGAGTCAAGGATAAATCAAGGTTGTACTTGTCCATGAATGGGCCACGACCCCGCAAAGTTCTAAAGGGAAGGGTTGTTTTCCGGAAAGATCCATCTCTGTCTCCTCTGGCAATTTATATTCTGAACGCAGAGCCGAAGGCGTGAGCTTCTCGGGAGTTCTCCAAGCTGTGAGCAGCATCTTTATTTCTTGGTGGACTTCAGGTCAGCCGGGCAATTATTTTATATCCTTTTTCCTATTAAGAGCAGCGTCGTGCAGAGAGAACGGTCTGGTTGTCTGGCGGTGAAAATGCCCGTCTTTGTCATCTCAGAGCAGCTTTGTCAGACACTGAACCCAAATGCACTTCTGTTTTGGTCACAAATTGCCTTCTGTTGGGTTTTGAAGTAATTACTTTCTCACAGAAGCTTTTGTTGTGTTATCTCTGTGGCTAATCCACTCGGGAGCGCTGATGGGAGAAAGAAGGCTAGAGATCGCGCTTCCCGTGCACTCGCTGCTTTCATGTTTAGTGGTAGATTTGGATGGAAAATCCCAGAGAAAATAGCGGGATCTCTCTCTCGCTGTAGGAAGGCACGTGCTCAAAATCATTTACTTTTCTGGGTTTCTGTGACATCCGAACAGCACAGACAAGTCAGCCTCCCTGCGTGGAAAAGTGTGTGCCGGCTCATCGAGGATGACGGGAATGAGTTCACGCGGTCTCTGTGGCCGAGCTCGCCGCGACTCAGGCGGCCCCACCCCCGCCCAGGGTGTGCGAGGTCCTGTCTCAGGGGGCGCGTGGGAGCGTGCTCTGTGCAGATACAACTCAGAAGACACGCGTGCCGTGAGCCAGGTGCTTACCAAGGGTGGGCCCGCGTCCAGCCCAGAGCCGCCACTGTCTGCAGGACCGTCCGTGGGTCCAGGCAAGTGTACCAGGCAGCGTAATGGGGGGCTGCTGCCCCTACCATGCGATGAAAATCGGTCTCTATATGTGAGTCATACGCACACCCCATGGGAGGAGGCAGGAGAGGCGTCACGAGTCGGGGGATTGGAGACGGACGTTTCCAGGATCGCAGGAATTCGCTAACAGAAAACTAGGGAAGAGCCTTGAATTATACGTGTTTTCCCACTGATGGGAAGTTCTGCTTACATCACTGGGCCGGCGCAGCAGGGCTTAATTAAACACGAGGCACTGATTAATGTTTGAAGAGAAGTAGGCGTGTGGGCTACCCTGTTGGTCTGTCTCCGGGCGACTCGGTCCCGTTCTACCAACAGCCCCTTCGTACCGCAAGATTCCGCTCCGACTCCAGGGAAGCGAGTGGCCATCCGGGTCGGGGGCTGAGCCGAGCGGTCTGGGGCGTGCCGGCCTGTGTCTGTGTCCACAGGAAGCCTGCTGGGTGGCCTTGTGTTGGCTATGCTGCCCGGGGCTCGCAGGTGGTACCCTCGGGCCCGGGTCAGAGCTGGGGGTTGTCTGGTGCTGTGCTGTCCCTGCTCTTTGCCCATGTCCCGCTCTTCTGGCCCCGTGAGTGCCGTCTGGGCCAGAGACAGGCCCCAGCAGCGGCCGTAGCAGGAGGCAGGGCTCTTCTCCGTCTCCGAGGCTCTGTGTGGGGTCCAGGGGGTTCCGGAGGCTCAAAAGGGATGCCTGAGAAGGAGGGGCAGCTTGACGGGCAGGGCCTGCCACCAGTGGTTTAGGGGGACATTTCTGGCTTCTCCCCATTTCGTGACTGTCTTCTGGTTGTTTCTGATGGCAGCAGTGGCTCTTTCTCTCTTTCAAGCACGCCCGGTCGGCTGTCGGGCAGCGCTGGGGAAGCCCTAGGCAGAGGGAGAAGGAAGCTGTTCGCCTGCAGACCTTCCACGAGGTAGGCCTCTTCCCACAGCCGTGTCTCCCCCAGAGGACTCGCAGCCAGTCTTCCCTTCAGGACGGCAGAACGCCGAGCACACCTGGTGGGGTTTGCCCCAGCAGTCAGCCGCCAGGAAGCTGTCACCCAGCGCAGGCCGTCCCCACCCTGCTGCGCATCATCTGTCCCCATGGGATTTAACTCCCCAGGTACTGGGGTCTCCGGGCCGCTCACACGTAGGGCATGTGTGTTCCTTCAACCGCGGGGACTCAGCGTCGTCGCGTCTGTGGCCCCCGTCGGCCATCCCCATGCGTCAGAGCCGTCCTGTGAGGCCACTATAGGAGGACTGGGGTGTGGCGACAGTGGCGTGGGCGCTGGGCTCAGACCCCCCGGGCTTACCTGGCTCTGCCCACACGTAGGGTCGTCCACTCTGTCCAAGCTCCAGAGACAAGGGCTCGCCCTGAGCTCATGCGTCTGAGCCTGGCCACTCACTGCCAGGAGACGGACAAGGGCTGTCCCTGTCCTGTCCCCGTGCCTCCCTCCAAGGCTTGAGAAGCAGCCACCACCCGTCCCTCGGCAGGTCACCATCAGTGCGTTAAGGCCCACAACGCAATAAAAATTGGCCACCGCATCTCAGCCAAGGGCCGTGAGTTACACGAAGGGAAAAAAGCCTTTCTGCAGGTGTGGAGGCGTCTCCAGCCTGAAACTTTGTGCTGGAACGTTCTCTGGCTCGGGATTGCTGGGAGACCTATTGATGCCCATCGGCTCAAAACCACAGGTGTGGTCACAGAGGCGTCTGTTCCTGGGGAGTGAAGCTGCCTCAGCGAGCCCCAGCCACATCCTGTTGTTCTTGGCAAGGATGCAAATCTGAGCACAGAGGGGTTCAGAAGGGAGTGGGTGGCGCGGCCTTCCGTGGCCGCCCAGTCTGTCCCTGCTGTCCGCTGGGATGTGGAGCAGGAGAGGGACCTCATCCAAGGCCAGCATCTCCTGGGACATGTACCAGAGCAGGTGTCTCTGATGAACTCTCTGCAGGGGCCCCCAATGAACTCCTTGCTGGTCCGGCTCAGCCTTGGGCTGCAGGGCCAGGGTTTGGCTCCACATGTGATGAAATCCTGAGCCACCAGGGTCCCCTGCTGATGCCCTTGGCTTCGAGGCTCCTTGGCCATCCACCCGGACACACGTCCTTAGGCTGAGCTGTAACACAACATCCCTTCTCTAGAGAGAATGATTTATTCCAAATCCGCTGTGTCTGCCGAGCGAGAGTTCTGAAAACACGACCCCCACAGAACTGTGAGACGTCAAGTCAAAGGGCCGAATTGCATAGTGAACTGAAAACTGCCAGAGGCCGGGAGGGCCTGCTCTGTGTTTTACCTCGACGTGACAGAGCGAAGGCACATGACAGGAGCAGAGCCACCAATGACCTCGAAGAGCCTTCTGTGGAGGCTGGAAAAGGACACATAGGGATGGATGGAAGGAAGGACGGATGGGTGGATGGACGGGTGGGTAGGAAGAGGGGAGGGGCCCCGCCGGAGGCTGGTTGCAAGACAGCCAGAGACAGGAGGGGAAAACAGCGTCCCTCGGGGGTGAATGGAGGGGCAAGCCCCCTCTCTGAGGTGTTGGTCCACAGACCTCCTGCCATCCCCCCAGACCCTGCTCCCGCCTCGTGCCGCCCAGCACCGGGCCAGGCGTTTCCTTCCCACCCCTCTCTGGAAGAGACGTTGAGTGAATGAGTCACACGGGGAATGAGGGTGGTGATGCGGCTTTCTAAGGAGCCTTGTCCACATACGCAGGAAGCCGCGTGCTCTGTGGGGCATGGGGCGGGGGGGGTCTGCCCACGGCAAGCAGGCCTGGGGTCAGAAGCAGAGGAGAACCCCTGGGCCGGCAGGAGTGGGAAGCATTCTGAACCCTGAGGGGCATTTGGGAGGGAGGTAGTGACGGGGAGACAGGATCCAGGAGAGCCGGGGAGGGGCATCAGGGGTGATGCCAGCTATCCAGGGACCCATGCAGGGAGAATGGCTCCAGAGAGTCCCGGCGGTGATGGCAGGCAGAGCCGCGGCAGCACAGAGAGGCCTCTCGCTCACGGAACAGTACGCACCCTGGCAGGGTGGTGGGGGCGGAAGGAAACTCCTCACATGGTTCACGGCTTATGACATGGACCCACGTGCACCGGAGCCAGCCGTGCAGTTTCTCCCGGTGGAATGGACGCAGGTGTGTGCGGCTGACGGTGTGAAGGGAGACGCACATCCCCGGGAGAAGGACTCTGTCCGGGGGGCGGAGGTGCTGCGGTATTTGGCCGCTGCTCCGGAGCTCACGTTAGGCAATGGATGGAACGTACGGGAGGAGCATGAATTCATCACATACCTGACCCCCTTCAACTGTGCTCATCCGTGCGATTACAGTCCGTGCCACTAAGTGCCCACGGCTCATACCAGCCTTCCAGAGCGTTCCCTCTGCCATCCTCCTCTGGAGGGGGCAAGCGTCGGGCTCCCTCCCCAGGCACGGCGGTTCAGCATGGCGAGGGTCTCTTTCTCCGACGGTATCAGGCTGTCGTTGCCGCTGTATGCCCGCTCACCATCCGGTGCTCGAAGTTCCCAGCCTGACATTAAACCATGCACAGCACTAATGTAAACACATGACCTCAAAGACATGGTAAAGGCATTGGGGGACCGGTCATCTTGATTAACATTGGACGTTCCCGTGGCGGTTGGGAGTCAAGGATAAATCAAGGTTGTACTTGTCCATGAATGGGCCACGACCCCGCAAAGTTCTAAAGGGAAGGGTTGTTTTCCGGAAAGATCCATCTCTGTCTCCTCTGGCAATTTATATTCTGAACGCAGAGCCGAAGGCGTGAGCTTCTCGGGAGTTCTCCAAGCTGTGAGCAGCATCTTTATTTCTTGGTGGACTTCAGGTCAGCCGGGCAATTATTTTATATCCTTTTTCCTATTAAGAGCAGCGTCGTGCAGAGAGAACGGTCTGGTTGTCTGGCGGTGAAAATGCCCGTCTTTGTCATCTCAGAGCAGCTTTGTCAGACACTGAACCCAAATGCACTTCTGTTTTGGTCACAAATTGCCTTCTGTTGGGTTTTGAAGTAATTACTTTCTCACAGAAGCTTTTGTTGTGTTATCTCTGTGGCTAATCCACTCGGGAGCGCTGATGGGAGAAAGAAGGCTAGAGATCGCGCTTCCCGTGCACTCGCTGCTTTCATGTTTAGTGGTAGATTTGGATGGAAAATCCCAGAGAAAATAGCGGGATCTCTCTCTCGCTGTAGGAAGGCACGTGCTCAAAATCATTTACTTTTCTGGGTTTCTGTGACATCCGAACAGCACAGACAAGTCAGCCTCCCTGCGTGGAAAAGTGTGTGCCGGCTCATCGAGGATGACGGGAATGAGTTCACGCGGTCTCTGTGGCCGAGCTCGCCGCGACTCAGGCGGCCCCACCCCCGCCCAGGGTGTGCGAGGTCCTGTCTCAGGGGGCGCGTGGGAGCGTGCTCTGTGCAGATACAACTCAGAAGACACGCGTGCCGTGAGCCAGGTGCTTACCAAGGGTGGGCCCGCGTCCAGCCCAGAGCCGCCACTGTCTGCAGGACCGTCCGTGGGTCCAGGCAAGTGTACCAGGCAGCGTAATGGGGGGCTGCTGCCCCTACCATGCGATGAAAATCGGTCTCTATATGTGAGTCATACGCACACCCCATGGGAGGAGGCAGGAGAGGCGTCACGAGTCGGGGGATTGGAGACGGACGTTTCCAGGATCGCAGGAATTCGCTAACAGAAAACTAGGGAAGAGCCTTGAATTATACGTGTTTTCCCACTGATGGGAAGTTCTGCTTACATCACTGGGCCGGCGCAGCAGGGCTTAATTAAACACGAGGCACTGATTAATGTTTGAAGAGAAGTAGGCGTGTGGGCTACCCTGTTGGTCTGTCTCCGGGCGACTCGGTCCCGTTCTACCAACAGCCCCTTCGTACCGCAAGATTCCGCTCCGACTCCAGGGAAGCGAGTGGCCATCCGGGTCGGGGGCTGAGCCGAGCGGTCTGGGGCGTGCCGGCCTGTGTCTGTGTCCACAGGAAGCCTGCTGGGTGGCCTTGTGTTGGCTATGCTGCCCGGGGCTCGCAGGTGGTACCCTCGGGCCCGGGTCAGAGCTGGGGGTTGTCTGGTGCTGTGCTGTCCCTGCTCTTTGCCCATGTCCCGCTCTTCTGGCCCCGTGAGTGCCGTCTGGGCCAGAGACAGGCCCCAGCAGCGGCCGTAGCAGGAGGCAGGGCTCTTCTCCGTCTCCGAGGCTCTGTGTGGGGTCCAGGGGGTTCCGGAGGCTCAAAAGGGATGCCTGAGAAGGAGGGGCAGCTTGACGGGCAGGGCCTGCCACCAGTGGTTTAGGGGGACATTTCTGGCTTCTCCCCATTTCGTGACTGTCTTCTGGTTGTTTCTGATGGCAGCAGTGGCTCTTTCTCTCTTTCAAGCACGCCCGGTCGGCTGTCGGGCAGCGCTGGGGAAGCCCTAGGCAGAGGGAGAAGGAAGCTGTTCGCCTGCAGACCTTCCACGAGGTAGGCCTCTTCCCACAGCCGTGTCTCCCCCAGAGGACTCGCAGCCAGTCTTCCCTTCAGGACGGCAGAACGCCGAGCACACCTGGTGGGGTTTGCCCCAGCAGTCAGCCGCCAGGAAGCTGTCACCCAGCGCAGGCCGTCCCCACCCTGCTGCGCATCATCTGTCCCCATGGGATTTAACTCCCCAGGTACTGGGGTCTCCGGGCCGCTCACACGTAGGGCATGTGTGTTCCTTCAACCGCGGGGACTCAGCGTCGTCGCGTCTGTGGCCCCCGTCGGCCATCCCCATGCGTCAGAGCCGTCCTGTGAGGCCACTATAGGAGGACTGGGGTGTGGCGACAGTGGCGTGGGCGCTGGGCTCAGACCCCCCGGGCTTACCTGGCTCTGCCCACACGTAGGGTCGTCCACTCTGTCCAAGCTCCAGAGACAAGGGCTCGCCCTGAGCTCATGCGTCTGAGCCTGGCCACTCACTGCCAGGAGACGGACAAGGGCTGTCCCTGTCCTGTCCCCGTGCCTCCCTCCAAGGCTTGAGAAGCAGCCACCACCCGTCCCTCGGCAGGTCACCATCAGTGCGTTAAGGCCCACAACGCAATAAAAATTGGCCACCGCATCTCAGCCAAGGGCCGTGAGTTACACGAAGGGAAAAAAGCCTTTCTGCAGGTGTGGAGGCGTCTCCAGCCTGAAACTTTGTGCTGGAACGTTCTCTGGCTCGGGATTGCTGGGAGACCTATTGATGCCCATCGGCTCAAAACCACAGGTGTGGTCACAGAGGCGTCTGTTCCTGGGGAGTGAAGCTGCCTCAGCGAGCCCCAGCCACATCCTGTTGTTCTTGGCAAGGATGCAAATCTGAGCACAGAGGGGTTCAGAAGGGAGTGGGTGGCGCGGCCTTCCGTGGCCGCCCAGTCTGTCCCTGCTGTCCGCTGGGATGTGGAGCAGGAGAGGGACCTCATCCAAGGCCAGCATCTCCTGGGACATGTACCAGAGCAGGTGTCTCTGATGAACTCTCTGCAGGGGCCCCCAATGAACTCCTTGCTGGTCCGGCTCAGCCTTGGGCTGCAGGGCCAGGGTTTGGCTCCACATGTGATGAAATCCTGAGCCACCAGGGTCCCCTGCTGATGCCCTTGGCTTCGAGGCTCCTTGGCCATCCACCCGGACACACGTCCTTAGGCTGAGCTGTAACACAACATCCCTTCTCTAGAGAGAATGATTTATTCCAAATCCGCTGTGTCTGCCGAGCGAGAGTTCTGAAAACACGACCCCCACAGAACTGTGAGACGTCAAGTCAAAGGGCCGAATTGCATAGTGAACTGAAAACTGCCAGAGGCCGGGAGGGCCTGCTCTGTGTTTTACCTCGACGTGACAGAGCGAAGGCACATGACAGGAGCAGAGCGTGCACCCCCATGCACGCACATCTGTGCACGCGCGTGCACACGCATCTGTCCACACACGCTCACACACACGCATCCACACACGCTCACACACACGCATCCACACACGCTCACACACACGCATGCACGCTCGCACGTACACAGTTGGCACTGTGTGTTGCTTGGGGCGTCACAGGCGATCGGCCTCCAGTTCCCCCCTCACCTGTCACTCCTGCAAAGGGCCTTGCTCAGGACACCTTGCCATCTGGCCAGAACAGCGGACGGTGCCCTGGGGCACAGTTAAATGGGACACCAGACCCGTCCCCACCGTGGCCTCGGCCACACTGCTCATTGGGCTTCCCTGCGCTCCCCCACAGAGGGTGCTGGGCCTGCCACCTGCTGAGCGCGGCTGGTGGGGCTCTGGTGGGCCGGCAGGAAGCCTGGAGGTGGCCACCATGGTACAGAGGACAAGCACCCAGTTAGCCCACATTCACGCAGTGGGCTCTGCAGGCTCCAGCTGCTGCCATGACCCCTTCTGAGCCTGCGAGGGTAGGCTGCGCGGGCCACCTGCACGCCACCACTTCCCCGAGCAGCTCACGTAACCCAGAAGGGCGATGACCTTTCCACATGCTCGCTCGCTGTCCGGGTCTTCCTGACCCTGTGGGAGCGGGAGTGGGCTGGAGGAAGGAGGCGATGTCCCCCCGTGGGCACTGGGGAAGGAGCAGGGTTGGCGGGCTGCGCTCTGCTGTGCCTGGTCACAGCCCGCTCTGGGGACGCTGGGACATAGGAACCTGTCTGGGCAGACACCACTCGGCGCTAACCTTAGGGCTTGGGCCTGGGGACGGCCGAGCTGCATTTGAATCCCAGCACCGCCGCTCTGCTCCCTGGTCTGTAAAGCAGAGAAGGGGGTGTTCCCCCACCCCGGCGGGGTGCTAGGGGGAGGGAATGCGAGAAACTCATGTTTCCCGTTCTTAGTCTCCATTTTGGGGACTATCTTGTGTTCCCTTTACAATTGGGGAGCAAGGGGTGGGGACGAGGGGCGGGGCATGTAGCACCTGTAGAAAAGTAGCTACGGACCACGCTCCCTGGGCTCCAGGTAAAACCACCCGCCTGTGTTAAACTAGCTGTTCCCCGTGTCCAAGAGGGTCATAAGTACCTTCCCCAGGGCGGTCCCACAGAGCAGGCGAGTTAAGCCGTGACGTGGCTGGGATCGGTGTTTCCATGAAGGGCCTTTAGGAGCTTGGACCCTCTGTCTCAGGTGACCCGATCACAACCAGAGTCGTAGACTTGACTGACCACCCCCTCCGCCCCCGTTCACACGCGTCTGTTTGCGGTGGGGACCTGCAGCGCTCCGGCCGCCGCCACCAGATCTTGGCCAGGAAACAGGTGTGCTCACCTTCCACATTCCTCCTCTGCCCCTCCCCCACCCTCCGGAGCCCGGGCCCCAGGGAGGGAAAGGTAGGGAAGGTGGGGAGGGTGGGGGGCAGGATGTGTGTGGCCCAGCGGGCGATGCCAGCTGCCCAGCGGGCCTTCCGTGTCCTTCAGCCTCTTCTCTGACTTCTTGTTTAAAAATCTCCCTCCTGTGTGCCAGTTCATCGAACCCGTTTTTGAGATTCTGGACGTTGCACATCCCGGTCTCAGTGCATAAGCTGTCTTGGGCGTCGCTTCTGAAGCGACGAGCTGACACTCTTTCCTGCCATGGAACGAGGAACCAAGGCGCTCTGCGTTACAGACGACGTGCTGCTTCCCGCCAGGAGAGACGTGTGGTCTTGGCGCCTGCCAGGAATGGCTTAGGGTTTGGCTCCCACCAGGGCCACTGAACAGGGGGCTAGCTGCCCCCTCGGGGAGACGGGGTGTTTGGAAACTGTAGGGTCACTTTTGAAGGAAGCCTCTGGGTTTGTGATTCATCTACAAGGAAATGGGGGTGGGGGGACCGCACACAGCACTGTGATCCGGCGCTCCCAGGACTCCCCTTGTCTCTGGACCTGCTGGTCCGTTATGTCCTGGACGCCCAGGAAAGGAAGGGCCAAGCCCCTTGGCTCAGCAGCCTCAGCCCCAGCGTGCGAAGTGAGGGCGTGGAGGGAGGCCACATGGTGTCCCAGGGAAGCTCCCAGCCTTGCATCCCAGCTCTGACCATGTAACTCATGGAGGACCATTTCCTCTTGCCCGTGCAGCCGCAGCAGAATGTCCAAGTGCCTCCCTGTGCTCCGTGGCAGTAGTGATCCCGGGTCCTCAGGGCCCCTACCTCAGATCCCAATACTGTCCTGGGCGGCCGGCCCCTTCCTGACACCCCAGCCTCATACGCCACCTCGTCTCACTCCTTCCAGGAGGTTCTGCTCCTGCAGCTGCCTAGCCCGGCCGTACCATTGGATCATGGCACTGCTGGCTTTGCCACATGTAGGGTAAAGTCCAGTGCTCCCATGTGACCCCCAGGCCCTCTGTCGGCCCTGACTGCTGTGCGTCTCCCCCTGGACTGCATGTTTGGGCCTCAGGAGCCCTTTTCTGATTCCCCTGGGCACCCACCCATTCTGTCATTACACGTGAGTCCTGCAAGATGCATTTCCCCAGGAGACTGTGGCCACCAGAGCACAGGGACTGTGTTTGCCTTACAGCTGAATTCCTAAAGCTGACGGGATGCCGTCGCGTAGTCAGCGACCAGGAAATGCGGCGTATACTTGCCGAATGAATGCTGTGTTTTTGTGATTAAATGTCGGCTTTTTCTCCCCCAGAAGTACTTACTGAGCACCTACTATATGGCAGGCACTGTACTAAGCCACGGGCCACAGTCTGGACAAAGACGTTCTCGTCTCGACGCACAAGCCCCTATATGCTGTACTTACACTGTATTTTAAGTGATTTATTTCCATGCTCAAAGGTAATAATAATTACAGGTCTCTGGTGCTGCTAATTCGGAAATAAGTAGTACTTTGTTAGTTTTTCCAAGAGCTACCAATTAGCTCAGCCTCTCTCACTGGTGTGAAATGCATTTCATTTAGACCATGGCAAGGGTTTCATCAACACATGCACACGTAGGTCGTCTGCATAATTACATTCCAATGGTCCTCACGTTTATTTCTACCCACAGCTTCTGTGATGCCTTCACGAGGGAGGTTTTAAGACCAGTCACACGGACCACAGGCAACGCTTGGTTCTCCCCTTGTGAGTGACTTAGAGTTACGGTGCGCCGTGACAGGCACTCTGACTGTAGGGTCTCGGCCTCTGGGGACAGTCAGCGGGCCTTTCCCTAATAGAGGTTTGCGTGTGGGTCCCCAAAGGCAAGTGTCCCAGACTGCGTGGAGAATGCAGGGCCTCCCAAGAACAGAGGAGGGTGTCCAGTCCCCATCATTCCCTCGAGGGCCTCCCCCACCACATCCCTGGTGACCAGCAACTTACTTGTCGGGAGCCTTGCTTACAGTCACGGGGCCGTGGCATCCCACTCGGTGTGTGGTGTCCAGATCCACATCTGTGCCAGATCTCTGGCCTTATTGCTTAAGAGCCCCGTGACCTTGGCCAGGCCACCCCACCTCGCAGGTGAGCCAAAGGCCATCTTGTCAACCCTGCTGTTGGGGAAAACCGCCAGCCTTCTCTTCTCTACATGAAAGCATGCTCCATTCTGTTTTTAATCTGTGCTTATTTATTTTCCAATGATTTAGTGATCTGAGTACCGTTTCCAGGGTTCTCTCTGTTTGGTTAGTCTTAAGCACAATTGTAGAAAACAGTGAGTTTTTCCTTCGAGTCCCTCAGCTTCAAGATTGCTGGTGGTCCGTGTCCAGAGCGTCGTGTGCCCGGGGCACAGACCTCGGCTCCAGGGGTGAAGACAGGCCCCTGTTACTGTTGCTCTGCTGAGATGATGATCGGTGCAGAGAGGCCCCCGTGAGGAGAGCAGGGGGTGCTGGGGGCAAACACAGCTGGTCTGGTATGTTCTTCGTGTCGCTGGTTAGGACGGACCACAGCCGTCGTCACGGGAGGGAGGGAGAGCGGGCTGGGTCGGACGGGGTTCGAGTCAGTGTCAGCCTCTTTCCAGCCTTTTCTAAGGAGCTAATATACATTCATGGCAGAAAGAGGTAGAAAATGTGGAAAAGAAGTCAAGTCACCCGTAACCCCAGTCTCCTCACAGAATTACTACCACTTCCCGTAGCTCCCCCGTGCCTCGTTCCTGCATGTCTACGCGCACGCAGGCGAGTGGGTCCGCTCGCTGCTGGGGACCGCGCTGCCCGTCAAAGGCAAGGCGCCTGGTTCCTTAGAAAGCCACGTGTCTTTGTCTGCACTATAAATTACACCCTGTGAAGTCACTAATTCACAATTATGGGGAGACCCTAATCTAACCGGTGTTTCCTGACTGGTATTTGGGTCACTGCAGGTTCTCAACGTTGTCAAAACATGGTGGTGAACACTTAATTATTTTTGCATTCACCTATCACTTCCTTAGGATATATTGTGAATAAAAAAAGATAAAATTACCGAGTCATGGTGTGTGGTCACCTATACGGCCTTTGTTAAATACTGCCACGTTCTCCTTCAGAGAAAAAATGGATTGTGCGCAGCCCCACCCTAGCACTGGAGAAAAATCCCTTCAAATCCATGGAATCTTGAATTTAATTTTACCTGTTTGTTTCCCCAGGGTGATGATTAGGACATTGATTCATGGCGTGATTTTTCATTTGGGGAAAAAAAATTTCCATTTCCTATAATTATGCCAAAGAAAGTTCAAGAATTTTAAGGAAACCCTGTGAATTAGTTGTGTATTTATTTACATTGTATGGGAAGCCGTGTAAGTTTTTTAAAAAAATAGTCCTGTGCAAGATTATTTGATCTTTTCATTTTGATTTTTCTGACTGACTTAGTTTTATTCGTTGGGTGGGTCCTCACTTCTGAGACTCGTTTGGCATCGAAAACACCACGAATGTTTACAAAGGACAGTGCGATGGCATAAAACAGTATAAAAGTCGGCTACGCCATGAAAGCGGTCCACGAAATTGGGGGATGGGATCTCAGCGTCTTGTGAGCCTGGAGGGGAGCAGCCAGCCAGCGGGGGGACGGGCGTCTGCATGTCCGCGCGGGGAGCTTGTGCAGAGCAGCGACCACCGTGGCGGGGCCACCCCGTGTGGTCCGCAGAGAGACACGCCCCTGCCACCCGTGGGAAAGGCGGCTGGTGCGGGGGCACGCGGGGAACCGGGACGCCAGGAGGGACGGTCATTCTGATTCCCGGACTGCAGTTTTGCTTGTTTCCTGGGGAAGACGACTACGTCTGTGGTTGCGTGCGGCCCCGTGCATGTGCCGGTGTGGAGGCGCGTGCACGCTGGCGCAGGGAAGGGGCGGGAAGCGCACGGGGAAGCTAGCCAGCGTCGGTCTGCTTCCCAGTTGGCTGTGCCCTTCGGTGCTTCGTACGCACGTTCCTTCTGTAACAGGAGGTGTGTGCGCTCCGCCAGTTTGAAAAGTGCATGTGCAGACGACCCTCGTGCGGGCCTTTTAGAGAATCAATGGCCAATGGGACCCAACTCAGAGACACGACGGCCGCCCCAGAACCGCCTGGCCTCCTTGAGCAGCAGAGCATCCCCCTGACTCGGGAGGACAGGCCACATCCCGCTGGCCCAGCATCCACATGGGGGAGCACCCCCGGCCGAGCAGATCGCGGCCCTTGTCCTCAGTCGCCGGTCCGTCCGTTAGCGCGTCTGCTGTGAAGGTGGAGCCCGTCGGCTCACGCGCTCTCTCGCCGACGCGCTCTGTCAGGCGCCAGGCTCTGTCCTGGACACCGGAGCGTCTCGACGAACAGCGAGCACCGGTCCCTGGGGCCTGGGCACCCAGCTCGGTCCCCGGTGCGCACTGGGCACGCGGCACAGCCCAGGAGAACGCAGTCAGCTGAGAAAGAACCCCCAGGCCCCGAGGACAGCAAGACGCAGCTTCACGGTGCGCCTGCCGTGGGTGCGTGGAGAGACGAGGATGGAGCATCACCCTCGTGGACAGTCACGGGAGACCGGAAAGCCGCCCCGAAGGCAGGTGGCCCGGAGGAGTATGCGCTCGGAGCTCTGGCCCGTCACAGGAGAACACACGTTCGGGGCTGGGGGCACAGGGACAAAGGAAGGACTTGCTGGAGTCGGCCCCCATGTGCCCTCGGACCTGCTCCCAGGAGGAGGCTCCCACAACAGGCTGGGGGATGGGGCAGCTGTGGCTTCAGGAATGGGGTCAGGCCGGGCAGAGGGTGACGGGCGGGCGTGGGGAGCGGGTTCTTCGGACCGTGGCTGGGTCTCTGTGCCGGTATATTTCTCCAGACTTGACCTCTGAGGGCTCCAGGGACCCTGCAGCACCCCCACCCTCAAGCACACAGCTAAGGCCACCATGGAGACAGCCCCACACCTAGAACGTTCTTAGGCCAGAGCAGGGCCTGACAAAGGTCTGCATGGATCTGACGGGGCTGGCGTCTCCCGTTCCAGGTTTCCTGCAGGGACGTTCCATGCACGGGCCGCGTCAGGGGAGTGTCTGCGCCTCTGACCCGAGGGCTCGGGGTTCTCTATCCGACCATCTGAAGGTGTTTGGGCGGAAATCCTCACTCCTGGTGACACGGGGCCGGTGAGCACCTGGCTCTGGCTTATCAAGAAACAGGTTCTGCTCCCACACAGGCCGCTTCAACAGTCTCCACCGGTCTCCACCAGTGCGCTTTCTGTGGGAGTGTTTCTGAGTGATTTCTGGGGCTTATGGTCTTACGATAAGTCCATAAGACAGTTTTCAGAGCAGCCCCTGAGCGCCCGTCTTCCACCATCGCTTTTACGACCGGCTTCCTGCTTACCAGAAAGCCCTTCTCTAGCACTTCCGATGAGGCAGATAAGACGATTTCCAGTTTCCCGGATTTTAGGAGAATGCAGGGCAGAGGTTTCCGTCACTTGTGCAAGGTCACAGACAAAGGAAAACGGAAGCCGCTCTCGAGCAGGAACCACAGAATGACGTCCTTGTCTTGCTTCTGGCTCGGTCCCTTGGCGTTCCGTGTTTTGCTGAAGGAACATTGATCAGAGCGTCTCGAGATGAAGATATTTGCAGAACGCTTGATAACATACACACAGAGCTCACCTCCAGTGAATCCGGGCACTGCGTGGGATTGGAGATAGACCAAAAATCAATAGTGGCGAATCCGAGCCGGATCTAACAGCCGTGCTGACGAGCTTGTGGGCGGCCATCCCGGGGCACAGCCGCGGGGCCGACTGCGGGCGGGTCAAGGGGAGAAACGCCTGGCGGCCCGCGGGCCTGGGAGTCGGCAGGGACCAGAAATGGACACGTGACAGGCTCCTGGGCCGCTGCTGGTCTTGACCCATGGCTTTGAGAACCACCCTCTTGAGAAGCAGGAACTGTCTGCGGCTGTGAAAAGTTAGAGACGTGATTCTCGAGGAAGTTAGAGACGTGATTCTCGAGGAAGCTCCTGGCACAGGGCTCGGCTCACAGCTGGGAGGACGCAGTCCCACCAGCATTGAGGGAGACCCTGAGCCACGAGTCTTTAAAAGCAAAGGGAGCCTCTCACTCTGAGTGCCGGTTCCACGTGCCAGGACCTCCCAGCGCAGGTGGCGGTGGAGGCGGCAGGGGGCCGGGAGAGGAAACGGGAGCCACAGAGGAGCCATGAAGAGAAAATCAGCATCTTCGGGACAGAGGCAGGGGGCTGAGGGGGGTGAGAGTGATGGGGGCCAGGCCGGCAGTGGAGGGTCGAGAGAAGAAACCCACCCCCTAGATTCCTGTATCCAGCAAAAGTACCCTCCAAAAGTGAAGGAAAATAAAGACGTTCTCAGACACACAGAACTGGGAGAACCTGTTTCCAGCAGACCTGCCTTGCCGGGTTCTTCACGATGAAGGAAAACGGCCTGTGGGGCAGAGACTCAGATCAGACAAGGAACGAATGAAGCAAAAATGCGATCTCATATTTTCTGTCTTGATTGGTTTCATAGAAAACTTTGTTCAGAATGTTAGTAGCAACCAGTAACTCTTGCCTGGCAGAGTTGTTTTTTAACTAGCGGCAGCATTCATAGTCAGGGTTTACATCTGACTACATCCCCCTGCCCTGGGGAAGCAGGGGAGGGGGCAGGGCCCAGCGGGTCTGGTGGCCTGTGGCTTCAGTGACGTCATACTTCCAGTGCCTGAGTACTTAGCAGAGGTGCTCAACATGCCCGTCATACCTCTTCCTCCCCCGCCGCCCCTCCTGCGACAGCCCGTCCATGGGGGCCTGAGCAGGTCCCAGGAGGGGAACCTGCACCGTCGCTTCCACCAGGTGGGAAGAGCAGAGGGCCCCGTGCAGGGCCCAGCAGGGGCACAGGCAGGGGACGCCCACGGCCTGCACCAGCTCTCCGAGCCTGTAAGAGGGACCTCACGTAACTAAAACAGCGCCCGCCTCCCACCCAGGGCTGCTTTGCTGTTTCATGCAGGAGGTGCCTGCTCAGCGCGGGGCCGTTTTAATTTGTTCCTTCCGCGTGCTTGGTTGCAGGTCCCCTGAACACGGGCATGAAAAGCAGCCGTTAGGAACTGAAACACCTTGAGTCTTGAGCCGTCTGTTTCTCATACAGGCAGCCTTTGTCCCAAGGCTTAGGAGAGGCCGGGTCTCTGGGCCCTGGGTGTGGAGCTCCCCCCACCCCGAGCACCCAGGCCCTCTGGAAGCCAGACCCTGATGACAGCGAGGTGGTGGCGTCTCCCGCCTGCCACGGCTGTCCTGTCGGGGACTTGGCTGTGTGTGCCCCAGGCAGGGGCGCCTGCGTCCGGAGCCTCCATTCACTCCGAGAATTATCATCTGGAGGCAAAATCCCCACCCGCCAGCTCCCAGATCCGCCACGAGGGCTTAGAATGCGAGCCCCACGCAGCAGAGAGGTTGGGCCCGCAGGCACCCCGCACGGGGGGTCCCAGCCTCTCCCTGCCCCCGCCCCCACTCCCGCCCCAGAACAGGTGTTTGCAGACTGTCCCGGGAGCGTCCATCATGAGGAGCTCAAGGATCCAGAAGTTTGGACCCACCACCCTGCCCTCCGCCTCCAGGCAGATGCCCCTCGCTTTCCTAGCGGAGACAAGGACCCTGGGGGGCCGGGGGGAGCACGGCCACACAAGGACGGTGCGTTAAAAAGCTAAATCACACTGGGAAGAAATGACTCGCTGTTTAAGCCTCTTCCATCTGCTCTGACAACCTCAAGGAGAAAATGTCCGTTGTCAGCAAATGTGTCCGTGGAGCCTCTCCTTGCTCACTCACGCGCATCGAGACCAGGCCTCCAGCACGGATCTCCTGCCTGCAGAGAGTGACGGCCTCAGTACAGATAACCACAGCACTGCCGTGTCCTTCCTCCCTGCCACACGCTGTTCTGAGCCCCTTGGGGACAAACCCACAAATTCCCGTGACTCCGTGACCCAGAGTTTCTTACCTCCCCTTCACAATAACACAGAGGCACAGAGAGGTTAAGTAACTTCGCCAAGGTCACACAGCAGAAAATGTCCAGAGTGGAATTCCAGCCAAGGTCTGTCCCCAGAGCTCCATGTGAACCCATCCTTCTCCGAGCACTCTCCGCCCAGCTCGGCAGAACAACCTCGACGTCTACAGTGTCTGTACGTTCACACACGCCTGTAAACATGCAGACATGTGTAGACATGCGTGTGTGCACATATGTGTTGGGCGGCTTGCATAGACAGAACAAAGTGAGTCAGTTTAAAGAAAAATAGCAAGCAGGTGGTCATGGGTGTTTTAACTCAGGAAAGAGCTGAGGTGGTAGAAGAAAATACTGAGCCGTCGGAGGGGTCAGGAAATCTTTCGGGAAATCCCCACAGCTGCCTGTGCTCCCTCGGGTCCTTGGGACAGTATGGAGGTGGGGCTTCCGCTGGGTCAGGGGCACAGCCTCCGAGTGAGTCCCTCTAGCCCCCAGGGTGGTGGGCCCCGCAGGAGGCTGACAGGCACGCCGCGGACCCCAGCCCCAGGCCACCGTGCTGCATGCCGTCTGCAAGAGGAGGTCCCACAGGCTCCGAGACGCGCACTGCCCCGCTGCCCGGCTGTCTGCCACCCTAGAATTTCTTGTCACCCGTCTTTTGGGAAGTTGTGAAAACAAGAGTTCTTCCAAATCAGACCTGATTCAAATTGCATGTTTCGATTGCGTGGAAATGACTGGTGGTTAAGGCGTGCGCTGGGAACCTTTCAGAGCTCGCCGCTGGCGTCCAAGAGCTGCACAAAGTCACTCCTGTCAGCAGGTGATTGAAAATGTCCAGGCTGTGCTATTCAATTAATTATGAAACAATCTGTTGTCAACATTCCCAGGTTCACGTGTAGCTCCGCCTCTCTGAGTAGAGGCGGTTTTGGGGCTGCCCAGGGGGCCCAGGAGATAGGCCAGCAGGGCGCAGGGCAATGCACACAGAGGGGCCTGGGGCAGGGTCCGGAGGGAAGGGTGCACAGGCAGTCCCGGGGCTGGCCAAACAGGGCACGAGGAGGGGACAGGCTACCTCTCCCGTGCAGAGTGTCCGTGCAGCCACTAGGTTAACTCTGCAGAGGGAGGGGGACTGTGTCCTGATGAAGGCGTGCCCGCGTCCTCCGGGGGCCATCCCAGAGCGCCTCTGGACCCCAGGGAGAGGCTTGGGGTCACACCCTCAGGCAGCCCCTCAGGCCTCCTCTCCACGGTCCACGTTCAGGTGGGAACACCTCTATCTCGGGATTCAGCCCATCCTTCAGGGCCCTCCTGTCCTCCCCTTCCAGGAAGCCTGCTGCTATCCAGCCTGCAGGGGAACCCTGTCCCCGACTCATCCCCACGTGCCCCCGAGGGCCACGTGCCCACAGGGGCAGCATAGATGGACAGCGGCTTCCGCACTAAGATGCATGCTCGAGGGAAGGGGCACGAATGCCACCCCCGCCCCCGATGCATGGGGTGGGTGTTGTGGTGGGTTCCATCTCCGGGGAGCAAGCGTCCGCAGGGGAGGAAACGAAGTTCCATGCACAGACGTGCAGGGGTGGGGGGTCGGGGTGGCCTCTCCCAGGAGGGACAGTGCAGGGAAAGCTAACAGAGGAGCCGTGTGGAAATGGAAACCGAGGCGGAGAGCCAAGCTGGCCGGAGGAGCGGCTGCCGCGAATGGGGAGCGCGGCTGGCAGAGGCCGGCGGGGCTCAGCGGCGGGCTGACTGTTACTGGAAGCGCGTGGGGATGCCGCTGGCGCCGCCTGACTGTGGCTCTGTCTGTAGCAGGCTGTCCTGGCGACTGGGAGGCCGGCGGGGAGACTGGCTGTCCTCCAGGCAGGAGTCGATGGCGGCTTGGATGAGGCTGCTGTCTCTGGAGATGGGGAGGCTGGAGGGACGTCTGGAGCCACTGGTGGCTCAGAGGCAGGGTCAGGACAGGCAGGGGCTCCTCCCCCTGCTCCCCGTGTGCTGGCTGAGCGTCCGGGTGCCCCATGTGCTGCTGAACACAGGAGCAAACAGATCACTCCCGCCCTGCGTCCTCCGGCCACACTGCTGCCCGCATGCTGTCCCTGTCCTGTGCCCGCCGGTCTGTGGCCCAGCGGCATCCATGCCGCCTCCTCCCAGGCTCCCCTGCAGGGCGCGCCATTCCAGAGGGACACCGTCTCAGGACAGTGGGGTCACTGATGCCAGGGAGGCCCCACCACCTGCCCACAGGGCCCTGAGAGGCCAGACCCCACTCTCCCAGAGCCTCCATTCAGCGATCTAGCACCGACAACCCACCCTGTCTCCGTGGGGCTCCCCCAACTCAACAGCTAGGACAAGGCTCTGCAGGGTGACAGCTGACCCAGGAAGTCCCGGCCCCCCCAACCCTCTCTGTGAACCGAGCCTATGAGAGCACAGACCACAGAGGTGCACCAGGCGTGGGATGAGGCAGGATGGAGACGTGGAGCGCTCGTGTGGGGGGCACCCTGGGAACTGGCATGGGCAGGAGGGGCGCTGTCCAGGGGCGAGCAGGGGCCCATCCGGAGCCAGAGCAGACGGCCCAAACATGCGGCTTCTCCCGCCCCAGCAGCACAGGGCCTCAAGCCAGTGGGGATACCCTCCCCACCCAGATGCCGCAAACTGGCCGCGGGAACTGCCCCCGGGGGAAGCACAGGGCCCTCCTCCCCGCGCGGTGCTCCTTCGTGCCTCCAACGTCGGCGGACGCTTCAGCCGTAGTGTTATCCCAGGTGCCTGTTCCCGTTTGCTGTGAGTCTGAAGCTGGACGAGAGTGGCCGGGGGACCTCTAGGCCTGGGCATGGTGGGGAGGGGGGTGGGAGCCAGAAACCCTAGCCCGGCCCACAGGGGAGCTGACCTGCCGCCCGTGCTGGCTGAGTGTCACGTGCCTACAAACCCCCCCAACAAGCTTGTGAAACATGCGGCCCCACAGGAGCGCGGAGCTGGGCCCAGGCGTCCCCATAAACAGCCTGGGAAGGTGGAGAGTGGCTGGACCCCAGGCCACGTCGGGCAGGAAACCCGAGGGCAGGCTGTGCATCCGACTCCTACAGCCCCACCGCGAAGCGCCCAGGCCAGGATCCACCCCGGTGCGCAGGCGGGATAGGGCCGTTCCCTGGGATCCTTCCGTGAGGGCCACGGAGGCCAGGCTGTCTCCGCTCCCTTATCCCGGAGGGCACTGCCCGCCGCGGAAGCAGTGGACGCCCGCACGATCAGAATCGTCTTGTGGAGACCCCAAGTCCTGCGTTCCGCCGTGAAGACGCCTCTGCTCCGAGCTCGGCGTGAAGACACGAACGGCGTCAACCAAACGAAGTTTCCTGAAATTAACAGTCGCCATCGCCTCTGAACAAAAGCACAGAAAACAAACTCAATAATCAGAGTCGCTTCCGCCGGCCCCTCAGTCCGGGGTTGAGCAAAGAAGGTCTCTGGCTGCTGAGAGACGGAGACCGCCGCGCAGAGACTCCACTATCAGGAGCGGCTGCTCACCCGCGTGTCCGGGGCGCGGCGCCATCGGGACAGTCCTGGCCAGCCGAGCGCCGGGGTGAGCGCGTGGGAGGGCGCGGACGGCGTGTGCTCTGCTGAGCTGGCAGAAACGTCTCGGTCACACGTCCTAAAGGAGACGGCGAGAGCCGTCCCTGCAGGTTTGTGGTGGCCGTGGCTTGCCCACCCAGCAGCACCCCGCGGCCGGTCCTGCCCCTCGCTAGCCTGGCCGGAACCGTCATGTCCCCCCAGAAGCGGCACACACAACTATTCGATCTGTGACCAGCGAAATGACAGCAAAGAAGAAAACAAAAAGCAACCTGGATTTCCCGCTGTGGGTTTGCACGTGGGCTGGGGTGGTTTCCCCATGGGGTCCACTTGTGCACGTCTGGACAGCGGGTCCCTACCCCCGCTTCTGCCTCCGCCTCCTCCGAGATGCAGGACCCCTGTTGGACCCGCATACTGAGTGATAAACGCCCCCCAAAGTGCGCATTCCCAGGGCTGAGGGGGCTGGGAAAGTCCAGCGAGCAGTACTTCAGGTGACCGGGCAGCAGGCGTGCCCAGGCAGGCTCTGGTTTATTCGTCTCTAACGGGACGCAGGGAGCCAAGGGCAGCTAAGCTGTCAGATGGCGCCCCCGGGTCCCATAACATCAGATTTAGCTCTGACCTTTGAGTGTCCACTGTGCAGGCCGGAGCCGGCTCCACGTGGCTCACCCAGCCCTTTGATACAGACACAGCCCGACTCCCCTGGAAGGTCTCGGTGTCTGCTTGGTCTCAGCCGATGATGGGGAGCACAGACCATGCCTGTGGCGGGAGGGAGGGAACCCCAGTGGCCGCATCTTGAGGTCCATGCTGGAAGGCCAGTTGCTAGAGTCCAGGTACCGTGTGTGTTTTCCCGAACCGGGCAGACAGGAGACAGAAGCCCTATCCTAACTTTGTGTGGCTGGCCAGCCTCCAGGCAGGGTGACTGCTCCCGTCCTCCTAGGTCCCCTCTGCAGAAAGTGGGTAGTCTCCGTGGCATGTTGTCCCCAGAGGTAGGTGCCCCAGCGAGGACCACGGGCTGGGAGCTGGGGGCTGCTTCATGGAATGGCCTGACATCCATCCTAAGGAGGCCAATACCTGAGCAGCTGTGGCCGCCACCAGTGCACCCCGGGGGCCTCACCCCATGGACCCCAAGAAACTCGAGTCTGCCCTCAGAGACAGAGGTGATCATGTTTGTACTATGACTTCCCCCCAGAGGCCCATCAGCTCCAGTGAGCACTTGAAAGGGGACGGAGCACGGGTTGGCCACCACAGCAGCTGGGGGACACAGTCAGGGAATCATAGGAGACATGGGGCTGACTCCAGGTCCCCGCTGACCTCATGCCCCAGGCCCTGAGCATGTTTGCTGGCCGAGCAGGTGCTCCAAAGAGCATGTGAGCAGAGCAGAGTGTGGGAAGGGGCGTGGGAGGAGAGCACACATCTCCGGAGGGAGACCTCAGGCAGGAGTGGGGAGAGCAGGACTGGGAGAGACGCCCCGGCGGGGCTGCTGCATGCCCAGTGTGCTGTTGGGAGCCTGCCCCCGGGGCCCCGCCACCGCCTGCTAGCCCACCCATCAGCTTCACGCTGAGCCGAGCCGCCTTCCTGGGGCCTTAGCTCTGCGTTCTGCGGCGCTGAGACGAGAGCGGCCCTATCCTCTCCAGGTCATCGGGTGTCATCCCGGGGAAGCCCGGCGTCTGTGCTGGGGGGGGCTGTGCGCGTGTAGAAAGAGCCTCAGTCAGCGTGAGTGTGCAAATGGCCGCACACTATCGATGGGTGTGTGTCCCAGCATTGACAGCAAGCCCCACACACACGCGTGTGCCAGCATGGGGATCTCTAGCCTGGAAAGAAAAGTACGTGGTCCTCTGAAAGGGGCTGTGGGAAGTAGGGTGAACCTTTGGGTTCTGGAAGCGGAAGCACTGAGTGGGGCATGCCCCCCCAGAGGTTGTCAGGAGGCCAGGCTCTAGCCTGGCACGCGCATGTCCTGCGGCAATCGTGTTAGGGCCTCCTGGGGCCACCATGTTGAGGGGAAGCTCCACAAAGCCATGCGGGATCTCTCCACCCCGTGGGGAGAGGAAGAGCTGGAGGTCAGAGAGGCCAAGTGGTGTCAGCGCCACGACGAGAACCCAGGGCTTTGGAGAAGCTTCTGCCGCCTCCTCCAGCAGTCCCGGGAGGAGGCTGGTCTCCAGGCCGACTCGGCCCTCACTAGACCCCTTCCAGAGAGAAAGTAAAGGACTCGGGGAGAACCTAATCCGGATTACATGTGCCTACGGACAGGGCGGCCCACCCGGGACCTTCCACCTGCAGCCCCTCGTGGACTTGTCAGCACTGCTCGCCAGCCCCTCTCCCCAGCCTGCTCCCAGGGCCACGCTGGGAAGCCATGGAGGCGTTCCAGGGAGACCCCTGTCCTGCGAGACCCCGGGCGGCCCCGTGCTCCCCAGAGCCAGCAGCAGGTTTGGGCGGGCCATTCCTTCACTCTCGGGTAGTGATTACACACCTGCCACAGGCCTTGCCTCGTGGAGCTCACGTTCTCGGGCAACACAGAGTGAGCACAGAGACACCCCCTGACCGCAGCACTGGGACAGCCTCCCCGGGACAAGTGGCCAGAGAGCAGAGAATGAGCCAGTCGTGTGGCTCACTGCCGAGCTGGCGGCTCACGCAGAAGGCACAGCGAGTGCAAAGGCCCGGTGCTGGACGAGGCCTGGCGTGTCCCCGTGCTGAGAGGTCTGGGCGGTGACACGAGAGGTTCAGCAAGAATCACACTTGAGCCACAGGACGCAGCAAGCCTCGGAGGCCAGGGTGCGAACTGCGGGTTTACTTGAAGACTCCAGGAGCCGCTGAGGGTTCTAGCAGGAGGATGGGGCATGGATTCCACTGAACTAGAATGTCCTGTGCTGCTCGAGCCCAGAGGAACTGATGAGCATGAGAAAGCCTAGAGCAGATGCCACCGACCCCCCCCCGCCCCCGCCCAGAAAGTTACCCTCTGCATCATGTTCCTGGAATTCGAATCTACTGCTAGCCAAAGTGATCATTTTCCCATTAAATACCCTTCCTTTTGCACGACCAAGAGTACCCCCCCTCTCCTCCCCGCTCAGCCACAAAAAGCTTTAATGAAAATAACTTCTGGCAGCTGTGTTTATAAGAGCCTGCTGCAAGATGGATGTGACATTTTAGTATAAATAAAATGTACAAATCCATGCAGGACACAGCTCGAGCCACAGAAGAGGGGCGCCCGGTCCCCACTCCGGCGAGGCCACAGGCGCATCTTGGCAGAGGGGCCTGAGCCGGTCGCCTGGAGAGGCCAGCGCCGCTCTGAGTGGGGGGCTCAGGGTGACCCTGCCCAGCCCACACAGCATCAGAGCCTCTTCTAGGAGGAACTGACCGCACGGTTGTGATGGGCGCGCGGCTGCAGAACGTGGCACTGGCAGGAAGGAGGGCTTCTCTACCACAGACAGTGAAGCAGCTCAAAGAAACTACCCCTGAGACTCCCCAGCGGCATTGGGGAAATCCGGCGGCAGGCATGGCTGGCCCGTGTCCAGGTGGCACCTCCAGAAGCTCGCGGCTTCCCTCCCTATAATCTCCATCCCCACGCAGCCCCTGTCCAGGCTGCTTCCCACCCTCCTGGCTTCCATCCCTACAGTTCAGGATGGATGCTTTCAGCATAGAAACAGACTCTTTCCTTTCCTCTGTAATTCAGGAGAACAGCGGGAGCGCCTGTCCCTGACTCAGCCTCTGTGCTGCGTCATCCCTGAGCTGGGTCACAACCACCTGGGCAGTGGGGTCAGGGCAGGACCCTCTGCCCCCTCGGAGCTGTGGGTGAGGAATTGGATCAGGAGAGGGAAGGGCTGGTTCCCTGCACAACAAGGAACTGTTACCAGAAGGGGGGAACCGTCAAAAACGTTTATCCAAGAAAAGCTAGAAAACACTTGCTTTGGTATTGGAGGCTGATGAACCTATTCAGGAAGAGCAAAGCCAGTGGCCAGCCAGGAACCCTGGACTTGCCAGCCACCCCCGATGGGTGGGCCCAGGGTGTCAGTGAGGACTAAGAAAGTGGACAGGAGACCCGTGGGAAAGTCTGGAGACATTGTCCTCGACTGATGTAAATAGAAAGTGAACAGCTGATGAGGGTGGGCCGCATAAGGACCTGTAAGGTTTTGCTGCAGCTCCGCTCTAGGACCCTCTCTAGCAAACAAGGGCCTCCAGAAGTAAGACTGAAGACAATGGGCTCAGATTTAAATCCTGTGGTAATCCATATTTAAGCTGTTGTCCTTGCCCCCAGAGAATTACAGACCCTGTCAAAGCCTGACTCACAGTCATACTCAAATACATTCAGTGTAGAAAGGAATCGGTATATGTGTGGATGGAAGGATGGATGGACGGACGGACAGGTGCGTGGATGGATGAGGATGGATGGATGGGTGGAGGGATGGACAGGTGGATGGAAGGATGGATGGATGGATGGATGGACAGATGGGTGGGTGGGTGGATGAGGATGGATAGATGGATGGACAGACAGGTGGATGGAAGGATGGATGGATGGACGGACGGGTGGGTGGATAGATGGATGGATGGATGGACAAACAGGTGGCTGGAAGGATGGATGGATGGATGGACAGATGGGTGGATGGATGGATGGACAGACGGGTGGGTGGGTGGATGAAGGGATGGATGAGTGAATAAATGGTTGGGTGACTGGGTCAATGGATGAATGAGTGGATAATGGAGGGATGGGTGTATAGATAAGTACGTGGCTGGATGGATGATGATGGATACAGTGACGGATGGGTATATGGTTGAGTGCGTGGATGGTGGATGGGTGGATGGAAAGAAGGAAGGAAGGTAGGTCCATCCAAGTGCTCTGTATGTGTACGGCCTGCCTGTGTCTGAACTGGGATTCCAAGATGAGTGAAACAAGGCCTGTTCCTTTATGGCACCCTTCTCAAAGTCAGACACACAGACCCCGGTCAGGGGTTCATACTTGGCCCGAAGGCGAGGACATCTGTCTAGGTACTGTCCTCGTGCATGTCACTTAAGCATCCAGCACCACACTCACCCCAGTAGGGGCTCTATAAAGAAATGAGTCATGGCTCGGTGATAAAATGGGGAAACAGCCACAGTCAAGGCAGCACATGAGACCATGAGAGGGGTGAGAGCTTGGTGCTGATGGTCTCTGGAGAGGACAACGCCATCTAGCAAGGATGAGGGTGGCTCTGAGCAGGTCATTGGGGTCAGTGGTGAAGACAAGTATTTGTTGAGAGAAACAGGAGGGGTTCAGTGGAGAAGAAGCAAGAAGACGGCAGAGCGCCCGAGAACCCAGCAGGCTCAGAGACCGTGTCCCGGTTCCTGCTGAGCCGGCTGTCTTTCCTGGCTGTGCCCAGAAACCCCTGTGGGGGCTGAGAAAGGAAATGAGGAGGCTCAGGTGTGGTGGGAGATGAGGGGGGCCAAGGAGGTGACGTGCAGCCAGCCACCAGTCCCGGCAGAGGAGGGAGGAGCTCAGGAAGCACGGGGCTCTGAGTGAACGGGGCGTTAAGGTCGCCCACTTTGCAGAGGGATGGGCTTCTGTGTCGTGGCATCTGCTTGAAATTTGACGTGAGCAAATGCCGCCTCAGTGTGGCATCCAGACTCTGCACATCTGAGAAGCCACACGTGGACAGAAGAGTGGCGCTCAGCGATGTCCACGTCCCACTCCCCAGCAGCTGCAAAGATGTCACCTTCCGTGGTCAAAGGGACTTTGCAGATATGAGCAAGTTAAGGACCGGAGTGGGGACGATGGCGGTGTCTGGGTGGGCCCTAAACGCAACCTCTTCCTGTGCGGGAAGAGGGAGGCAGGAGGGTCTGGGCGGGAGGAGGAGGCAGCGGAGGCTAGAGAGGCAGGCGCTGTGCCACCGGCCTTGAAAACGGAGGGAGGCACCGCGAGCCGAGGAAAGTGGGTGGCCTCTGGCGGGGACACAGCCCTGCCCACACCTTGAATGCAGCCCAGTGAGGCCGGCCGGGCCTCCGACTTGCAGAACTTCGAGGTGATGCGTCCGCGTGGCTGTGGGCCCCCAGCCTGTGGCCACCTGTCCCAGCACCCCCGGGGCCCTCCGCACCAGTCAGCCACGGCCTGCAGCTCCGGGGGGTCTCTCACCTTGAGGACGTGGGGACTAACAGCTCAAAACTGGCCGAGCTTTCTCCAGCCTCTTTCCGCTGTGCTCCAAGGGAAGGTGGGTGGGGGGTCCCCGATCGCTGCTGCGCAAACGGGGGCTTGAGCTCCGGGGTCTGTTCCCCCCGCGCCACTGGAGAGGAGCAGCCGCAGGGAAGCTGGACGATGGGTCAGCTCCCAGCAGCCGTGGGGACAGCCACATCTTCATTTCAGTCTCATTATCTCAGGGGCACGTGGCCGGGGCACGGAAGAACCCCAGTTTTTCGTATTTCTCCGTCTTTTCCCAGCCTCTCACAGGAGGGGGCATCTGTCCGTCCACACCGAGCTCATCAGCTGGATTCCGGTGTCTTGGGTCCGTGGTGCTTTCAGGAGACACCATGAAGTAAATTCAGAACAGGTCACGGAGAGGCCCACAGAGGGAGTAACACGCAGACCACCTGCCGCTAAAGTCATGAGTCTCTTCCGACGGTGTGACCGAATGGGACAGGAGTCGGGGCCGATGTCCTTCAAGAAGCTGAGGCGCCCGCATTCTGCTTCCCGTGACGATCCCCCTTTGAACTGGCACAGGTTCAGGCCACAGTTTTCAAACTTCACAAAAGGACGATCTCAGAGGGGCTTGACCAGGGGACAGACCTGTGTCTCGTGCCCCTCGAAAGGACTGTCGCGTGGGTGGGCATGTGAGCACTGCCTGATTGTATCGCTTCGTCTGCGCCGACGAATCTCCCACAGACATTCCCCAAGCTTTCTAGGTGCGGTGCAGGGAAAGGAGGTCCCCACCCCCTGGACAGAGAGAGGTGACCCCACAGAAGCAGACGGGCTGCGAAAGGGAGGGGTGCGGTGTAAGGGGCAGGCGTGGCGGGTCTCTGTGCCGGCCGGTGGGCAGCAACATGGCTTCCCTGCAGAGGTGGGAGCTGAGCTCAGGAGAGTGGGTGTCCAGCAGGGCTGGGGGCTCGGTGCACACACACATCCGGCCAGAAGGAGCAGGCAGCAATCACGGGAGCGGGAGAAGCAGGCCACCGGCCGGGGTCCACACGGGGAGCAACCCTCCGGCGGGGCTGACCCCCTGAGGCCTCCTAGGCCAGCGCCGTCCGGTGGAAACAGAATTGTTTCCA
Source organism: Enhydra lutris kenyoni (assembly GCF_002288905.1). NCBI lineage: Eukaryota > Metazoa > Chordata > Mammalia > Carnivora > Mustelidae > Enhydra > Enhydra lutris. The sequence goes on along the minus strand of NW_019154090.1, from coordinate 1,906,194 downwards.
GGCAGGATTTTAACTTCCGAGCAGCTACGTTTAAAAAATGAAAATAAGCAAATGAAGTTAATTGTCATCTGTTTTATTTAACACATTTCCAAGTGTGGGCAATACAAAAGTTTATTAACGAGAAGCTTTTCATTCTTTTTTCTCATGCTAATTTGTTAGTTCTATGCTGATTGCTCAGCTCAGCTCAGACTGGCCACGTTCCAAGTGCTCGTGGCCACATGTGGCCAGTGGCTGTCACACTTCACAGTGCATCCAAGTCCCCTAGGCCGGGGTCAGCACGCTGCGGTCCTTAAGCCAAACCTGGCCCTCCACCTGTTTTTATAAATAAAGTTTTATTGGCACACGTGCCCATCACAGACTGCTGCTGGGGCCCCTGCGGTGGGGAGGGCCCAGGTGTTTGAACATCATCCATCAAGTTCGGGGGAAGGGGGGCTGGTGCTACGGCCAGGAGGGAAGCGCGGGGCGGCGGGGGCCTAGGTGCCCAATGCAGTCAGTCTGCAGCCCCAGGGGCCCTAAAAGGGCAGGAAGGAGAGATGCTGAGGAGCTCCCTCATGCCTGGGGCACTAGACGGTGTGTGCTGGCCACCTGAGAGCCAGAGGGAGGAAGGAGACAGAAGGCGGGACCTCTGCCCTTGAGGGCTGCACAAGAGTGAGCAGGTGCCCAGCTGTGGCACCACACCAAGCTGGCCCCCAGGGAGCTCAGCGCCACCTCCCTGGAGTCTCCCGCCACCCCCCAACCTTGCCTGAGGCTGGAGAAGGGGCCTCCCCATCCCACCTCGGTCATGGCCCCTCCTGGGCACACAGGATGTCAGGTGGCGGATGTGGGCCTGGCCAGGCTGAAGGACGTTGATGCCGAACAGGGTCTGGAGGCCTCCTTCTGCAGGGGACAGGGGGCCTGGCACGTCAAGGCCGGTGCTCGGTCCTGTGTGGAGCTGAGTCGGGCCTCCTCTGACCGAGAGGAGGGATGGGAGGTAAACGCCACCAGGAGACCTCTCCCAGGTGTGGGGAGTAGTAACAGACCAGCCCGGGGGAAGCCCTCCCTGAAGGCAGAGGCCATGAAACCAGGAGGAAAGAGGCAGAGAGGGAGGACAGGCAGGCGGCCGAGGGGGTGGATCACTGACAGCGGCGTCCACCAGCGTCTGCTCCGGCCGGTAAGAGTCAGGGCACCAGAAGTCGTGTTGATGTGTCGTTTCTGACGTGCTGGTCGAACCCAGACTCTGAAAGCCCCCGTGATCTCAGTCTGGATGCATCCCTGCTGGGGACCGCAGGACGTAGCGGGTCAGCTGACGTCGTCCTCCCGTGACGCACAGCATGGTGCATGGCGCCCACAATGGCCCTCGCGCCCCTGCCCCGCCTCGGAGTCCTCTGACGGCTCCTTCTCATCCCAGGTCCGTCCTCCAAGGGCCGGCGGGAGGGGAGTCACCTCCCTGCCAGGGAGACTCAGCACAGGGCCCTGTCCCCTGGAAAGTGAGGAGTTGGGGGACAGCGTTCCCTCTCCTGCCCCCTGTGTCTGACCCCACTGCTTTGGGAGGACACGTGGGTCACTTTCCAGAAAGAACAGTGTGTTCACTGTGAAGCGGCCTCCCTGATTCCCACACAGTCTGTGCCTCTGCGAGCCGGTGACGGACGGCGCCACCGGAGGGAAGGAACGCGGGTCCTCTAATATCATCCAGGACTTGGCAGTGACGGGGAGATACCCACCCACACTCCCGCACTCCTTTCTTCCCTCTTTCAGCCACGCACAGGCGAATGTGAGACATAATTTGATGTGAATTATCTACAAATTGTGTACAGCACTTGACGAATAAGTACCTTTCTCAGGGCTCGGTATGAATTTTCTCTTTTGTCCAAATCATACAAAATACGCTTTGTGAACTGTTCAGGTTCTCTGCCGTGCATAAAAATAAGGGTTAAGTCACCCAAAAGGTGACAAAAATGCGTTAGACCATTCTCGGGACTTGATAACTGCGTATACCCTTGGGGGAATCTGTTGTTCCCCCGGCTTCGTTCCCAGAGAGCGGTGAGATAATGGGGTAACCGCCCACAATCCCCGCAGGGATCAGGAGGAAAATGCAAGTCCTCCCAGAGAGAGCCCAGGACACGCTCAGACCAGGTGCTGGGCTGTGCTTCGCAGACCCCCAAAAGAGCTTCCAGGGCATTAGGAAAGTCGGGGTGCCCTCTGCAGCTGGGGATGGGGTGCATTCGGAGCTCCTGCTGTCGGAAGCTCTGTGTCTGCGTTCGCAGACCGTTTCTCAGTTAGCATGCCTTCGGTTTCCTGGTTAGGGAGTGGGCAGGGGCGGCTCTGTGTGTCTTTGGAGGGTGTATGCCGGGTGCCTCGGGGCAGGCGGACGGAGTAGGAGTTAATGTACTGCTTAAGCTTGGGGCCGCGACTCTGCACACACCACCAGTGACCCCAGGGTGTCAGGCGTCCGTTTGTGTCCCTGCTACAAGGGGCTGCACGTCCCAGGATCTGCTAGGCGTGTGCGTGTGCTGTGACCTGCACAGAGGGACTACGCACAGGCCTGCAAATCCCCACCGACACCCACCCGCAAGGGGCCAGACCTTAGGTAAGCAAGAGAGAGGGCCAGCGTTCCCGCCTAAACCATCGCGCCAGCCACACCTCAGCGGGGCTGTGGGACAGAGAAAGGACATGAAGGTCACCTTGTCTTGGAGGAATTAGGACCGTGGCCCCTCACTGGGCATCCATCAGTCTCCCCTGGGGCTTGCTGGAACGCGGATTTGAGGACGCCGTCCCTAGTTTCTGATTCAGCTACAGCCTGGGAGTTCTCCCCATAAGCGGTTCCGAGCGTGTCGGGCGTCTGCGGCTGCCGTAGCAAACGCAGGGACTGAAGACCCGGTCATCTCACGGTGCTGGAGTCAGGCGTCCACAGCGGGGCTCCCGGGGCTGAGATCAACGTGCTCCTTCCGGAGGCTCCGGGCAGAACCGTTCTCAGCCTCTTCCAGCTCTGGAGGCGACCCCAGTCCGTGGCTCCTGGCCCTTCCTCCACTTCCAAACCCGGGATCTTGGCATCCACACACCTCTCTGACCCTCACGACCTCCTTCCACTTGGAAGAACCCTCGATGACATCGGGCCACCTGATAATCCAGGATCATCCTGCCTTCTCAAGACCCTTAACAGTCACCTCCCCAAAGTCCCCGCGGCCGTGGGCAGGGGTCTGCTTGCGGGGTTGGGGGTCAGAACACGGACATTCCTTAGGGCTTCTGGATTCTGCCCCCACACCCATCGCTGCTGCTGCTGCTGCTGGTCTGGGACCACGCTGAGCACCGGGGTCGCTGGGTGCCACCCAGACGATGTGATGCGGGTCCCATCCCGGTTTTGTTTCTGGCCATCCGTCCCGTTCACTGGTCAGGTCACCATGCAAATGGGGCACCCAGACAAGTCCCTGCCTCTCCCCCATGGCCAGTGTGGTTCCCCCAAGAGCAAGTCCAACCCTTATCTGAAGCAGGGACTCCGCAGGTGCCTCTCCCTGCGTGCCCGTCCTCTCCGGGGCTACCTGCATTTGCTTCGGACACAGAATGTGCGGCCTTGAGGCGTAGGGCCGTGCGTCCTGGTCTGGTGCATCAAGACTGTCTCGGTGAGCCTCTGTGCTCTGGCGTGCTTATCTAACAGCTGCAGCATGGCACCGCCCGATTACGAGGACAGCCCCAGCAATGCTCTCTGAGCTCCAAGCCGTCATGTGGCAGCAAAGCCAGGATGCCTGAGCCCCAGCAAGATGCAGGCAGGGTAAGGGGTGTGGAATGGCAAAGAGTCCATCGTGTCCGCAACCCCGTGCTCCTGCAGCGCCACACGCTGCCCTTCCCAGTTTGAGGAAGTCCCCAAGCCAATCCGACCCTCCTGGGCTTTTGTCACTTAAGGGCCTAGTGGCAGTTCAACTCAGCAAACACCCCGTCTGCCCAGCTTCGCTGCTGACTCCTGGAGGCCCGAAGAAATGAGGAAGCAGAGCATGAAAGGCACATCAGCACAGAGAGGCAGGAGATGGACCAGCGGGTTTCAGTGGCTGGTGGAGGGCCGGGGCTTTAATACCTCCGGTCAACAGACAGCAGCTGGGCATCTGCCTCCATTCTGACATCTGGGCGGTTCCCTGCCTTTACAACACTCACCTTCAGTGGGTGTAAGAAGGTGGATGGATGGATGGATGGACAGACAGACAGACAGGTGGATGGATGGACGGGCGGATGGGTGGACGGACAGACGGATGGATGGATGGGTGGATGGATGGACAGGCAGATGGATGGACGGACAGACAGGTGGGTGGGTAGATGGGTGGATGGATGGACAGATGGATGGGCAGGTGGGTGGGTGGAGAGACAGAAGGAAAAGAAGGGGAGAACCAGGCATTAAAGTGTCACTAAGAATAAAACAATAGCCGAGAGCAGTGTGGGTTTTAGCCCCGGAGAGAATGGCTGATGTTTCAGGTGTGGTGAAGAGGAGCCTTGCGCATTTCCAGATGATACTGATCTGTGTGACACTCTGTCCCTCTCAAGTCTGTACGCTTATGGCATTTGTTATGGGAACGTTCTTCACTTGTGGGTCCGTGTGCCCGTACACAAATATACCGGAAGGAGGTGTGAGCGGCTCCCTCGTCCAGCCTGTGACGTGACCCTTCCTGTAGGAAAACGCATTGAGCGAAAAGATGCGAAGGAACCAATTGCGAATGTTCTCTCTTGGCTGGTTTTCCAAAAATTCAGCATCTCTTTAGAAAGATGGAAACGACAGACCGAGTCTGTTAGAATAAGTGTGAAGTCACCACGCCATTCAGGGTTGGCAGCGGGACGTCCATGATTTTAAGACCCTGTTTCCTCCCCGGTGTGCGTTTGTGTGAGTTCATACGCGGAGTCTGAGCGCAGGACGGGAAAGAGCACACGCAGCTGCATTTCCCGCGTCATGTGGGGCCGGGCGTGCGATAAATCCTGAGATCCGTATGTTTGTCTTACAAAATCCTGATCGCTGAACGTAGAGAGTAGTCGCATTAGGACGGCAGAGGGGAGCAGCCATCCAAGAGAAAGTGCCCCGTTCCCGGACCGTTCCTGCCACGCGGAAGACGTATCTGGCCAAATCTTCTCTCCTGTCCCTCTGTGAGCTGCCTGTGCCGGCTTTCTTGGAGCTGTCCCCACACACCCGCTGGTGCCCCACCCTGGGGACCCTGGAGGCCAGCGGGCAGGTGCCCTGAGGCGTGTGGCCGCTGGAGGGACGGACGCCTGCCCGCCAGCAGTGGGAGGAGCGGCCGCACGGCGAGCTTCATGAGCGTTCTCTGCGGGAGGCCGGCCCTTCTGAGCCTTCCGTGCAGCCTCTCCCTTAACGGTGTCGCGAAACACATACTTTCTGTAATAAAATTTAATCTTCAGATCAAATATTTAAATGTGTTTGCTCGCGCACAATGAATCTGTCTGTGGAAGACTGAGCGCGTGGGACCCGCCCCAGCCACGGGCCGCTTGCTCTGAGCCAGGCCCTGCGCTGATGAACGACCCTGATTTAAAGCCCTGTTGTCAGGAGGAGCCTGTCTCCATTCAGCCGTGCCTCCTGCCCACAGCGCCCGCCGGGTTCCATCGCGGCGGAGACAGACAGCCAGGAGACGGGCGCTTCCCGGAGGGCATCTGGGGACGTTGGCCAGAGTGGGGCATGCGTGCGGTTCGCGCCCTGGCTGTGGGTTTGTTTAATGAGCGGGAGGGACACCCACCGTCGGCAGAGACGGAGAGTCCTTCCAGAGGAGGCCCTGCCCTGAAGCCTCAGGACGTTCCAGAAACCACCAAACAAACGAACGCATAATTTTGGAAAAAGAAACCGTCAGGAACGCTGCTGGTGCGTGTGGGGACTGCTGGGGGGGCAGGGGCACCCGGGAGGGACACCCCCGGAGGTGGCCGTGGGGCTCTGCCTGGTGGAACTTTCTCGTTAGGGAAAGAGCAAGCCCGCAGCCTGTGGCCCTGAGCGCCCCGTCGTGCTTATTCGGACCAAGTAGGTCGGATCGGACGCGTGTGGGCCGGGGTGTAGCTGGGGGAAGGGGCATCTCGGACCCTCTCGTACAACACGTTTTTTACAAGCCGTTTCCTCACCCGAGAGGGGATCAGACCCGCACTAATACGGTCCCCGTCCTTCCGTCCCTGCGGGCTCGCTGGCTCCGGACAGTTCACGGGAATGCCATCCTGCCCGCACGGCGGCCACCACGGCTTCTTGTGCTTAGCACCAGGGGGGGGGGTTCATGTATTTTTCAGTTCATGTCATTTCTTGAGAGCCGGCCGTAGAGGCCCCGGCATCCTGTGTCTGTCCACTGATCTGTCAGACCTTCAGCTGTCCACGTGTGGGAAGGGCCACAGTACAGGGACTGACCAGGACAGCCGTACACCGCCCTCCTCACTGGACTGCTTCGTGACAATGCGCAGGACACGGGGGTTTTCCTGGCAAAGGGGCCTCTTCGGTCGGGCCCAGATGCCTGAGCCCCGACTCTGCTGAGCCTTGCCCCCGTGCTTCCCCCCATCTGCTTCCCTTTCCAGCGGGGGCTCTCCGGCCTTGGACGCTATGAGGCCAGCCATCCTCTGGACCCCCCTTCCACTGTCCCAAAGAGAGGCACCTCTCAGAGCACCAAGGTCCCAGCCTTCCAAGGGGTCCCATACCCTCAACCCATACCCACCCCAGCCACCTTCAGAAGCCTGGAAAGTGCCCGGTACGTGAACCTACATGTTACCGCAGGCAGGACCGAGCAGCCCACGGAACCCTCCCCGGTGGCGCCCACATGCCTTGACATTCGGGTGGAAAATCCTCTCCTCCCTGACCCCCTCCTTTATCAGAGGACATTTTGCAGTTCTTGAAGATTCCAATAAATGCAGACGACAAAAATAAGATCCGTTCTCGCACTAGCCGAGGTGGTGGGACTTTTCCCAGTGAAAATAGACCAGTGGCATCTGCACCCATCATTTTACATATTTTTCTGCCAAGAGAATGGGGTCTTGCCAGCTTTTCCTAAAAGAATCCGAATTTCCGTGAAAGTCCTGGAGCAGCACACACTGTTCACAAATTTCACGGCAGTGGGTTGGCAGCCGAACGGCGTCCCCCGCTCAGGGCTTGCCCGTCCCACATCTGCTCGGCAACGAGACCTGTGGGCACACTCCAGACAAACGTCCCAGAAAAGGCAATGCTGCGTCCCACCCCCAGGGTGATGGTGTGAGGAGGGGGGCCCCTGGGAGGTGCTGGGGTCCCTAGAATGGGGCCCCCATGGAAAGAGACCCCAGCGAGCTCCCGCACCCTCTCTGCCCTGTGAGGGCTCAGCAGGAAGAGGCCGTGTCACCAGACCCCAGTCTCGATGTCAGACTTGAGCCTCAGAGCTGTGGGCAACAACCCGCCGGCCCGAGACGTGGCTCACAGCAGCTGGAACAGAGCAAGCAAAGTGCAAGCTCGGCCGTCCCAGGAGACGCGGCAGCCCCGTGCGCACGCGCGTCCGCGTGCACGTGCGGGTGTGGGCACCATGGGGGTGACTAACTCCTTACCTCCCCCCTTGAGTCTGCCCACAGCCTCCCTCGAAGCCCACCAGACACCCCACCAGACACCAGCCTCCCTCGAAGCCCACCAAACCCCTCCCAGACAAGGGGTCCCTCGGTCCTACCATCCTAGCACCCCAAGAGCACAGTGGACAGCGCCATCCCTGGGAGCCCCTGTTCAGGGGGTTCAGTGCAGGGGTGGATGAACAGGGTCACCCCCGCCTGCCCCAGCCAGCCCTGTCCCCTGCAGTGTGTGACACCGAAGGGAGGCCCTCCTTTCCCGAGAGCCACTCTCTCCGCCGGCTCCTCTCCCCACGCTTCCGCTGACACCAGACAGGACCCGCTGGGCGGGACTGGTCAGTGTCCTTTCCCCTGTGGATGCGATGCGCTAAAAACAGGGCCCCTGCGGGTGACCGTCCCCACGCGGACATGGCGGGGTGCCACGAGAAACGTGGGCGTGGCCTCCAGGCGCACAGGAGCATCCCCACGGCACCCCCACTCCTGTGGTCAGGGAGCTGGTTCCCGATTCCACAGAACAAGCCGGGAGCCATTTCTAGGAACAGTTCGAAGCACAGAGAAGAGCCCTCCCTAAAGATCGTTTCGACGTGGAGCAGGCGGGGACCTCTTCGGGGCAAACAAACTCACTTAAGGTTTCTCAGGCTCCCAAGTCCGTGAACGGGAAATGCTCGCTCCCTCCAGGCCTGAGCCGGGGGAGGTCTGGGCAGGAGCGTTTATCTCGGGAGGCCTGATGACGCCCGCGGTTCTTCAAAAATGGGAATGTGGCCCGTGGTTACCGCGAGCGCAGAGCATGAGGTGTCTTCTAGTGAGAGAGCGCGGCAGCTCGCGTCCCGGGGGGGTTCGGGTCCCGTCTTACATGGAAATCAGTCCCGTCAGTGAAGCTGCTCATGGGGCCACCACTTCGCTCTGACATTGTCAGTGCTTCACTGAGATAATGTTGACGTTCACCACCCCTTCCCGGGGGCCGCCCTCCACCTGCCCTGCACCCTCCCTCCACCCACCCTGCACCCTCCCTGCACCCTCCCTCCACTGCCCCGCACCCTCCCTCCACTGCCCCGCACCCTCTCTCTACTCTCCCTGCACCCGCCCTCCACCCTCCCTGCACCCACCCTCCACTGCCCTGCACCCTCCCTCCATGCTCCCTGCACCCACGCTCCACTGCCCTCCATCCACCCTGCAGCCCCCGGAGAGCTGTGTCACCCTCTCCTAAGCGGGACTGTTGCTTTAACCTGTCAGCATGGCCTGGAGTGTCTTATTCTCGCAGCACCAGAGGAAGCTTTCATTGTTGTGCAAAGAGTCACCAAATCAAGTGAAACTGACTTGGGGTCCTCCTCTTTTCTCTCCACTCTCTCCATTCCTCCCCGACCCCCCTCTGCCCTGCCTTGCCCCCACCACCCCGTCACACTGCATGGCTTCAGGCCTGCGTCCCAGCGACTGCATGGCTCCGTGTCACCCCAAAATGCCTTCCGAGGGCCTCCACGGGGCATTCCCGGGTGAGCCCCACACTAGCATCCGCAGGACCCAGGGCTCCTGAGGAATTAGTTAGCGCTTTCACTCGGGTCTCCCTTGACTTGCGTTTCCTGGTGCACGGGAGTTCAGGCCTGGGCGTGGGTGGCGTCCATGGGGAAGGGCTCCCATAACCTTTGCACTGAGGATGGCTGCCGTGAGCTAAGTGGTGCTTCTCGGGGACCTTACCTCGCGTGGGGAGAAACCATACCTAACTGTGATGCATTCGTTCTTTCAAAATTAAAATCCCACCGGCGTCCCCTGCCACACGCTGCTCCCCGCTCCCAGGGAGTCTAGGGCCGACACCCACGCTCCGTGTTTGCCGAGTCGCCCTCGTGCGGGGCCCACGTGTGGGTGGCCGTGACTGGCTCGCACAGCCTGGTCAGGGCCCCGAGGCATTGCACTACCTCCGCCGGACGAGGATGGTGGCTGGTGGCTGGGTGAGCCGCGTGAGCGCAGATGGGTCCGTGCCGGGGCCAGGCGACAGCCGTGGCGGATTCCTGGGAGGCTTCCTGGAGGTGGTGCTGCTTCACGTGATCAGGCTGGCCAGGCCGTGGCGTGCTTGAGACCGGTTCCTGGCCCGCGGACGGAGGGGAGCGGAGCAGAGGGCGAAGGAGCGACCATTGCCGCCGCGCGGCCGCTCGTGTTCCCTTGCCCGAGCTGCCTTTCTGCGCGGCTCGCTGCATTGCGTCGTCAAACTTGTCTCGTGCGGTTCCCTGTACTTGCTGCGGGCCGCGGGACCGGAGCCTGGCCGGGGTTCCCTGGTGCACAGAGAGAGGGGCCGAGTCACCACCACTGAGGGCCCGTCCCTGGGGCCCCGCTCCCACGACGGACAGCGACAGCTCAAGCCCTGGGGTTTGCTCTCAGTGGGTCCCTCCTGGCGGAAGAGCCCAGAGAAGCGGCTGCAGGTGTCCCAGGGCCTGTGAGGTTTTCGGGACCGGCCGGGGCCCAGGGGCAACGTCTGCCCAGATTCTGGGAGTGGACAGGGTCCCGGGGCCTTACACACAGGCTCCACAGTGCACGGTGGGCCCAGCCCTCCCTCCCAGACATGGACTTCCCTGGTGACACGGTTGCTGGTGACCCTTCTCCCAAGAATGACTCCACCAGCAACAGTCGCTGACCGGCAGGCTTGCTCTCCCTCCTCACCTCTGCCCTCTGCCCTACGACCTCACGAGTGTGTGCCCTGCCACCAGTCCAGGTCAGAGAGAGCAAAGAATAAGTGTGTGTGTTTGTATAAATACACAAATTCTTGAACCATTACAGGCTTCCTAGCATTTCTAAATAGTATGAGAATCTGCAAAGAAATGAACCCCTTTGTTCCTGCCAAGGAAAATTCTTCTCCTTGTCTTGGTGCAAAGAAATTTCTGGGCATGACAGAAAGTGAGGTGGATGGCGGGGGCGGGAGGTGAAGGTGTGCGTGTGCGCAAGTGTGTGTGACTTCCCAGGTTCTCAGCACCTGTGGCCCCAAGTTTAATCACGGAATTCATCAGAGGAATGTTTGTTTATTTCCAGAAGCATCAAAGGCATTTTATTTTCCTTCTGGCCCATGTATTCCTGAAAGGATTTGTTTTAAGTAGACAGACTGACCTCACGCTAATCTCCCCTCAGGCTTAAAAGAGAAAAATAAGAAAAGACTCAGCATCTGCGTGACGTCACACACGTTGCTTAGCGTGGCTATGTTTTATGCCACATTCCCTAATACACATTTATTGATTGAACCAGGAAATTTCCTCAGATGTGCACCCGCCCCAGCAAATCCCCGAGCACAGGAGTGTGAGGGGTCAGGGGGCAGATTTATAACAACTTCGCACCATCGCGAAAACCCATCTGTGCTCCACAGGACTCAATTTGCTGCCACTTATGCACATTTCTGCCGCAGTTGATCAGAAAAATTGATTTAGGTTCTATTTTAATGCGCTGTTTTCTACCAGCAAGGTAGTGGTTTGATTTATTTATTTATTTATTTTTTACAAACACCAGCTAGGGCCTCAGAAATGCCCATGTGGATATTGGTCAAAAGGTAGCACATGTTCCTGAAAGCCGTTACTCTAATAGTGTCGGGAGGATATGAAGGAAGATTTCTTTTTCAGTTATCCAATTAAAATGATCCATGAGGACAGCCAGCCCCAGGATGGAGACTAGGAGAAATGGCCTTTGGGGTTTTGAAAGGCGAGTTTGGGATCCAGAAGAACTCGATTAACCCTTCACCAGATCAACCAGCCACAACTTACCTGCTGACCCCTGATGGACAGGCCACATGCTGGCACAGCTGAGGGTCCTGGGATGTTTCCTGCAGGGAAGGCGGGTCAGGTGGGCCCAGCAGGGCCTGTCACCTGGTCATCCTTTTGTTCCCACATTTCGTGGATTTCCTGCTGCGTGCTGGACGCCGTGTTGGAAACTCGCCAGGAGCCCCGGGAGTGGGCAGGAGGGGTGGCCAGAAGAGCTGGGCTCGTCCGCACGCAGGGGAAGCTTTTCCTGATGGAACTGCTTAGCCCTCGGCTGGGGCAGCCGTGCTGGGGGTCGGGCGGCCACGTGCACACTCGCCAGGCTCCCTGTGCGTGAAAGCATCTGGCACGTTCCTTCTCTGCCCATCGGGGTACCTGCCCCATGGCAGCCCCAGACCAGCCACTTGCCACATCTGTGCACTCACCTGTGTCGTCTCCCAGACGTCGCTCTCCGAGCTGTGTGCGAACGCTCAGTTACTTGGGATGTTCGGCTTCCCGACTAGAATGCTCCGGAGTGTCGGTACCCCCACAGCTAGAACCGACCGGTGAGCCGCAGGTGCCCCCTGGTCAAGTGTAGGGTCAGGGACGGGCTTCCTGGCTGCACGTGGACAGCAGAGCTCTGTGCCATCGGTGAGTCACTAATACTGTCCCTAGTAGCCGCTCGATGTCACCCTCCAGCTCAAAACCGTCTCGGACACGCATCAGGGCTTTCCTCTGTAAACCTGCGAACCCTCGGGAAGACCCGTGGGGCTGACAGAGAGGGGAGGGACTGCCTCATGTGCTATGTGTTTTGTAGGGCCGACGTGCTATGCCGTGCTCTGTGCTTCTGCCAAGGGAGCCAGACGTGTTCGTTCTGTGTCGGTCCCGGCAGCCTGTTCGCCTCCTGGACCCGAACAGGGGGATTCACCTCTCATCCAGGGCAGGTGGAAATACAGGCGTGTGCCTGTGGGGGAGATGAGGCCACACGTTCAGATAGTCCTTCCTGGGGAGACTGGACTGGGATTTCCAAGGGGAGTGTGGGCATGTTCTCTGAAGGATGTGCTCCTGGTGAGGGGTGCACTGAGGGCTCCCGGGGTAGTGAGCTCAGGAGGGGGGACTCGGCGGGGACACTGGGTGTGGGCGGCCGCTCATGGAGGGGGTGCTCCTGGGAGTCCCACAGATACGCACCCGGAAGGGCCCCACCGCCTCCATCTTTGCAATCGTCCGCAGCCTTTGCTGACCACGAGCCAGCGCCGCCCCCCCCAGACTCCGTGAAGAGATTGGCCCACCGTTTCCTCCTCTGCGTGGGAGCCCCCGTCAGACGTCCCCGCCGCGCACGGCCACACGCTGCGAGAGCGCTGACAGAAGCCAAAGTGACATGTCGTACTCTCAGACCCGCCGCGGCAGAGGACGGGAGAGCGGCCTCTCGTGCTACCGAGACTGACAGCTAAATCCTTCACTCTTTCCACTCCCAGCATATGGAAGGAAGCAGGGTGTGAAGGATTCCTTTGGTGCAGAAACTACGCGCGGCGCTTCTCCTGCTTGGCTGCGCGGGAAGATCAAAACAGCCGCGTTCCGGAGAGCAGAACGCGAACGCGCGAAGCCTCCAGATTGGTGACGTTGATGCAGAACCAGCACCGACGTACGGTAATTAGCACGGGATGCGGCGGGCGCGGGCCGCGGGCAGGGGGAGGCGCAGCGCGCCCCAGCCCAGACAGCCGCCCTCGCGGGAGGCACCGTGACTGTGGGTTTTCCCTGCGGCCGTACTCAGGGCGCTCCCGCCAGCGCGCTCAGGCCTGGGCTGCTGGCCTTGCCCGGGGCTTCCAAGGTCTGGGAGACGCGGGTCGTGGGCGGCCGCCCGGCCCTCCCGCCGGGCCCCTCGTGTCCCCGGGGTCGGAGAGCACCGTGACGCGGGGTGGGGTCACGCGTTCCGGCTCTGGCCACAGAGGAAATGTGGGGGAAGCAGGAGCCGCAGCTGTGGTCCCAGAGAGCAGAGCTGGGGAAACAACCAACCCAGGCCTATTCAGGCCCCGCGAAAGCTCGCCTCCCCCCACCGTGTGCTGACCTCGTCCGCGGTTCCGCAGAGGGAGGGAGGTGGCCGTCCCCGACCCCCGACCATGTGGGCTTCTCCTCCTTGTTCCGACCTCGCCAGCTCTGCTGCACCCCGGCCTCAGGCTGGCCTGCCTGGCACTCGTCTCTGGGCCAGTCGGCAAGCCCGGCCCTGGGCTCCGAGCAAGGACAGGTTTCAGGAGGAAGGCGGCACTGCCCGAGACAAGGCTTCCACGGCCCTCCAGCTGCCGAGCGTGCTTGACAGAGACAGAGGAAAAGCTCACACCCATCCCCAAAATAAGACAGATGCAGAGCAGAAGGATAGCTTGTATGCCCTGCACGGGGTGAGGCCAGGGGCCCGTGGCTGCCACGTCGGATGGGTGCAGGTCAGTGGGTCCCCACCGTCGCACACAGTTCCAGGCAGGTTCCTCAGGGCCCTCCCTACAGGCCAGGTATAGGGCCGAGGGAGCCCCTGCGGGTGCCCCAGCCGGGCCAGCTTCTGTCCCAGGCCTCGTGGGTACCACCGACGACGCAGACTGAGACTTCAACTCTGTACTCTCATGTGGTTCAGCTTATCCAAAAATGTTTTCCTGTGGTCTTTCTGGTGTCTTGGAGACCCTGCCCACGGAATCCCAGCCCACAGGAAGAGTGTCACATTGCGTCCCTCACAGCGTCTCTCCGTAACGGGAGCGGCCTGAGTGGGCGAGCCCGCGAGCTCGGAAGGAGGGAGGGCCTCTGAGACCCGACAGCCGGTCCCTTGACCGCCAGGACGCTGGAGCGGAGACCGAACCGTGGGGTTTTCACTGTAGTGTTACGGGAACACACGGAGCACGTTTCTCAGCCTCAACGCCACTAGCGTGTGGGCCAAGAGACCAAGGGTGGAGGTGGGGCACCTTGGCCACCGAGGGCTGCTTAGAGGAGGGGCCCCTCAGGCAGATGGAACAAGGATGTTCGGCCTGTCTTGTTCAAGGTGACAGGGCACAGGAGGTCCCACAATGTCCGTCCCAATCCCGAGCAGGTCGGGATTCCGTGGGCTCCATGGGCAGCTCCATGGGCGGGCCTAGGCCTCAAGAAGCCCCAGGGGTGGGGGGTGAGGCCACCATCTGCTCTCAGTCATTTAGGCCGATGTCCTCACGCCACCAGCCGCTGCCTGGACTCCTCTCTGCGGCCCCTGTTTGCCGAATGCAGAGCCGTGTGGACGTGGGGTTGCCGAGGGTCCATGCCAGGCCTGTGGCCACAACGCTTCACACCACAAGACCACGCAGGAAGCGGGGGGCTGTGTGCACCTGGGCGGCAGCTCTGCTGACCGCAGTGTTTGGGGAGAGAGGGAAACATCTGTCCTTGCATCGTCCAACAGCTCCCACCTACGGCAGCCAGACCCTTGAGGGGGTGGTCCGTGGCCCTGGCAATGCCCCTACGGGGAGCCCAAGGAAGCCACCCCATCACCCTGTGTTCCTGAGAGCTTTGCCTTGAGAATCCTTTTCCAGGCTTTTGTTCTCTCCCAGGGCTCCTGGGGTTTGGGGGGGGGGTCTCTAATGGGTCACAGAGTCCGTGTACCTGGAGGACGGGCATCGTTGGTGGCGTCCCAGCAGGGTGGGCTCCCGCCGTCTCCCCGCAGAAGGAGCCCGCCCACATGGGCAGGAGCAGGGCGGCCTCCATGGCACAGCTGTTCAGAGCCCAGCAGATCATCCCCCTCCTTGCTGGGGGGAAGGATGGGTCCTTTTGGTAAAAGGGCACGGAAGCTTTTCTTCTGGCCCCACCAAGGGCCGTATTAGATCCAAGCCCTCCCGGACTTGAGCCCCGGGCTCTGCGCGCCCCCCGTGTCCGCCGGTGGCCCAGCTCCGGACCTCAGTAGACCACCCAGCACCTGCAAGGCAGTGGTTTTCAGCCACGGGAATTCTAGTGCCCCATGAGGGAAACGTGCCTCTCAGCCTGACCAGCGGCCTGGCCAGCACTTCCTGCGGCTGAAGCACACACTCTGTCTGTCCTCGGAGCTTCTCTTGGGCTCCCAGGGTCAGGCCTTCCTTGAACCCAGGACGGCAGGTATCGGGCAGTAAGATCTTCATTCCCACCAGTGAGCCGAGTTCCTTGCTGGAACGTAAGCTCCTGAGGGCACAGGGTCGTGCCAGCGCAGGATCCCCTGCAGGACGTCTCTCCGCATGCCACATGCTTGTTGAATGAAGGAATGTCACAGCCCCGGCTGGCTCCCCCGCTGGGGTCAGGTGTGTTTCTGTCATGGCCATGTCGTCACTCATCGTGGGTGCCTGGCCTGTGGGCACTGCGCTGACCTTGTCTTCCAAGCTCCACCTACCTCTTCGTTGGGCCCGAGAACCCCTGCCTGCCATAGAGTTTCTGTTCCCTCTTTGAAACGGTAATCCTTTCCCCGAGCCGCTGCCACGGCGACCCACAGACAGTGCGGTTCAAACAAGAGAAATGTGCAGTCCGGGCCCCGGAGGCTGGAAGTCCGTGGTCCCGGTGTGGCCAGGGCCTGAGGAGCCCGTGCTCCGAACTCTCTCCTCGGCCCGCAGACCCCATCTTCTCCCCAAGGCTCCTGCTGTGTGCCTCTGTCTGTACCCACAACTCCCCTTCCACAGGGACACCGGTGGTATTAGATCTGGGACCCTCCCTACTTCGGTACGACCTTGTCTTAACGAATGACATTTGCAGGGATCCAGTTTCCAAATAAGGCCACCTTCTGAGGAGCTGGGGGCCATCTCCCAGCTCGTGAATTTGGGGGCACATGACTCAGCCGGGAAAGAAGGGGTACATGCAGCTTGTGTGGGTCCGCACTAGGGTGCCCCAGAGGGAGTAGCTTCAGGCCTCGAGGACCGACACGCGGGGAAGCTCTGGTCCACCCACAGGTCGGTCTGGAACCTGACGTCAGGCTTGCTGCGGGCCTCACCTGTGGGACAAGCTGCGTGCGTGCCGGGCACACTTGGACAAAACAGAACAAAAGCAGCACGTGCCAGGTGCAGGCCAGGCCTCCCGCACACGGAGCCCGAGGATCCGCCTTCACAGAGTCGGCCTTGTTCTACCCGACGCAGACGAGACAGCCTCTGGCCAGGCTGCCCCGACGTAGCGTATCCCAGGGAGCCCGGCCCGGGGCTGTCTTGGGTCAGAAGGAACCTGCCTTCCCAGGCTGCAGGCTTGATTTCAACCCAAGGGAACGGGTGTTGCTCGGGCAAAGTAGAAGTTCATTCAGCCCGGGCCGCCTCGTCCTCCTTGGTCAGCTCAGCTGGTCAGCGGGAGCCGGCAGGTGGGGCCAGGCTACGGCAGGGCCTGGAGAAGTCCGGAGGCGGATCCTGCCAGACGAGGTCGGGCCACAGGAAGGAAGGGTCCGTGTCATTTTCATCTCCGCTGTCCCCTCAGCTCTGTCCAGCCGTCGCCAGTCTGGGGGTTCACCGAAGAGCTCCTACGGAGCCTCTGCTACCTCCCACGAAACCCCAGGCCGCCTCGTGGAACCCTTTCTGGAAACCCAGGTGTTACCGAGAAGCGTGCAAAGATGGCTTGTGACGGCCGTTCTCCCCCTTGCGGGAGCCACAGCGCGGGGGGAGCGGTTCGGAGGTGGGTGCGGGGTCCGGCCGCGCAGGCAGGAAGCACGCGGATTGCCCTCCAGGAGTGCTCTAGACAAAACCCCGCAGGAGCTCGCTTCGTGGAAGGAAGGCAAGGCCCAGCGCCCCCTGTGCGGCCGAGGTGGCTGGTTCTGCCAGAGGGTTTCTGCGTTCTGTGTCGTTGCAAATGCTTGTGGGTTCCTCGGGGAGGCGGCTAGTTGCCCCGCTGCCCATAGACCGATCGTGACCCGGATTCAGGGCCGGAGCTAAAGTGGGCAGGACGGCGGCCATGCAAACACTCCTGCTATGTCTCTGATTGTGCGTCTTGAAGTCACAGCGACCTTGAGCCGGAGCTGCGGTTCCAGGGGCTCTGGGGACCTGGGCCGCGCAGTGCCGCCCGCAGGAAGGGCTCAGGGTGAGGGTCTGGTTTAGCAGGGGTTTTGCAAAGCAGTTGGAAGGACTTTGCGACTGACCTGCTGTCCTGTTCGATAGAAATTTAGATTTCTTGACCGACGCCTGTCACCTGCCTACAAAGCAAACCGGGCCTGCTGTGCCCGACAACGCGCTCGCTGCGTGAGGGGGGCCCGCGGGCATGTCAGGGCGGGAAAGCGTGTGGGCGTGTTGTACGCGGACGATGTCCAGAGTCTTCTCGGCTGACCCGTGTTGGTCAGGTCCTCTTCCCGCAGACGGTGCCATGTCTGGGGCGGAGCATGAACACGCTAGAGGTCACCCCCCGCCGTGGAGTTTACAGTCAGGGAGCGCGGGGGGAGCACGGGGGCTGCACCGAGCTCCCATTCGTGAAGGCCGCAGAGGCCACCGACAGTCAGAAGCGGGGACCCCCAGGCGTGCTGGCACCTCAGCCCTTGGCCATCGTCTCTGCCTTCCCTGCATGGGCGTGAGCCCCTCCGGCATGCAGGCGCCACTCTCGGCGCAGGGACCCCGACGCCGGCGCTGCCTTCGTGGGTGGAGGAGTCCACAAACACAAGTGCGTCGGCCCCATGGGAGGCCGCGGCAGTGTTGGAGCGCGATCCCCACGGGCATGGAGGCGGTTGCTGTCTGAGCACCAGCGGAGGCGCGGGGGGGTGGGGAGTTCCATAAGGGGGGCTGGGGGCGGCGGGAGGGCTCTGGCCTTGCAAAACACCAACCTCGTCCTGAAAAGGTGTCATCTGTCCACACCCAGGAATTGGCGGGGAAGGAGCGAGGTTAGGGCATGGGAATCAAAGCCCCTGCATCCTCTCCGTGGGTCCCCTCCCCACGCCACCCCTTCCCGGTGCTTCCGGAAACCGGCCACAAGCTCAGCGGGCTCATGCGTGCAGCCGTCTGGTCTCCCTGGAGAGGACAGGTGTGTCCCCTCTGGACCCTGCATAGGGCTCCTCTGGGTGCCACGGGGGACACTCTCCACTCCCACCAGCCTGGGGCCTGGTTGGCCACCCTCCCCCTGATCTTGTCCTTTTTGTTTTAGTCTGAAGCACCCTGGACAAGCTCCGGACTTCAACAGTATTTACTCAGAGCTCTTCACTTTGTATTTTTCATTTGGAAATATTAATTGTGACCTTTCAGAACTCCCAATTAAACTTTTCCAATAAAAGGAAAGGTTTGAAAGGCAGGAGCAGGGCGGGGTAGGGCGGACGTGTGTGGTGGAGACAGAAGGACAGAGTCGTTGCCTCTGCCAGCAGCCGGGCAGGCAGCACCCCTGTGAGCTCCGGGGAGCCTGGTCTCAGGCACAGGTGCGGAGAAAAGACACCCCTTGGTTGGCCAGGCTGGGGTAAGGGCCAGTCCTCCAGGTCTGTTGCAAAACCAGGCTGTGAGCCTTCTTGGCTCAGCCCATCGGAGGCAAGAAAATTAACCAGCTGGGATCAGGAGTCAGTGGCTGAAATTAATTTCCATGGGCTCAGAAGCATTTTAAGTGTGTCCTGGAGCCTCTGGCTCTCCCTGTGTGGCCGCTTTGGTGCCTGGTCTCAACAGGCACCAGGAGGGATATTAACCCCATGGGGTCCCCGTCTTTTTTCCAGCGGGAATCTCCGTGGGGGCACGGCCCCTTACTCCTGGCGGGGTTTGGAATGAAGGGACCCGGTGTCTGCCAGCAGCACGGGATGCCTGTCTGCTTTGTTTCCAGAACACCACCAACTTTCTTGGACGCCCAGCTCGTGCATCCTCACGAGAGGACCGCCGCCTGCTCCCAGGCATAGCCACCTGAACACCCGGCCAGGGGCAGGTGGTATCCAGCAGCCTCGGGTTCAGGGCAGTGAGGTCAAGCCCGGACACAGGCAGGAGGGAGCAATGGGCATGGCCGTCCACGGAGGGGTGATCGCGTCTCACGGCTGATGGCTGCTATGAAGAGGGCTGCCTGTCCCCAGATCTTTTGAATTTTCCTGACAAGCTGAAAATCTGGATTTCTATGAATGTGGAATTTCCCAATATCTGGTATCTGTCGTCTAGACTGGGGTCCTGAGTCTCAGGACGTCCCCGCTGTGGACCTGTCGGTTGTTCAAGGCTTTGAAGGATGGTCAGCAGGGTCCCTAGCCTCTGCCCCCAAATGTTGTGAGTAGCTCTTCTCCCACCTTGTGACCCTGAGACATCTCCAGACACTGCCAAAGGTCCCCAGGGGGTCAGAATCACCCCCGGCTGCGAAGTCGGACCAGACTGGGAGCCTCCATGGGTGAGCCCTGTGACAGACGGACCCAGAATGCCCCTAGATGAGTGAATGGCCAGGCCAGACGAGCACGGGGGTCTCTCAGGCCCCCTCACACACCCAGGGCTCCTGCCTCATCCCCGTTGCCTTGGCCACACCTCAGCCACCCGAAGGTGCCTCCCTTCTTCGGGGCCACATGGGCCTGCCTGAAGCTGGCTTGCTCCCCGCAGCCACACTTGCTGGCCAGCTCTGAGAAGCAGCCTCACGGGGAAGCGTTTGCTCCCAGTCTGTGAAGGCGCCCACGCGGGTCTCACTGCACGTCCACTCGGGGGCTGCTGGGACGAGTTATCTGAAAGGAGCAGAGCGTCATTCGCCCCTGCCCCGATGAGGCCAGCGGGGGACGCGGTGGGGGACGGCCTGTCTGTGGGACTGCCCCTCCCACCCCACACTTCGAACGTTCAGTCCTGAAGCTCCAGCTTCGGCGTTTGGGTTTACGTGTGGCCCTGGGGCGGCCGCTGCGGCATAGCAGGACCCTCAGAGACATCCCCGACCCCGTCTCCACCAGTCTGGGTGCCCGTGGCCCACGGCCATTCATAGAAGCCACAGCAAGTCCTTTCCCCGCCGCTCCGGAGAGACCCTCCGACACAGACACCCTCGCGGGGTGTGCTCCGGGCCCCGCAGGCCTGCTGGGGCCGTGAGGAGCAGGAGGACGGCTGTGTGCCAGGCCGTCCGCCCCAGCTGCTCCCGCGCCCGCCCCTGCTCTTCTCTGACGGCAGACACCTCGGTGAGGCTCTGAATTAGGCAGAAGCCTGCAGAGTGGCCCGAAGGCTCCATTCGCGAGGGACTTGCTGGGCTCATCTGCACACACATGTGTCAACAGTGAAAAATTGCATCACTAACGGTCAAATCAAATACCCCCATTGTGTCAAGTTTCCCCCGATGGGATGTGCAGAGCCCAGAGCTCCTTGTAAACGCGTGTGGCTTCCTCTCCTTAAAGGCCCCAGGCGCCCAACACCCCCCACCCCCCACTCTGGTCAGCCACTGAGCTTTGGGATGCGCCCTGCCATGGGGCAGAGAGCACAGGGCCACACCGGCCCACACCTGGGGGTGATGGGGAGGGAGGGAGGCCCACCTCTACCTCCCAGTCCTCTTGGGGGCCCGGGCACCCATCTCAGGGAGCCGGGCAGACTGCTCTTGAAAGAGGCAGGCGGGCCGGCTGCCATGGGACTTTGAGTGCCCTGAAGGGGCTCCACCCAGCTCAGGGGCACCATGAGGGGCCCAAAGACCCGGCCCAGCCGCCAGGGCTCCACGCCGGAAACCCCAACAGTTGGCAAAAGGTGCAGAGATCCACTTCTCTCAACAGTACCACACACGAACACCGTTTCTATCGCTCGGACAAAGGGGACGGTTTCTCGGGGTCAAAGCGCAGCCACCCGCAGACTCCAAGAGAGGAAGGACGGACAGAAAGACAGGCTCTGCCTGAAGGGGGTTTGCGAGGACGAAGACCTGGTTGTTGAACCTGCTGGACAGGTCATCTCCCCCAGACGGCCCCGTGCCCTGACATTTGGAAGCGCGCGGCCGGCTTCCCACGCCCTCTGCTGGCCGCGGGGCTGGGGCGCTCGGCTTCGGCACACAGGCTTCCGGCGGGCGGCGTGTGAGCGGTGAGGCAGCGTCGGACAGAGACCTCGGCCCTCAGCCTCTGACTAACCCTGGAGCCCCACGACGGTGGCCGCGGGAACCTGGGCCTTTGACAGAGAGAAAGGACATCCTGACCCAGATGTGGGCTGTGCACGGCTCTCGCAGCCCTGCGCCCGGGGAACCGCGTAGAGAGACATGAAAAGAAATCAGAGGAGGACAGACTGGTGTCCCCTCCCCTGTCACTCACAGCATCCTGTGCTGATAGGTCGTGAAAAGATAGCTCCGTAAAAGGGGGGACACAGGCAAGGGTCAGTGACATCCCCTGGGGCTCTCGAAGCTCGGCGCTGGAAGGGGTCAGGACCCTCCAAACAGAGCAGATGGTGGTCCAGCAGCAGGGCCTGCTGGGCTGGGGGCTTTGCAGGAGGTGGTCCCCCTCCCTGGGCGACCGCCTGGAAGGGTGGTGGGCAGAACGGCTCCGAGAACCCAGCGGCCCCAGGTCCAGGCAGAGAGTCCGCCTTCCCTGGGAAGTACCTGCCGTGGAGAGGGAGCCAGGCTGTGTGCGCTCCCCCACCCCCCAGGAGGCAGCGACAGGATCCAGAAATAGCGGCCCATTCCCGTCAGCGTCTGTGGAGCCTGCTTCACACCCACGCCCGCCCGCAGGCCGCCTCGCTCTGACAGCAACACCAGCCCAGGCGGCTTGCTCAGGGTTCTGGGGTGGCCCCGGGAGGGGGACAGAGCCCAGGCCGAGCCCGCACCCTGGGTGTCCAGCTCTGCGGCCACAGACGGAGGACCGCAGACACGGTCTGCATGAGTGTGACTCTCCTGCCCCGAGGACGCTTAGCCAGGCCCTGGGAAAGGGACGCCAGACGTCACCTGCCTCTGCTTTGAAGCCTGTGAGCTTGGATCACAGATAAGGCTGGGGAGAAGGCAGCGCCAGCTGGTCAGAGCCCCTGACTCCCAGAGACCCCCAGGCTGGCCTCCGGAACCCTTGTCCGAACACTGGGAACATGGGGATGTGGGTGAGTGCCCAGTGGCCTGCCTGGCAGGAGGTGGTCTGTGAAGGCGCGTGGTGGGAGTCGGGAATGGGGCCAGGGTCCAGGAGACCCTAGTGTCCGTCTGGGGGCTGGCCTCCATGGTGCTCCCATGAGGTGGGGAGGTCAGGGAAAGCGTTGCGCTTGCCTGGCATGGATGGACTTCTCTGCCTGGCTTGTCCTTGGGGACACTCCCCTTCTTCCTCTGAGGGTCTGAATGGCTAGATCCATGCCTGGGGCCGCCAGCTCTTGCCATGATGCCCACAGCACCCCCACCCCCAGCTCTGCCAACTTTCCCCTAAACGTGAATGGAAAACTATTTAAGCAGAGATGCTTTCCAGGGAGAAGCCCTGAAGGCGCTGTGCTTTCTTGAGGCCGCGGCTCTGGGAAAGTCAGGGATCATGTCAGGGGCTGGTTATCCCCTAGATTGCTACTGGTAGGGGCTACCTTTCTTGGATGAGACCCGTGGTCTTATTCAACCACCTCATCACACTGTTCTGTGGAAGCCTCCCACCTGCCGCGTGCCGGCCCCACAGCACAGCCCGCAGGGATGGGGAGACCAGAAGCAGGAGGCACGCAGCTGGGGTGGTAGAGAAGAGGTCCTGGAGGGGAGTATTTGCCTCGTCTCAGAGGAGAATGGAAGCTTCGTTGGTGGGGAGGTGGAGTGGTGGGCTCTTACCCTCTCCCACTCGGAGCCCGAGACCTTTTCACAGCCAGCAACTCCCCCATCTCATGGCATGTGCCCCTGGGGGTAGTGCTGTGCGGCCATATAACCCAAGTAAAACATCACCTCCAAATCTGGTGGCTTCCGACAATGAGCACAGGCCCCACACAGTTCCATGGCTCGTGAGAGCAGCTTACTTGGGTGCTGGCTCAGGGTCCCCCGTCGGGGTGGAGCCCAGCTGGTCCCAAGGGCTTGACACAGCTCAGGGATCCACTTCCAACATGGCTGGCCATTGGCATGAGACCCCGGTTTCCTGCCGGGTGGACTGTCTTCGGGGCTGCTTCAGTGTCCCCACAGCATGGTGGCTGTTTCCCAGACCGACCCCAGGAGAGAGGGCAAGGTGGAAACCCCAGCATGCCCATGGCCCAGACTCGGAAGTCACGTGTGTTCGTTTCTGCCATGTGTCTAGTGGCTACACAGGGCAGCCCTATTCAGTGTGGGTGGAGAGTCACAAGGACTGGCCACCGTGCTGGGGTTGGTCACCATCCATGGCTGGTCAGTGGAGTCAGGACAGAGCAGCTGTGGATGTGCCGCCAGCACAGACTTGGGGCTGCTCAGGAGGAGATGCTCTTTTGCTGTCATGTCTCCTCTGGGGTTCCTACCCATGCCCCTCAGTGCCCCCACCCCAACACCTCGCCCCCATGTCAGAAGGCTCTGTGCACGCCCTGAGCTCGGCTCCAGGATGTTTGCTGTGTTTAGTCCCACTGTGGTGACCCCTGACATTATGCAGGAGGACGCCCGGGCAGGGTTCTAGCCCAAAAGCTGGCTTTGTGAAGGGACCTGGCTCCGGATGAGGGGCCTGAATTGGGGAGTGGACAGTGGATTTTGCACTGGGGGCTGCCCAGGGAGTCTGTCCACTCCGCGTGGATCACTGTAGCTTTCTAGCAAGTTTGAAGTCAGGTAGTGTCAGTCCTCCATCTTGGTTCTTCTCCATTACCGTGGTGGCTCTGCTAGCTGTTCTGCCTCCTCTCCATGTAAGCTTTTTTTTAAGATTTTATTTATTTATTTGACAGAGAGAGAGACATCACAAGAAGGCAGAGAGGCAGGCGGGGGAAGGGGGGAGCAGGCTCCCCGCTGAGCAGAGAGCCCGATGCGGAGCTCGATCCCGGGACCCTGAGATCATGACCTGAGCCAGAGCCAGAGGCTTAATCCACTGAGCCACCCAGGCGCTCCTCCGTGTAAACGTTATATCAGATTGTGCATATCCACAGAAGAGCTTCCTGGGGCTTTTATTGGGACTGTGGTGAAACTCGTTTGAAAGAGCTGACATCTTGACAATAACGAGTCCTTCTATCCATGAACATGGACTATCCGTCCATCTATTCTGTTCTTCTGTGGTTTAATTCATCAGCGTTTCGGAGTTTTTCTCATACAGATTTTATGTACGTTTTGTTAGATCTACGCTTAAAGTGTTTCATTTTGCAGGGTGCTAAAGTGAATGGTATCGTTCTCAATCTCACGTTCTTCTCGTCCCTTGCTTGTGCACAGAAAAGCAATGAGCTCCGTGTATGACGCGTGTCCTGTAACTTTGCTGTAACCCCTTATCCCGGGTTTGCAAGACAGTCTTACTTCTTCCTTCCCAAGCAGCATATCTTTTGCTTCGTTTTCTTGCCTTAGCGCATTAGCAAGGACTTGACGTGTGTTGTTGAGAAGCATTGGTGTGAGGGGACCTCCCTGCCTAGTTCCTGATCTTAGTTAGGAAGTTTCGAGTTTCTCACCATGAAGTGTGATGTTAGCTGTAGGGTTTCTGTGGACTGTCTTGATCAGTTGAGAATGTGACCCCTCTTCCCAGTCCACGGAGAGTTTTTACCATGAGCAGGTGCTGGGTTTTGTCAAATGCTCTTTCTGCATGTGTTGACGGTGACCCTGTGATGTTCCTTTTCAGTCTGTGGATGCAGTGGGCTACGTCATCGATTCCCAGATGTTGAACCAGCCGTGCACACGTGGGATAATCCCACTTAGTAATTGTGGCATACATTTTTTATACATTGCTGGATTTTATTTGCTAATATTTTGTTGAAGATTTTTGCATCCGTGTTCAGGAGTGCTGATTTTTTACCCCAAATCAGACGTGCCAAACACCCAGCTGACCCAGATGTCCCCTCCCCACCCAGCTGACCCAGATGTCCCCTACCCATCCAGCCTCCCCACTCCCAGTCCAGTAGAAGCTCAGTCCACTGGCCTCCTCAGCAGGTTGAAATGATACTACCCTGTTTCCTGAGCCCCCACCTGGGCTGAAGCCACCATCATCCCCCATCTGGTTGACAGCAGTGCCCAGAGCCCTTCCGCAATCAGGGGGCCTGTCTGTCCCTATCTGACACCCTGGGCACCCACAGCCCCCCAGCTCCTTGCCTGGGTACCCTGGTCCTAGCTCCCACTCTGGCTTTGCACAGCCTTCGAAGACGCTCCTCTGCCTGGAGCTAATGCCCTGGGTGTTTGCAACCTGCTCCTTCCCATCCTTCAGGTCTCGTTGGAAATCTTGCCTCCTTCAGGAAGCCCCCAGGATCTCCTGGCCAAGGGCCCCTTGTTCTTGCCCCTGGCTGCATGGCTCTGTTCTCCCAGCCCTCACGTGGGGCGTGCCACCTTCGCTGCGGGCACTTCGCAGACTAGGATCGTAGTCGGACCCCGGACTGGGCTGCTTGGTACCGGTCAGGGCCAGACACGCACAGAAATCGAGCATGAGCTTTTGGAAACTTGCAGCAATGCCTTGCCTGCTGTGGTTTCCTGGTAACTCATTTTTGTTGTATTTTACAAAAGCATCAGTGCGTGATGGAGATTTGATTGAAAAGCAAACTGTTGGTCTTTCTGCAGATGGACTGGACAGCTGGACAGGTCCCTGCCTCAGCGCCTTCCCTCTCCCTCTGAACACAGGCTCCACGCACGGGGCAGGCAGGCCTAGGCCAGCACCACTCCCAGGACCGTACCTGCCCAGTGGTTGGGGCACAGAGAGCGAGTGGCGCTCACGGAGAATCCCAGGCCCTGGTCCCCATCTCCCGCCACCCTTGCCCCAGACCAAGGGCCAGCTGCCCAAGCCACGCACCCAGAGCGCAGCTGCCCCTCCCTCCAGGAGCATGTGAGCACCTGTGTGACACCAGCCGGCCCGCAGGGCCTCTTCTAGAAGGTGGCAGAGCTGCTGTGTCTTGGGTAGAGGAGAGCACAGGAGCGCCACCGATCGCGACGTCCTTGGCTGCCCTCCTCCAGACCGCAAGGCAGCTCTCCGTGTCCCCAGAGCCGGGAGCAGCGACCGTCGCAGGCAGGAAGGGTGCTGCCCCTTTTCCCTCCTCCGCAGATGGCACGAGCTCATCGTTCTCATCTGTATGGCACCTTACACCTCTGTAGATCTTCTTCAAAATGCTGGAAAACAGATGATCACGTCTGTTTTTGTAGCCGCGTGAGAGATTTTCATTAACAGGATCGGGCAGGACCATTTGTGTATTTAGTGGCAAGTTTGCCACCAGCCGAGAGTTTAGAACTTTGAGATGGTAGCTGAGGGGGGTGGGTCTCACCTGTCTGCAGGCTGCCTGGGAGGGTTGGGGGGCGCTGAGTCTAGAAGACAGGGCTGGCTGGGCCTCCAGCGGCCCTCAGAGCTGCTCAGCCGGCTCCCCTCCCCTCTGCGGTTTCCCACAGCCAGATTAAATGGTAACCAAGACAGAGAACTTTCCAGAAAAATTGGTAGCCAGAAATCTCTATTGCCAGCTGGCTGTGCATCCCCAGACAAGTCAGTCCACTGCTCTGAGCCCCAGCATTCTGGAGAAGCTGCAGCTGGTGAGCTCCCGGGGCGCCCAGTCCTCCAGGGCATTTAGCCAGGATGGAAGGTTCTGGAGGATGAACCGAAGCATGGTAAACCCGCAGCCGGGACAGGCCCTGCGTCCTCACGCTGCGCCTGAGTCAGCTGTCCTGTGGCGGAAACCCCTCCTGGCAAGCTTCAAGTGGTATTTTCGCACAGTGTAATTAAAGCAAGTCGATGAGCAGGGACGTCACCAAGTGAGCTGCACAGCCCCGGCCTCTGGGGCTCCCCTGCTCCTGAGGTGGCAGCCTGTGGAAAGGCTGGGGGGCCCTGGTGAGGCCGGGCGGGGGCGGGGGGGAGCCAGGGCAGGCGGAGAGCCTTGTGCATCCGACAGACATGTGCTCGGCACGGCCGACACGGTGAGCCGCCGGGTGCACGCTCATTCACTCGCTCAACAAACACACGCCGTGAGCCACCTACTTGCTGGGCTGTGAGCTGGGCTCTGGGGCTCGGGGGTCCCGGACGGCAGGCCCACCCTCCCAGAGCGTGCTTGCAGGGGGAGGCATCCTAGGCCTGCTGTAACGCACACACACCTCATGGCTTAAAACAACGGAAATGTATGACCTTACGGTTCTGAGGTCAGAGGTCCAAAATGAGGCTAAAGCCAAGCTACGGGGGGACCAGGCGGTGTGTGGGGCGTCTGGCCTCGTCCTACACTGCAGGGCTACCCCACCCCTACTTCTCACACCCCTCCCTGCACCCCTTCTCACTCAATCCCGTGTCAGGACCTGCTTGTGCAGAAAACAGTCCTCCTAGCGCATGTCTGGCCCTGCTGAAGGGTCCCCTCCCAGGGACAGTCCCCTCCCAGGAACGGCCCCTCCCAGGGACGGCCCCTCCCAGGAACGGCCCCTAAGCCCACCACAGGGTCTGGTCGGGGGAGGGGCAGCAAGCGGTGGGGAGGATGAGGCCCAACATGAAGGAGGAGGTGGCCCCAGTCACAGCAGGGCTCCTCGTGTCCCACCCATGCTGGACGCCAGGGCCCCAGACACCTGTCCCCCAGCCTCCAACAGAGTGAGCCTCTCCGCAGTGGCCAGAGGTCTTGAATGGGCAAGAAGTCATTTTTTTTTTTTAATGTTAATGAACTAATGGAAGCAAATAGCTGAGCCGTCCTCGGCTCACCAGGGATGTCCCGGGCAAATAGCTGAGCCGTCCTCGGCTCACCAGGGATGTCCTGGGCTTTGAGACTGAGCAATTAAGGCCAAGAGAGCCTCTAGAAGCTTCCGTGCCGCCAGGGTCGGTTGAACAGAATTGTTTACCTCAAAGCCTGCCCTGGACCCCTTTTCTCACCCTGACATTTCAGAAGAGCCCGGTCTTCACTCTGTCTGGCCAAATGCACAAAGTATGCACACGCACGCAAAAATGAGGCTTTTGAATGTGCCCGGCAGAGGCCTGCCTCGCTGCCCCTGGACGTTTGCAGGGTTTGCTGAGCTGGGGCCACGGACGGGCCACAGAGCCCGAGGTGGTCTGGCCCCGAGCAGAGGGCTGGTGCAGAATCCCTGGGTCCTGCTGCCTCTCTGCGGCCACAGGGGAGAAGGGCTGATGCTGCTAGGCTCCTGGGGAGGCACCAAAAGCTGCCCCTTCCCCAGATCCTTTGTGAGTCGCAGTCCCTGAGGCCAAGCCACATCCTTGTCCTTGTTCTTTCCTACAAGGCGGGGCCACAGAAACAGGGCCCCTCGGGGTGCTAGAGGACGCATTTCGGGTCACACCCAGGTGTAGCAAGAGGAGGATGTCCATCCCCCCAGACCCCCTGCTGGGAGCAGTGCCCGGGCTGCCTCACCCCAGATCCTGGTCTGTGGAGTGGGACACCCCACCCCAGGCACTCACAGCAGAAACGGCACCATGCTGCCAGCCCTGGGCACGGCCAGATGCCCGCGGACCCTAGAAGAACATTCGCATTCGTGCAGAAAGTGGAGGTGCCAAGCACCGTGCCCTCGGCTGCCCGGGTCACCGGATGGTCCTGGTGAAGCCTGTCCACCTGCCCGCCGCCTCCCACTGCCCCTGCTCGCCGACCTGTGGTCTGGCCTCGGAGATCATTGCCTCGGGAACGCTGGGGCTTCTAGAAGCAGCTGGCTCTCAGATGTCGTGGTTCACTGGGTTAGGTCGAAGACAGAGTCTGTCTCCTCGCTTTGACGCCACCATTCCCAGCACTGTGGTTAGTAGGAAATGACAGCACCCGGGGGACTCGCAGGGCCCCTGGACGCCCTGAACCATGTAAACATGGCACTTGGGGGGCGCCTGGGGGGCTTAGTCAGTGAAATGTCTGCCTTCGGCTCAGGTCATGATCCCGGGGTCCTGAGATCGAGCCCCGCCCCGGGCTTCCTGCTTGGCAGTGAGCCTGTTTCTCCCTCTAACTCTGCCTACTTGGGCTCTCTGTCTCTCTCTGTCAATTAAAAAAATAAAAATAAAAAACTTAAAAAAAAAAACACGGCACTCAGCAGCCACGAGTGGCCTTAGGTCTGTGGAACCTGGTGTGGCGAGGGCCCTTGCCGCCACGCGGGGGCTGACGGGGTTACAGCAGAAGCAGGTGACCAAACCGCGTCCAACTTCTTAATGTTCCCTGCAGCCCAATGGCTTTGCGTGTGAAAGTAGTACGCGATCGTGGGCTTCCAGGGGTTCCAATCAGAGGGTTTTTTTAAGTCATGGCAGTTTTCGATCGTTACGAGCGCGGGGAAAGACACAGCCGCTGGGCAGGGCCCGGACGCACAGGAGCGCTCCACGCCGGGGCCGGCGGCAGGGTCCCCCAAGACACGCCCGCCGCGGAGGCCTGTCGGGTTTTATTCCCTGCTCTCGACAACACAAGCTGTTTCCCCGGAAGAGCATGTGACGTGCAGGAGCATCAGGGATATTGCAAACGGTTGTGTGACATAACTGGAAATATTTCACCAAAGCATTAACCTTCCCTCGCCACCTTCCCTCCCCACCCAAGGAGATCATTTCCCCCGTCTTTATCTTGTTTCTCTGTGTAATTGCTGCTTTAAATCACAAAGCCCCACGAGTTGCGAATGCAGAATGCGCACGGAGCCGCGTTGAGCGCCCGCTCCCCACCCGACCCCCAGAGCCGGGACGCGGGGCGGGTGCGAGGAGCGGCGTCCTCGTCCCCGAAGTGCGTGTGAACGCGGCGCTAGTGCTGTGGGACGAGAGGGGGCTGTGGCTTTCCGTGGCCGCCTCTGTTCTTTCCTTCTGAAGAATGGATAATTCCTGTGAGCTGGTGTTTCACTCATTATTGTTTTTTAAATTAAGTTACACTTTGCAGCCCCGGAGGTTGAGATAAAGACAGGCTGGTGGGGAAGCCCCTTGCTTTTGTTACCGGGAGGGAAGGTGGTAAGACCTGGCTCGCCCTCACTCACGGAGTTCGAACGCCCCCGTGGCCCCTCAGTATCTTGTTATCGTGAACCTCGGCGTGGTTCTCCCTCCGGCCGGGCGTCCCTGGAGGCGGGAAGAGGCCCCATTCCTCCCGCTTCCCGCCGCCTCCAGGCGAGGCGGTGCTCGAGCTCGTGCCCGTGCCCACGGCCTCCGAATGCCAGCCTTCGTGCGGGGCTTCTCCCACCGCATCTCACGTCATTCCGGCAAACACCCTTCAAGCCAGAGCCAGGTCTGAGAGAACGACCATTAGCTCGGCGACTCCCTCTGGGCAGCGGGTCCAGAAATCAGGCTCTGGGCCATGGGCTCAGGTTGTGTGGTTGGGGGTGATTGTGCTGGGTCAGAGAAGATGCTCAGAGACGTTTGCAGGCTCGCCAGGGCCACACAGCTTCCCCGCTGGCTCCCGGGCCTTAGCTCTTAGCAAGGCGGCAGACTGCATGCTTTGTACCTCGGTGCACACAGTAGGAGCTGATCACATAGTAGGGACCCAGCAAGGCGGACTGGGGCCTCCTGCCCAAATCTCTTCTCTCAGCAGCCAGAGAGTCGGGTCCGAAGGCTGCCTTCTCTGCCGGGTGTGTCTTCTTTCTAGGGAAGGTCCAGGAACCTTCCTTCACCGTCTCGGAATGCACACTCAGCGAGAACAGGGCTCCCTGGGCACAGACCAAGGTGGGGCCGGTGAGGTTGGCCAGGCGGGCAGGCCGGCCAGCCGGCCCCAGCGCGAAAGCTCGAGTGGCCGTGGGTGATGCTGGGGTTCTGCCCCCGCCTCCAGGCTCCTCGGCGCTCATGTCTAAGTCGTCTGAAAAAAAATCACTCCTGCTTCGTTGACCTTTCTGCAAAGTTTAATTTACACTCAGGAGTAAAATGTCGTATAATCTGGTGGAGCTTCTTCATCGCTGTGTTAAACAACAATTCTTTATCAAGATTTCGTGTCGGACTTGTACAAGGGGTAACTACCTTGGGACAAACACTTCATTTGCGCGATGCTCCCCACGGGACGCTCTTTGGGGCAGGTCGGCAGTTGCTGCGTTTCTCTGTGAAGGGACGTCACGAGGTCTGGGGATCGGGTCAGGGACCCTGTGAGGCCAGAATCCATTGCCTCCAAAACGGCTTCATTAACTGGCTATTTTTCCTGCCCGAGCAGAGTCACCAAAGTGTAGCGGAGACGGGCAGGAACCTGCAGAGACACAATTCTGCGGCCCCAGCCCCACGGGAGACTCTGCCCCGGGGGGTGGGGATTCACGGCAGAGAAACGGGGCGTGTGACAGTGTGGGTCCCTCTTCTGCTCGAGGATAGAAAGCGGACACAACACGGCCCGTGCCTTCAGGAATCCTACACCGAATGTGGGGGGAGGAACACACTGGAACACACCCCGAGAGCCTTGCAAGGCCATGTGCAGGCGTGCGCACCCGACCCGGGAGAAATGGCAGGCGGTCTCGCAGGCGGTCGCTGCCACGGTTGCTTCAGGTGTAGGACCTGCTCTGGGCGTGGCTCTCTGAGATCCGTCGTATTTACTGTGGGGAGGACACTGTAGTTTGGGAGAGTAACAATGTCTCTCCACGTTGTGGTGGGAATGCCCAGCGGCGCTGATGGTCACACAAGCCGCCGGTGGGAACCTTGCTGTGTCCACATTAACTGTTAGAGACACAGAGTCCCCTTCTGTCCTCGGGACACATGGCAGGGTCTCACTTCCTCACGACTTTGGCGTGAGGCTGACCACGGGATTTGTTTTGGCCGGTGTGATGGGAGCCGAGGCAGGCCCATCCCTCCCAGGAGGGGACAAACAGCCAGTGAGGAATCCCTACACAGAGCCCCCCAGCTGGCCCACGGCCACATGTCCCGTGGCTTGGGCGCTGTTTGTTACTTCTGCGTAGCCGCGCCTCATGCTGACTGACACCCGGGAATTGCCAGCGCCCCACGTAAGCTATGTGGGTCTCCTGGGCCTTGCAGGACAGGCCCTCCACCGCTGTCACTGTTCCAGAGGGACACAGAGGGACACAGACAGGAAACCGTGTCCTTGCCCTGCCCCCCAGCTTGGACCCGTGTTTGTTGGACATTTCTTCGACAATGACGTGATGCGCACAGAATGTGTGGCCGGGGCGCCTGGCAGGCTCAGTCGGTGGAACACGTGACTCTTGATCTCAGGGTTATGAGTTCCAGCCCCACAAGGAGGGCAGAGGTCACATTAAAGAAAATTAAAAAAAAAAAAAAAAAAGAATGACCACGTCCTTCTAGCTCTTTAGAAAGAAGACTGGGATCAGGACCACCCAACAGATGCTCGAGGCCTTTGCTTCCCTGGGGTGGCCTTTGACTGAGGAAGAGGGGAAGAGAATGTTGCCCAAAGACCATTAAAAAGAGGAATCATGTGTTTTCTTTCCGTTATCCCTCACGGAAGCGTGTCTAGTCATGAGTCCAACAAACGTGTCCCCAAGCCCCGTCGCTCACAGAGCCCGCCGTGTAGTCAGAGGCCCGTCCGGGAAGGAGCTCACAGGGCACCATCCGCGGCCCCATTTTTTCTGAAGAACCTCTTCATGGCGCCCCATGACACCCCCACGGCCTTGCGGAGCCCCAGATGGGCCCAGGGCACGGTGGACCCTGGGCCTCTAGGGGACTGTCCTCCTTGTCCAAGGGCATCCTAGTGAGGTCGGACTGGTCCTGCCCTCTGTCCAGGGTCCTCCTCCATGGGGATCCCTCTTCAGGCCTCTCCTGGGGCACTCCTAGGACCTTGCGCCACCAAGTCCCCAACAGGCTGCTATTTTAGATGTATCTGCGCGTCCGCTGAACCACCTCGGCTCGCTCCCTTGCCGCACGTCTGCACTTTGCCAAAGGCCGGCTCACCCCGTGGAGAGCAGGGGCCTTAAGGGCAGACACCAGACACTTCCACCCTTGGTTTATGCTGCCATCCCCCACCGCCAAGGGTCTGCTCATCTCAAGGGAGGGGGTCCCTAGATATCTCAAAGCCAATGTGAGCCCCAGGTCTGATTATGTGAGACCCAGGGATGGAGGCCCAGGCTGTTGGCGTGATTGAGAGAAGGGAGACATGTGTTTGCCTTTCTCTAGTCCTTTTTATTTACTTTAGAAAAATGGCTGGCAGCTGGCCTGGGCGTATTTATAGAGGGAGCAGGGTGGTCAAGTTCAGGGTCGTGTTTACGTTCCGCCCCAGCAATCCAAAGCTGGGGATGTGCTGGGCACGTGGGGCCGCCGGCACCGGGAGGGCGCGCGTGGAGGTCTGACGGTCCCGACGCGGCGCTGTGTCGAGCCGTCCCCACACCTGTGGAGAGCGTCCCCGTCCCAGCATGAGAAGTGTGTGCACCCTGGCGTGTGGGCACTGGCAGCCCAGGTCTGCGCCGTAGCCACCCCGCCGCTGGCTGGAGGCCACCACCGTTGCAGCCACAGAGCTCAGACCCTCACGTCCTGCCCAGACTCTGGTCAAGACTCCTCCCAGAACCCCGAAGACTTCGGCGTTTGCGAGCTCAGAGCCCTGAGAAGAAGTCCTCAGGCTTCTGGGTCCCGGGGTGCCCACGCCCTCCCACAAAATCCAGCGGGGCCTGTCCCCCTGTAGCCCGCAGTCAGCCCTGGCCCAGACGTCCGGCGCCCTCCCATCACAGCAGCAGATGGGCTCACCCCATACTGCAGGGACTGTTTGCGGTCCACGTTGTCCACCTGGCGGCTTGGACCTGGAGGGTTCCACTTTGAGGCTCGAACCTCTAACTGTCCGTCCTCGTATGTCCATCTGCAGCCCAGGGCAAAGGTAAAGCGTGTTTTGTTCATGTGCATGTTTGTAACTGACACGGTTAGTCCCAGAAGATGTTCTCCAGCACCTCTGGGGTGTAGGTGAGAGGTGGGAGCTGTGTTCCCATCTGCACCATCTGCCCCTGCAGACACCCAGCTGCAGGGCGCTAGGGGCTGGCAGAGAGCACGTGCATGCATGTGTCCACACACTCCCATGTGCACGTGCATGCGTGTGTCCCCTGCCCCGTTCCCTTTGCTCAGAGCCAGGAGTCTGCCTTCCTGACCGTCCCTGCCCTTCTCCTCCCTGTCTGCCTTATGCCTCTCTGGAGCTCTGAAAGCCCCGAAGCCGTCCCATGACATCCCCTTTTTCTGTCCCCCCAACTAGAATGGCCACACCATGACAACAGGGTGTAGGCTTTGCTCACCTTGTCTCCCCATTTTGGAAAACAGAGGTTCCCCAAGGTGGCAACATGGGAGGGCAAGCTAGGCCAGGCAGTACATGGATGGACACAGCAGACAGACAGACACAGCAGACGGACGGATACCTCGCATGGATCTGCTCCTTCATCTGCTGGACGCTGAACCCACAGGGGCCACGGTGGCGGCAGACCTCCCCAGGGTCCATGGCGGGGAGGAGCGCGGCAGGAGGCCAGTCCCGCACTCAGAGCCAGGGCCCCCTCTGCGTTCCAGCCCCTGTTGATGGCTCAGTGGGGGCACCGTCCCAAACCTTCCCAGGGCCCCAAATACCATGTCCTCCCCTGGTATCCGGGACAGCGAGGTGGGACCTATGAGAGGAAACTGAGAACGGGTGGGGCAGGGGGCAGCCAGAGCAGGGACGCTTCCGAAGAGTAGCCCCAAACTGTCCTTTTGGTGAAACGGAGTAAACGCGTAAGCAGGTCTGGACACCCGCGGGAGCTGCTCCCCCAGCCCTGCACAGAAACGCGGGGGTTGGGGGGGAGGAGTTGCAGGGAGGTGGCCTCCGGGGACAGGAAAGAGCCATCGCTACCTGGGCCGTAATTACAAAGGGTTTCATTAGCTGCGTCCTGACGAGAAGAGGCTGATGAGAGGGAGGCTGGAGGTTCTAAAAATAGCCGGTCCTATGTCCTGGGCTGTGAAGGGCACCCCAGACCCGGCTCCCCTGAGCCCTGGCTGTCAGCTCCAGCGCCTCCCTCCAGCACCCCTCCCGTGTGCGGCGTTCACCATGTGACAAGAGACCTGCCTCATTCCCTCAGCCACAGGCTTGAGTGGGGCCCGGCCGCTCACTCCCAGCGTCGGAGCGAGCCGTCCAGCCTTGGGGGCGAGGCATCCATCATGGGGGGAGATGAGCTGTCTGTCCTCGGGAGGCAAACCATCCATTGTCGGGGGCAGCCATGAGCCGAGCTGTCCATCGTCGGGGCGAGCCGTCCATCGTGTGGAGGGTATCCATCACAGGTGGGTGCAAGGCGTCCATTGTTGGGGTGAGCTGTCCCACGTGGGGAGCGGCCATCCGTTGTAGAGGGTCGCGGGGGGCGGGTGGTCCATCATCGGAGGCAATCAGTCCATCACGTGTGTGCTGAGCAGTCCATCGTGGGGGGCAAGCCATCCACGGTCAGTGGCGGGGCAGGCCGTCCATCATCTGTTTGTGAACGGACACCTGTGTGTGGTTTTCACGCGTGAAGCTCGTCGTAGCGAGACAGTGGGAGAAGGATAGACTATCCTAACCCTGGGAAACCAGCCAGCCCTTCCTCCGCCCGGTTCTTCACTCAGGGATGACCGCGGTCACCTCTGGAATAGAGGGAAGGGGGTGCTCCTGGTTGCACAGGCCTGGGGGTTAGGGAGCAGCAGAGCCAGAGCCCCCGTCCACACCAGCTCTGCCACTGGCTGGCCGGGAACTTCGGGGGGTCGGTGAACCTGTTTCTTCAGCCTGTTCTTCTGGAAATGAGAGTCACAGGATTCGCCAGGATTCAGCCAGGGACTGGACTCCCGGTGCCTGGCAGGACACCCGAGTGGACAAGCAGGTCAAGATTGAATGAGTGAAAGAAAGAAAATTCAAAAACACGTTCGTCCGTCGTGGTTCATGAAATGTTAGTTTCAGATATTCAATAACAACATGCGCTTCTCTTCTTGATAGTCAAAAATCACCCCTGTTTCTCCAGAGAGTCAGATGGACTCCCAGAACCTTGGGTGAGAGGGCAGGGGACCAGACAGGGACGCCCACCCCTCTAGGACTCAGGGAGCCCCATATCCTAGAGCACAGCCCAACGTCTGCCATCAGGATGACTCCCACATCCCCACACGTGGAGGTTTGCACCGAAGGGCCCTCCCTCCGGAGCCCGTGCCCTGGCCTCCTGGCCCTCACTGGGAAGCACGCCCCCCCCCAGCCCTTCTTTCTAGGGTGGGAATGACCAGCAGTCAAGGCCACGAAGGACGGCGTCCTCCGGGGCTGCCTGTCACGTCCCCAGCCTGGCTGCACGTGCCTCGGTCGGTCCGGCTCGCCCCCCTGCGGGTGTGGGAGGGCAGGTCTTTGGAGACGTCCCCCAGCTCAGAGTCTCCGTGCTCTGTCCTGATGGGCGTCTGTGTGGCTGACTAATGAGGACCCCCGATGGCGGTCTTGACTGCCGCTGGGGGAGGGATCGGTGCCACAGACAGCCCCCGCGTCCCGCATCTTCCCCCGCCACCCCACTCCTGCATCTGCAGCGCCCTGGCCTTTCTTTTCCTCCAACAAAGGACAGTTAAGTAGAACCAGAACCTAGAGAACTCATCGGGTCCCAGAACGGGTCCCAGACTTGTCTCACGCCCCTGGTCCCCCCGCGGGGGCCGCGCACGCACGCTGCTGCAGTCACGGGGACACCACCCCTCCCCGCGGTGCCCCTGGGTTCCACGCTGCACCGTTGATGTTAACCACGGTCGCTGAGAGCCTCCGGGGCAGTAGTGGGGCTTGGGGGTGTGCTGGAAGACACGGGCCACTCAGACGAGGGCACACGTCTGTCGCCGCCTCGGCTGATGTTTCTTGGACGGGAAGAATGTTCTCGGAGAAATGAAGTCAGTGATGGTTCGAGCGTGGCGCTCGATTCGTGAGGAAGAAAGCCCGAGGGAGAAGCAGGTTTTATGCTCCTGCCGTAAATGAAATGGCACGAGAGAGGTTTCAATGTTTTGCTTTCAAATGGGATTTTTAACATTTCAGAGCCTGTGTGTTTTCTCTGGAGAAAGAATGTCTAACGGGTACTGAATATCCATTTTTTAATAGACCTTTTTTAGAGCAATCTTAGGTTTATGGGAAGATAAAGCAGAAAGTGCAGGGAGTTCCCTCCCCCACACACGCGGTTCCCCCAGCACTCGCACCTTGCGTTGGTGAGGGGTGTTACCGCCCACGAGGCCGTGTCGATGGGTGGTTATGACCTGAAGCTGTGGTTTGTATTAGAGTCACTCCTGATGGTGCATTTTCCGTGGGTTTGGACAAACGCGTGACATGAGCCATTGGAGCGTCACACAGAGCGTGCCCGCTGCCCTGGACTCCTCCGCGCCCCACCCGTTCCTCCCCAGCCCCGGGCAAGCACTGGTCTTCTGCTGTCTCCTGGGCTGTGCTTTTTCCAGAACGCCGCAGCGTTGGGTCCCGCGACATGTGGCCTGTTCGATGGTCTTCATCCACTTAATAATGGCATCTGGGTCCCCCTGTGTCCTCTCAGGGCTGCTCAGTTCACTGCACGCTCGTGTTTGAAGCTAAGGGAAACGGGACGTGTGCATCTCTTCCAGCCACATCCCCCAAGCACCCACCGGGTGCTGGGGACCCTGGGGGGAGGTGCTGGAGGCGGCAGGGCAACGGAGCCCGAGCTTGCAGACCGGCGGCAGCGGCTGGAGCCGTAAAGAAGCGAGCAGGAGGCAGCCTTGGGGACAAACGGGACCGCGGCCCACAGCTTCGGGGACAGGAGCTGGAAGGGTGGCCGGCACCGCGCAGGAGAGAGCATCCCAGCCCACACCGTGGCGGCAAGCTAGTGCCGTACACTGAGGGACAAACAGGCCCAGGGGGGCTGAGCCATGGACCACGAGGAGGAGGGACAAGCCGGGTAGCCAGCATGGCTGATGGTGGCAATGCCTACGCCATGCAGGCCCCTGAGGGTGTGCACCCCATGCTCTCCTGGGACACTGGAGACGGTTAGGCGCAGCTGGGAGCCCAATGCATGGGCACACTCCGTGCACAGAACAAACCTGGGTGTTAGTATTTGTGCTCAGACAGGAAGGACTGAACCGATTTGGAATGAATTAGCTCCGCTGTGTGTCCCCACCACGGCTGGTGTGGAGACGAGAGGCAGGAGGAGGGCGGAGGGGCCCGCATCTGTGGTCCGAGGCTTGCGGGGGAGGCTCTGGTTCTTGTCGGAACCTTACAAACAGCCCGGCAGGGAGTGGTTCCAACGGGGACAACAGACTGAAGGGTCACCCGGGACCTGGGTGGGGCCTGGGAACTCCGAGAGCCCAAGGGTCAGGGCGTCTTCAGGCTGGGGAGGAAGGGTCGCCTTTGGTTTGAACACACGTCAATTTAAACCAGAGGAAGTACTGAAAGCCGTCACAGTGGGGCCCATGGTGGCCACTTGGCCGTCCTTGCCAGGACATTGGCTACACCCTCGGGTTCACATCCCTGAGGCACAGGTCCCTGCACAGGGGGCCTTCCTCCGGAGAGTCAGTGGGAGAAGAGTCACCCTGGGGGCACTTGGCACAGAGTGGTCCCCACCAGGGCCCCTGGTGGGCCCTGACCCCCTTTCAACCTTGATCTTCACTCCAAGTTCCTGCTGCCCAGGGCTGCCCTGACCCTCTCTGGCTCCCCAGCACCTGGATGGTGCCTGGACCATGGAGGTGCGGTGAGTGTCGGATGGAGGGAGGGAGGGCTGGCTGGGCAGGTGAGCGGAGGAAAGAAGGGATGGATGGATGGATGGGAGGGGGTGGGGAAGGGAGGACAGAAGGAAGACAGACTGTTGGGTGAACTTCCCTCAGCACAGCCCCAGCTACAAGCTCACCTCTGGCTCATTTGATCTTTCTCAGTTCACCTAACAAGAAAAATAATAAAAAGGCATGTTTCATAACCACAACGCAATTTCCAGTAGGCAACACAGCCTCCCGCCCCTGTAAATGTCAGGCGGCCCCTGCTGGCGACAAGGGGTCCGGGCGCCCCTCGCTCCCATTCCCTGCACGCCAGCACCCACCTCGCTCCTCTCACCCAGCGGGCAATTAAAAGTGATGAGGGTAAAGGGTTAAACGTCAAGCCTGTCAGTGCGGGGAGCTGCCGCGCTTCCCGGTCTCCACCTCCCATCTCCCACGCGCGCAGCCGATCAGCCCGGCTGCACACATCATTGTCAGTGGCGGGGAGCCCACAAGGGGCCGGCGGGGCCAGGCCAGAGGAGGGGATGAGTTTTGAAGCAAGAATTTCGCTCCATCCTGGAAAAACAAAAGAAGCTACACACGGTGAGCTCAGATTGTCATGGTCTTCAGTTTCAGAACTGACCAGAGCCCGGAACCCGAGCCACAGACCTCGGGGCCTGGGAAGGATGTGAGATTTGCACCAGCTGCAAGTTCCATGAATGCACTAAATCCTAAGAAAAACGTGATAGCGTCAGGCTTGCCGCGAGCTTTGCGTTTGGGGCACCGATTCAGGAAGCATTCAAAGTGCCCGGGGCCCATAGGAGAAGGATGGCGTGTCACGGGGGGTCAGTAAGGGCTCGTGGAATTACTCAAGTAAATGCATGCATTCCCGACCGTAATTAATTGTCTTCTAGGGAGTTCGGTCAGGTCGCACTACAGCGGCGGGCTGGGCGGTTCATTGTCCTGGCATTCTGTCTGTTTGGGACACTCTCGGGAAATTCTGGAAACTCGGAGCCATGCAGCTGTCCGCACGTGGACACAAGCAGCTCGCTCAGATCTTAGGCAGTCATGCGAGTAGCTTCTGGAATTTGAGCTCAGACGTGGCCTCCTTCACATAACGCCCCTTAACACCCGTGTGCCCTCCCTGCCCCTCACTTAGGACCCTGGGGTTTCTGCACCTTGTACGCGGCCGGAACGTCATGCACCTTTCTCAGCCATGTCAGCGCCTCTGTCCCCCTCCCGCCGTGAGCACTCTGGTCTGTGCCCGGGACAGGGAAGGTGAGAGACGGGGCGGGAGAGAGACAGGGAGGGAGAGGACCACATGCCTCAGGCTGGTCCTAAGTTCGCCGGGACAGAACAGGCCCTTCCAGGGAGATCCTTCCCCGTCAGTCCTGCAGGCAAGAACTGGGAACTCAGGGAGCCCCAGAAACTGTTTTTAGGGACGTAGGACTCACTTGCTGTAGATTTCCCCTTTGCGAAGTGAATAGCCCAGTGGCGTCCAGTGTGTTTGCGATCTGGAGTGGTCACTGCTGTATCGTTCCAAACATCTTCCCACACCCCAGGAGACCCCATTCCCGTCAGTGGCTGCTCTTTCCTCCTCCCCCAGCCACCATCCGCCTTCCAGCTGTGCTGGCACCAGCTCCCCCTTGTGCATGGGCAGTGGGGACAGTCACCAGATGGCCTCATGGCAGGACATTTAGGGAGATATCAGGGGCTGCAGCCAAGCCGGACAGATGACCCATGTGAGGGCCTCTTGGGGGTGCCAGGACAAGGGTGGGTGAGTCCTAAGGTCCCTAGGGACGACCTCACCTCCCATCGCCCTGGATGCCTCCCTGCGGGACCCGGGACCAGGCGTCCCTGCTGGGGAACCCTCGCCCACACGCCCTGTTCCTCTTCCTTCGTGCCTTCTGTTCCTGGTTCTTGGAGTTCTGTGTGCCCAGCGGACGGGTCTGTGGCGGGTACTGGAGCCTTCTGCTCAGGGTCCTGTGATCCACTCTGTCACTGGGTTTTGAGGGCACGCCTCTGAGGTCACAGCACTGGGCTCCCAGCTCCGCTCACTGGGCTGTTCCTGTGGTCAGAGGTTGTAACCCTCTCTTAACATTGGCCCCAAAAAGGGGCGTCACGTCCACTCAGGATCCTGCTGCGTGCCTGGCGGCCCTTTCCCCCGGGGGGGGGGGGGTGCTCCATGCAGGCATGGATTACCAGGATCACCCACCAAAGGTGGGTGTCCTAGGTCAGCAGGCTCAGAGACCCCTCCCTCAGCCTATCCCTTGGAGTGTGGGGCCAGTCTTGCTTACCTTCTGGTCACCTGGCAGACCCTGCCACAGTCACACTAGTTCTTGGGTCCTTGAGACCCTGAAATATCTCTGCCACAGGACCTTTGCACGTGCTGTCCATGTGGCCTGCCCAAGCCTCGCGGGAGCACTCTCATCCCTCGGTTCTTAGGGGAAGCACTCCCTGCCCCACCAAGTCCAGGTCGGGCTCTCACAGAACCTGGCTCCTTCTCCACCAGCGTGCCCCCCCTTGGGAGCCTTACATTTCTGCGGTAACGACTTAGTTAATTTGTGACCCGCCCCCCACTCCGACCTCTCCCTGGCAGTGACTGTCTTTGGCTTCTGCTGACTGTGGAATCCATGAGCGAATCCTGTCTGTAAATGGGGGTGAGTGGGGCTGCCCACCTGAGCTCTGGTGTGCGGGGTCACCTCCATCACAGGGCAGGACCCCCTCGTGGGGGAGCAGGATCCCCTCGTGGGGGAGCAGGATCCACATGGGCTCCGGGAGGTGACGCACACAGGGCATCCCCCTGGGAAAGTCCAACCAAATAGGCCCCCGAGTGGTCCTCGGCCAGTACGCCCGGACAGCGGAGGCCAACGTGCATCCAGCACAGAGGAGACCCGCATGCATGACAGGAGGTGGCCGGGGGCACGCCTGCCGCTTACCGCACCAGCGCGTCCCAGCCGGAGCACGACCGGCCGGGAACGCCCACCAGGCTCCACTCGGCTTGACGGACCTCCTGGCGAGGGGCGGGGGCAGCGGGGGCCGGCCGCAGAAGTGAAATGCTGAACTCCTTTGCACGCTGAGTAGCTCAGCCTCCCCGGGTCCAGCCGGGGCTCTCCCGGCACTCGCGTTCCACTGGTGTGTCCTGACGGGCCTTTGCAGCCGCTGAGGCGGACGCCGCCGTGTCTGTGTGCGCTTCAGGAACAGGGTGGACACCAGTGGGCAGTGGGCAGAGTGGCCTACCTTCTTCTCTGGGCATCTTCCTAGAACAGAACATGGGCTTGAAAATCAAATCTGTGCTGTCCAGGGCCTGCCCAGCATCCACAGCCAGACTCCAAGGGCTGCTGCTCCTACGCTTGGAGCTGGGAGGGGGGATGGGGCCCCCAGGGGGCGGAGACAGGATCCCACAGGGTCAGAATCCTGAGTGCCGGCTGACCCCACTCATCCTGCCAGGCTCCCATCCCTGCCCCTGGGGACCTCCAGCCGGGTCTGGGCCCCCTTCCTTGCTGACCCCATGGAAGCGTCTAGGGCTCAAGCCACCTCGTTGTCTCCCTCCATTCACCTCCCAGATGAGCCTCCAGTCTGTTACTCCCCGGGAGACCCCAGGGCCAGGCACCAGGAGGACCCCAGATGTTTGTGGAATGCATGACCCTGTATGATCTTGGCCAAGAGCCTTTGCTCCCCTAGGCCTGTCTCCTCAGTCAAAAGGGTCATGTGCATCCCGTCCAGTGTCTGACAAGCAAGCGTTTACCCGTCTGTCCCACGCCGGGCAAGGCTCGTTTTGGCCACAGCAAGGACAGGGAGAGAAGCTTGGAGAGGCCCCTGCTTGTCAAGCACAGACCTGGGTTCAAGCCGTGCCCCAAAGGGGCCTGGGCCAGTGTGGGCATGGCTGCAGCGCACACCTGCCCCATGGCGCCCGTGGCCAGGACCGTGTGTTGACATCCGTGGTCCCCAGCGTTTGCAGCACCAGGCACGGCCAGGTGCTGGCCTCCCCACCCTCCCGGGGCCGATCCTCGAGCGGACAGACAGGAGCTGCCCACGGGCCTCCTCCCCGGCCTCCCCACGCCACCGCCGAGGGACCAGAGGCAGTGGGGCCATGGCGGTGTGTACTTAAATGATTGGATTTCATGTCTCTCAGGACTCCTGTCTCTTGTCAAGTTTGTTTAAAACTGATGGAAGTAATTAGCAATCCACAGAGAGCCGCGGGCAGCAGGAGCATGGCTATCCTGCGTCATGGCCCAGGACACAGAGGAGCTCCCAGGCAGGTCGCCTTTGGGGGATCCCGGGAAGTGGGGGGCCTTTCCCTATGGGTGGGGCTGGGGCCACCGTCCAGGAGGGCCGGGGCACTGCGGGGTTGTTGACCAGGCGCAGGTACCGACCAGGGCCGGTTTCTCCAAACAAGGCACAAAGTGTCCTCTGGAGAACCGAGGTGCGCACAGAGCCGGACATGGGAGTCTCCCAGGGGGCCAATGGGGGCACACTCGGCTGAGCGTCTGACTCCTTGTTTCAGCTCAGGTCATGATATCAGGGTGCTGAGATCGAGCCCCCC
The DNA here is from genome assembly GCF_002288905.1 of Enhydra lutris kenyoni. NCBI lineage: Eukaryota > Metazoa > Chordata > Mammalia > Carnivora > Mustelidae > Enhydra > Enhydra lutris. The sequence continues at coordinate 1,863,098 of NW_019154090.1, read as the reverse complement.
CTCGGGCCCCCCCGCACAGAATCTGCTTGGGATTGTCTTCTTCTCCCTCTGCCTCTCCCACTCGTGTTTCCCTCCCTCTCTCTCTCTTTCTCTCTCAAATAAATAAATAAAATCTTAAAAAAAAACCAAGGAGGGTCCCCCTGCCAGCCCGGCGTGGTTCCGGGAAGCCTGCCGCACCCTGCCTCCGGCTCTTGCCAGCTTCAGGAAGGTGCAGAGTGTCTCCGGGAATCAGTCTCCTCATGCGCAGAATGGGGACGCGCTGGCCAGCTGTGCCCAGCAGAGCGCCGGCGCCCGTTCCCGGAGAGCCCGGGGCGGAAGCAGGATGGACGCACGACCTGACTTTAATCAGAGCTGGAGCTTCTCTGCATATGCCGGTTTCTCTGAAACACTGAGGGAAACGTTTCTTCCAGAACCTCATGGGACTTGAATTTTTTTCTGAAAACTAAGGGAGAAATGAGATCAAAAACAAATACATCGAGGGAACTATTGACAGAATGTGTTAACACTGGGAGGCTCACCCTCGCGGCCTGGGGTGCTGACGCAGCAGCGGCGTGGGGGGCGCTTTCCCACGGGGACCCCTTACATTCAGCTGGACCAGATGCGTCTTCTCCGCCCCAGAGACGCGGCAGGAGGCCAGGACAGCAGCCCTGTCCTCGCACACTTGGCAGTCCAAGTGGGCACGAGCAAGACACAGAAAGAGAGAATTCCAGACAGAACGCAGTGTGGCCCTGCGAGGACCAGGGAGAGGGGCTGCTTCCGCCCTGGGGTCCGGCTGCTTCCCAGTGAGCAGGGCCGACCGGGCTAGAAACCCAGAGTCCTGACCACACCTGCCGTCACGCAGACCATGGTTCCAAAGCTTGGGCGCCCCGAGTCCTGTCCCGAGCCAGTCTAGAAACCCACGCAGGGTGGCGGCCGCGCTCCGACCTGGGGCTGGCCTGGTCTACACAGGAGCTGGAAGGCATGTGGTGCCCGGCGGCGGCACCGTGGCCCTAAGGGTGGACAGGACAAGTCGGTACTCTGGGCCACGTGGAGCTGGCTTTCCAGAACTCTGAGATCAGCAGGCAGAAGCCCAATGCGGCGCCTGGGCCTGCGTGGTGGGGTGCCAGGGGTCCAGGCGGCAGGGCCCGGTGCCCGTCTGCACTCGTTCCCACGTGAGCACCGTGTTATCAGGCGGCCCCTCCGAGGGAGCGAGCCAGGTGCCCAGCGGCTACGGCCATGCTCCTCCACGTGCCCAAAAGGGCCCCCAGGGGAAGAGGCGGCCTCCCCCCGACCCGCAGCCCTGCTCTGGCGAGACCGGCCGGTCCCTGACAGACGGGCTGGAAAGACGTCGACCTTTAAAGCCCATGAAGATCTTGTGCACACGCGTGTGGGGAAGCACCGGTTTCATCCCGCAGGCCTGACTGCTGTGGGCCGCACGTCCCGGCGCTTTCGATGGCGCCATATTCGCGTCCTTGAGGGTCTCCCCCACCTCCAGGGACGTGCGCCGTCTAAAGGGTCCCGGCAGACAGGGCTCCAGATTTCCCACTGGGGCCACATCTTTGCTTCCCTAGACGTCACCCAAACCCTGTGACTTCGGTTTAAATACAGCAGTGTCGACGTCTAAGTCCTCACGCCGCTGCCCGAGGCCGTTCGCGCTCCTAGAAATTCACACGTAGACAACAAGGAGCTTGTTCTTGTACGTGGGGCTCATCTCCCAACATTCATGGACCCATCGTGTTTATCTCTGTCATGACAGTTGGGCGTCGGGAATGACTGATCCGCTCAGTTCGTTGCTGATTTTAATTTGCTGTCGGGGCGCGTGATGGTGGGAGAGTGGTGTGGGATTTTCTAGTCACTTGAAAGGAAACGCAGTTATTCCCTCATGGGGGTGCTTTCCTGGAGCCACTACCCCCCCAAGCCCCAGGTGCCGTCAGCGTCCGAGGGCCAGGACTGTGAGCCCAGCGGTCCACACTCCTGTCCTCTCGGATTGGACGGGGCAGAGGCGCCTGGCGTCCTCACGCTTGGAAACATTTTTACAACAAGCCCAGGCGTGGGAGGCGCTGGCAGCGGGAGACGTGTGCGTGAAGTAGGTGAGATCCAGGCCCATGCGCCTCATTTATTATTTCAAGACGACAACGAAAGGTGAACACAGGGAGAAACACTTTATCAGATGTAACATCGACGTGCTTTTTTTAGTTTCTGGAATAAATAGGAATTAAATCATAGAAGCTGTGACAGTGACTTTGCTTTAAAAACCAGTCCTCCCCCTGCACGTGCCAAGAGACCCACCCTTCTACAAATACCAGGTAACTTCCTCCACCGTTTCTCTCAGGGAACGTGACACCGGCTGCCGGACCCCCCCACTTTTAGCGCGGCATTGACGACAGCTGCACGCACACTTGGGTAGGAAACGCACTGATGTGGTCCCGGTCAACGCGCGGCTTCCGAGGGGTCCTTCCCGGCATCTTGGTTCGACAGAGTCCTCAGCAGGGCCTATTGATGCGGTGCCTAATTCCTGCGTGGGGAGCAAAGCTGTGCGCCGGGGTATCGGGAAACCCGCGGCCCCCACTGCCCCGCGTCCAGGTCCTAAAGCCCCTGACTGCCCCCAGGTCCTGCCCCACCTGCCCTGACCCAGGGGGTCAGGTTGGGTCGCTGGGTGATAAGAAGCACCAAGAACACAGCAGATTGGAGCCCCAGTGAGAACACCGCCCTCCCGGCTCCTTCTTGGGGTGGAAACACACATCTGTGGCGGACAAGCGAGTGAGCGAGCGAGCTGGCAGCTTGGGGTTTGCCAGGGCTGGGGGGCGGCTGGGGGGGCCGTTCTCAGGCAGGCAGACCCGCCGGGCCACTCACAGACTCGGGGATAAGGTCGGAGAGGTGGGTGTGCGGGGACGGAGCGCAGCCGGCTGCCGGCTAGAATGGAGAAGGACGCACCCTTTGCAGTTTTATGTCCTGCGACGGCCGACAGCTAATTCCCCGAGCAGGAGAGATGAAACCCAATACCTGAAGGTCAAAAAATCAGTTACTCATTATTTTCCCCACGTTGCTCCTTGGGAGACCAAGAACCTGTGGCTTAACGGCAAGCACGCGAGCACCCGTGTCTCCTCCGCTCGCCGGCCAGGTCCTGACCCTGTCTCCCTTCCCACTTGCAGTCGCGTTCATCCGCTGTTTGGGGACCAGAGGGACACAGTACGAGACCAACAGCACGGACTTCCAAGTCGAGGCAGATGGGACGGTCTTTGCCACCCGGGAGCTGTGGATCCCCTCTGAGCAGGTGGCGTTCACTGTGACCGCGTGGGACCGCCAGACGGCCGAGCGATGGGACGCCGTGGTGCGCCTGCTGGTGGCCCAGCCCTCGTCTGCCCGCTCCGCGCACAAGGTAAGATGGGACTTCACACGGAGCTTGGGGCGCATCCTCCCTCCCTCCGCAGAGGCTCCCCAGGAGTGGGACATCTCAGCGGGCTGTGCCAGCCCCAGGGGACCCTCTGACCTGCCCCCTTCCTGAGGGACGTCTGCCTGAAGGTCGGGCGCAGGGGCCCCACGCCCGCGGGAATGCACGGCGCTCGCCCTCCAGACAGTCTTACTTGTTCCCTCCCGTTCCTCACTGGGCGCCTGAAATTCTGGGTCTCTCCCACCTGCAGCTTGGGCCTCGGGCCTGGGGCTGGCAGGTGAGCAGGGGAGCACCAGCCAGGGTGGAGCACCAGCCAGCGTGGCCCTTACGACAGGTCCCAGCTGCTCAGCGCCTGGGGATCAGCCCAAGTGTTGAAACCCTCTCGGGTGCCAGGGGGCCCCGGGGGCCACCAGCATTACCGTGACGCGCGTGCCGTCGTCAGCAACTGAGAACGCGCCTCTCGAAGCCGCTCCTCCGCGGCATCCCCGGCATCCCCTCGGAAAAGAGCCCTGGAAGCAAGGGTTAAAGCAAGTCGATCAGATTCCTTTCTGTGGATTTACCCAGAGCCTCACGTAATTAACGTGCTCTGGGAGCTGCCGGGGGCCGGGGGGCGGCGGGGGGCAGACTGCAAGTTTCCCAAGCCTGCTGGTCAGGGAACCCTCGTCATGGAACATCTTGTAAGGCAGGTGTGCCAAGGAACCGCTTTGGGAAAACAGTGGCCGTGTTTTGTTTCATCTTGTTTGTAAACAAAGTAGAGGCGGTTTATGGTAGGTAAGAGAAAGCCGTGACTCTGGTGGGTGGCTTTGCCCGCTGGTGATGAGCTGATCCGCCGGAGAAGGACGTCAAGTGCCCTCATGGTGTGTTGACCTGGGCCGCGCCTCGAAACCAAGTTCCAGGCCTCCCCGTGTGGGTGCTGAAGACCTTAAGACAGACGGTCGCAGGCTCCATTCTCTCGCAGGGGTGATGACCAGCCCCGTTCCCGTGAGAAGGCAGCTGTCCAGGCGGGCGGGGGGCGGCCCCAGGACGCGGCCCGTGGTGGGGTCCTCCAGGCGCAGGGCCAGGGGCCGATGGCCAGTGCCGGCTGTGTCAACGCTCATCTCCCTGACTGTAATGCGGAAGCCAGGGGCCTGTGAGCAGAGGGCAGAGGTCCTGAAAGTCCGCGGAGGCCTCATATAAGAGGCACTAGTTGAAGCATCACGACGCCTTTCATTAGGCTGTTAATGATGCAGTTTCTGACTCAGTTTCTCCCCTGACGCTCTGAAGGTGACTGCAGTTAGACGGTCCTCAGTCAAGGGCCCTCCAGCCCACACCAGCCTGGCCCATCCACACCCAAGTGTCGAAAGGGGAGACAGCAAGTCCATGTCCCAGGCTCAGGCCATCCCGTGAGTCCAGCGGCCTGGTGCTGTGGGGCCGCACCCCTGTGTGTATGAGAGGTGGGCAGCATCTCTACAGCCCACCCAACCAGCCCTGCTCTATCTAAGGTCACCTGATGGGCCCTTGTTCTTCTTACTTTCAAACCCAAATTTCCTTGTCCTAACATTTTCGAATGGTACCTGGGCCCCTCCTAAAAGGCATCCACTCCTCTGACCCTCAAGTGGCTCCTGTCACTGCCCCCACTTTACAGATGGGGACACTGAGCCATGTGACCGCAGCCCCTTTGCTGCAAGGGAGAATTGGTGTTTTAGAAAGGAGTGAGACTGGCTTTCTAGGCGTGGCTGAGCCCAGCTTCGTAAAGGAGCCTGGTTGCACTTTGTAGCCAAGTATCCTCCAACCTACAGGTTGATGCTCTGGGACAAGTCACATGACCACTTGGATTTACTGCTCTGGAAAATGGGATAACAAGAGTTGTCACAAGTATTGTATGAGATGATGTGTCCTACACTTTGCAGACTCGCAAGAGCCCTGCCACAAGGACACGGTTCTTCCTGCTGTCGTCAGCATGGTCCCAACCCTCAGAGTCCTGTGCCCATCACAGCCACTGAACCCTCCCCAGGGTGGTTCCTGGGGGCAGGAAGGAGGGTGTGTGTGAGACGCTGAGTCACTTAGTCGACATGTCCTTATAGAGACCAATGCCAAGCTTCGAATAACGTCACTGTCTATAAATAGATTAAGGTGATGCCATATTGCTGATATCCCTAACCACCTATCAGAATCAAATGTAAATCTGCTCTGGTAGAAGGTATCTTACTGGGCCTCGGGTTATACCCATCTTCTCTTATACACAATGTCTAGCACTCAGCTGAAAATGACTGGGCACTTGGTGGGGAAGGGACAAGACCCGCAGTGACTCCAGGTGACAAAGTTATCAGACATAGATATTATAAGATCTCTGCTTACTGTGTTTAAGCACATCTAAAACAAGATTTTGAGAAAGATTTAGAAGAATAAAAAAGAATTGGGCAATTTAGGATGAAAAATATAACAAACAAAAGAAAAATCTCACTGGATAGATACATCTACAGATTAGACACAGTTGAAGAAAGTATTAGCAAAGCAGAAATTGTCAGAGGAAACATTCAGGCTAAATCACAAGGAGTTAAAGAGAAGGAAAACACGGAAGGAAGAGTAAAGGCACTTGAGAAGTTGTAAGAAGTCCCAGCACATGCGTGTTTGGAATATGAGGCGGAGGGGGAAGAAAATGGAGCAGAAGTAACATTTGAAAAGATAATGGCAGCAGACATCCAGGCTTCTCTCCAGCACACCCCACGAACTCTACGCAAGCTAATAGGAAGAAAATAGCACTCGGGCATGGTCTTTGTCCATTCAGGCTGCTGGAAGGACACACTGTAGGCTGGGCAGCTTGTGGACAACAGACACGTGTTCCTCACGGTTCTGGAGGCTGGAGCTCTGTGATCAGAATGGCAGCGTGATCAGGTCCCCAGGTGGGTCTCCTGCCGACTGCTGTCTTGGCTGTCTTGTATCCTCCCCTGACAGCAAGGGGACAGAAGACAGTCACCGATGGAACCAGTCCCATTTCAGGAGCTCCACCCACGTGACCTCCTCTGATCCTAATCACCACCAAGGCCACACCTCCTAACACCATCACCTTGAGGATCAGCTTGGAGCATAGGAATTCGGGAACACACACATTCAATCCATGACAGGCGTTTTATGGTAAAATGTCTGAAAACCGAAGTCCCTGAAAGCAAACAGAAGCCAGCTCCAGGAAAGGCACAATGGTGACATGGGAGCTGGCTTCTCGTGGGGACCATGGGTGCCAGAAGGCGGTGGGTGGTGACAGACACAGGATTCTGTTACCCAGTAGGAGTCCCCTTCAGGAAGCACCCCGAGAGATTCTGCCACAGGTTGTGTTCATCAGGCAGAAACAGGGTGCTGGGTGATAAAAGTCCAGAAGGAAAAGCCATGAAAAGATTAAGTAGATGCAGAAAGCCGTGAGCACGGCAGGTGACACACTTCATGGCAGGAAAGCAGACATGGAGTCAGAGGACCCAGGCTGCTCACATCATCCTGGAAAATGATAGAAATCAAATTAATACACAACTCAGATAAGACAAAAACCCCTGTTCCAAGGTCTTGGAAAATCACTACAAGGTCACAGTGGTGGACACATCACTTAAAGATGAACGTAGAGTCCTGGCCAAGGGAGGCAGCCCTGCAGATCAGAAGTAAATCTGAACTTGAGGAGGGACCTAAAGTCTCTGTAGTGTCTGACCTTGCACACAAGGGATAAAAACCTGTCATAATAACAGATCTTCATCTTCCCATGGGATTCTCACAGGACTTTAATATGATTGCACAGGATGCGTTCTGCTCTCGCTGGGTCACTTAATAATGTTGGGTCCGTTATCAAAGGAACGAGACTGAGACAAAGTTATGCAAAGCCTTATTCTATGCCAAGCATTAGAAGTCAGGCTGACCGGCCAGGGCCGCCTCCTAAGAGAGCGATGCCCCTTGGTCTTACAGGCTAGTTTTATAGGGCACAATCGCAGGCATCTACATACGTGGCTTTGGCTGATTGGATGTCTCCTACCTGTGTGTTTTAGCAACGGTTACCTGGAACCGATACTAGTAACTGTTGAGGCGTTTATTAAACAACAAAATGGCCTTGTTTTAGGTACGTGTTTTAGTAACAGTTACCTGGAACTGATATCAATAACTGCTGAGGCATTTATTAAACAACAAAATGTCTACCTAGGCAACATGGAGTCACTATGGCTAAGTAGGCCCAGGCAGGCCCTAGGGGTTTAACATGTTTTAACGTGGAATCGACCCCAACAATAACAACCAGATCCAGGCAAAGGAGAGCCAAACCCTCCTGCCTCCTGGGTGCACTTGCTGCGCAAAGGTTTTCACCTCTTCAAGTCTGCAAATTTAGGCAATATTTTTTTAAAAGTGCCTTAAATAATAATAATTTGTTCTTTTCCTCTGTTAACAATGTGAATTTTCAAGCAAGTAGTCTTTTTTTTAAGATTTTATTGATTTATTTGAGATAGAATAAGCAAGAGAGAGAGCATGAATGGGGAGGGTAAAGGGTGAGGGAGAAGCAGGCTCCCCATTAAGTAGGGAGCCCAGAAAAGTAGACCTTCCTAAAAAAAAAAAAGTCATAAGATTGTTTAAGTTCTCACATAATAGATGGGAAAGCAGAGTACTAAAACTTAGCAATCCAAAAAAATGGAAGGAAAGGACAGAGGAGCTCCATGTTTCTGCTTGAGAAAGCTGTTGGGTTTGCAAGTATAGATCAATTACAATAAATGGAAAAGATGAGCTTTTGTAATTAAAAGAAGTTGACAGATCAAAGACAAACCCCAACTCTATACAGGTCACAGAAGACAGATCTAAAAAGGGCAAGGATGGAGAAAAAGTGAAAGTAGGAACAGGCAGGGGAGATACCACACAACTCTCACCGGAAGGGAGCTGGGCGCTCCGACCCTCAGTTGCTGCACGAGTCCTGAACCGTGTGCTTCAGGTACTAAGGCAAAGTTGGTGGAACTGAAGGGAGAAAGAAACAAATATTCGATTGTAAAACTTGGCGTGCTCCTCTGAGTACATGAAAGCAGACAGAGTATCAACAGGAAAGGAAGACTAGACCCACAGATTTAGTAAGTCTGGGCCTCCCGTATGAAACCCAGACCCCACCAAGGCTGCGTCCGCGTCATTTTCAAGGACGCTCAGAGCCTGCGTGAAGCGGGCCCGACCGGAGGCTGAACCTCCAACCACAGGCTTAGAATCCGAGCGACGAAGCTGGGAATCGGTCACAGGGAAGGTGACCGAAAAGTCCCCATAGATTTGAACGCCGAGTGAAGAGCCTTCCGACAGGCCCTCGGGTAGGAAGGAGCCACGTGCAGGGTCCAGAGTAACCTGGACTGAGCACTGACACCGGCGGGAGGAGCCGAGGTCTGGGCCAGCCGGACTGAGCAGCCTTCCAGATGCCTAAGAACAGATGGAGGTGGAAACCGGCCGCCTGCACGTTCATCCAAGAAATTAGGGAAAGAAATGAAGTGCAACAAAGTAGAAAGAAGGAAACAGGAAAACCAAGAGGAGAGGGTAATGGAATCAAAACGGTAGAATTCACAGACCAGAGCCGACTCTGTAAACTCCCGAGTGGATCGGACCGAGAAAGAAAACCGCCAGTAACCCTCACCCACCGTGCAAACGGCGTCGTGACCCGTCTCACACGTGGCTCCATGGGTCACGTACCACTTACGCCGACGTACGGGGGAACATCCCTGGAAAGATAACATTCCGGGAACGTCATCAACTTGCCGAATCTAACGGGAGAAGAAAATCAGAACTAGTTGTTATTATGGACAAATTTAAATTCAAACCCGTGTCCCAAGGCCACGCCCACATGCGGGGGGGGCGAAGGTGTGTGCACACTCGGCCAGAGACCCCGAACATGTGCCTTGTCAAAACCAGCGAGAACCCTGAAGGGGCAGGAGGACAGCGGGTGGCTGCGCGCCAGGCCACTCGTAAATAGATGAAAACAACACGTGAGCAAAACAGTAAGGAGCTCAAGTGCACCCGTGTTTGCAAGGGACAAGCCACGGCTGCCGTGGTCTGTTCCCAGAGCCAAAGATGGCTTCAGCGCTGGAAAATGGGTACGTGTAATTCAGCACAGAATAAAGGACGGATATCCCACGACCATCCGAACGTCCGTTGTTAAAATGGAAGGTAACTTCCATTCAGGAAGAAATACCCAGCAAGCTGGGAAGAGAAGGGGCCGTCCCTAACCTCATCCAGGGCACACAGCACACAGCCAGCAGCCCGGCGAATAGGAGGCCTCCATGACGTCCAAAATAGCACGAGGACGTCCTCGCGTCCCATGCCCGAGCCTCGAGCCCACGAGGTCAGGCAAGCGGAGGAGAGCCGAGGAAACGGAACCGGCATTAGTGTCTCTTGCAGGATTACGGATGTAGAAAATCTGAAATGACCCGCAGAGAAGCTGGGCCGGCTGAGCTAGGTTCGTTAGCGAGAGGGCTGGGTGTGGAAGCAGTTACGCCTCCGCGCACCAGGAGTAAGTAGTTACCAAATGACATCTGAGTCGGGTGCCGATGACAGCAGCGTTGAAGGTGATCACATAACCAGGAATGAACCTAACGAAACCTTCACGGGACCCTTTCCTGTCGCTGAGAACAACCAAAGACCTTGAAGACCCGAGCGCGCCTGCTCGTAACTCAGAGGCTTGGAGCCGGTGACATCTGATCCCCCAGACGCCCCGTAGACTCAACAACACAAAACCAACAAAAATCACGGCGTGTCTTGTGTGCTTGCTTGTTGATAAAAGGGCGGACGGAGGACTTCAAATTTTTTTCAAGATTTATTTATTTGAGAAAGAGAGAGACAGCAGGGGGATGGGGCAGAGGGAAAGGGAGAATCTTGTGCAGACTTGGCACTGAGCAGGGACCCCATTCGGGACTCGATCCCAGGACCCTGAGATCCTGACCTGGGCTGAAGGCAGAGGCTTCCCCAGCTGAGCCACCCAGCAGGCGCCGCTAGATGACTTTAAACTTTTAAATGAAAACGCAGAGGACCGGGAATAACCCAGAACAGCACGAAGATGGGGGCAGTTGTATCTGGGACGTGGTGAGGTGTATGTGCAAACCAAAGCCGTTTCTTGACCTCTCAGCACCGCTGGAGTTCAGTCTGGATCATTCTCCGTGGTGGGGTATGCTGTCCTGCACCCCATAGGAGGTGCCACAGGATCCCCAGCCCCCACGCCCACCACCCTCACTGCCACCAAAGCTCCCTCCAGTCTTTGCAAAATGCTCCCGGGGACAAAACCGTCCCTGTTTGAGATCCACTGAACCACGGTGATTAAAATGGGGTGATTTGGGAGCCTGGGTAGCTCAGTCATTAAGCCTCTGCCTTCAGCTCAGGTCATGATCCCAGGATCCTGGGATCGAGTCCCACATCCGGCTTCCTGCTCAGCCAGGAGTCTGCTTCTCCCTCTCCCTTTGCCTCTCCCCTGCTTGTGCTCTCTCTCTGTGTCAAATATAAAATAAAATATTTTTTTAATGGGATGCCTTAGGAGCAAAGTTATCAGACAAATGGAGCAGAATGGCAAGCTCAAAAAAATACTTAATGTTCTTTTAAAAATCATCTTTACAGAGGTATGATTTTATACAGCGGAATTCACCCGCTTCACATAAACATGTCGCGGACACTTGATTTGTGTAAGACCGGCACTGTGGAGCCAGAGGCAGCGCGGTAGAGCCCGCAGCCAGATGGGACCTGCCCCCTGCCTTTTGATGGCCTGCGAGCGAGAACGGTCTCTGTGCTTTGAAGGGGTCGTGTAAATATCGATAGTGACATCCCCACTTTCACTTCAGGCCCGCGACGCCTAAACTCCTTAACTATCTGACCCCTTAACAAAAACTCGGCAGAACCCTACCCAGGACAATGGAGGAACGACTGTCTTTGCAGTCCATGATGCGGGACCGATGGGGTGTCCTTAAAGAAAACAGGTGAAATGACCCCAGCCCACCCCAGCCCCCGCCTAAACTAGGTTTAGTTTAGTTCTAGGCGGAACTTTTTTTAATGCGTGCCGAGGGCTTCCTGGCTGAGTTTGGGGAGGGTGGGGAGTTCAGACGGGGACACAGCGAGCAGGGGTGCCGCTGGCAGAAGGTCCTAGACACACAAAGCCCCTTCTCCAAGGCAGCAGAGTCCTGGAAAGTCCCAGGAAGCTCTTTGCCAAAAGGAGCTTTGAAGCAAATCCCCAAGGACCAGCGCGGGGACCCCCTAATTTCCCGGTTCCGTGAATCCCGTTTCTCTCGCACCCGGGTTCCTCCAAGTGCAGCCTCCCCGCCCGGGCTTTCAGCGACCGGTGGAGCTGGACAAAACTGACAGCTTCCCAGTGAGATGAACCATAAAAATCTGGCAAGTTTTCCCCTTTCCGTTTCCTCTCTTAGCAACGATTCAAAGGCGGCCTTTCTGTGGCAATACCAGCCGTGCCGAAATCTGGAATAACTTTTTTGTGCGGTCTTGCAGGAAAGCTGATAGCAGTTCAATTAGAAAATGCAAATGAGGTCACATATTTCCCGCCGGAGTGCTGGATCGCCCCCGGGGACTCGGAGCGACGTCCGGCCTCGCAGCAAACACTGCAGATGAAGCCGTGCGCTCACACGGGGAAGGGCAGTGGGGCCTGTGGGTGTAGAGACTGTTGTTCCGGGGACGAATCCCAGCTGGTAACGCGCGCGTCAGCATGTATGAGAGACACCCTGTGCCCGGTGGCCACCGTCCCAGGCTCCCCGCGCGGTTTGGGCTCCGCGATCGGACGGGCTGAGGGCGTCCCCCGGAGAAGCCCATGTTGGGCCCTGACCTGCCGTCGCTCGGAGTGGGACTGAGCTTGTCACAAGGGCTCGGTGGACCTATTCATTAAGGTGTGGTCCCCCGAGCAGGCTTGCGCGTGGACGCGGACGATTCTGGGCACAGACGCGCGTGGGCACAGCACCGCGAAGGGGAAGGCAGAGAGCAGGGGAGGCGGGCATGGCCGGCGAGCCACCGGAGTCAAGGAGAGGGGCCTGGGGCAGACTCTCCCCCACGGCCCTCGGCGGGAACTGACCCTGCCCACACCTTGACCTCAGACTTCTGGCCTCCAGGACAGGGATAAGAAATGTCTGCCGGTGACGCCACCCAGACTGTGGGGCTTTGGCTCATCGGCCCCACGACATGCTCTGACCAGGCCTGTAGCCTCGCCTGCCTGCTGAGGGAGTCGGGTGGAACCCGTGTCGCCCCCCCCGCAACCCAGGGCTCCAGATGCCCTCAGGTCCCGGTCATACAATTGCTCAGGTCCCCAGCACAGTGAGGACAAGTCTGGCCAAGGCCCCTAGCTTCAGGGCTGCAGTCCCTCAGCCTCCCTCCCCATATTCCAGTCCCCCTCCCTCTCGCAGCCTGGCCCCCATCCCCAGTCTGTCCCCCCTCCCTGTCACGGCCTGACCCCCTCTCCACAGTCTGTCCCCCCTTCCTCTCACAGCCTGACCCCCATCCCCACGGTCCATGCCCCGTCCCTCTCATGGCCTGGTCACCGTCCCCACGATCTGTCCGCCTCCATCCTGAGAGTGGGCAGGAGTCGTCACTGCTATCACCAAGGACTCCCAGACTGGTCACCAGACAGTGGACTGGAGATGGCCTGCTGAGGACAAGCTCCTGCCATCCACCTGTCCCTCTGAAAGCTGAGGCCTGCGGGGGAGGCCAGCCGACGCAGGGAAGGCCCCGCGTGAGCACAGGAGGCTGGTGTGCCAGCCCGAACCCTGAAGCACGGCGGTTTTCACTGAAGGCGGCCACAGGGGCCTTTCCACGTGAGGTGTCGCCTTGGCCACAGTGCCCAGAAGGTCGTTAGGTGCTGCCAGAGGGATGGAGACTTCAGAAAGCAGCAAGACATTCTTTTATCCTTTTCCAGGACACAGATGGCCAAAGTGCCACTGAGCAGCAGCCCCGCAAAACAATGATGGGCACACAGCGGGCGGCCCAGCACCTCAGAGACCCCCACAAATGGCTGGGCGCGATCCCTTTCCAGAAACTGAGGTCATGGCCCCCCCGGTCAGCGCCTCCCTCTTGGAGCTCAAGAGATGAGCCAAACTCAAACCCATGGCGGCTTTTAACCCTTGGTTGGCATGAAGGGCATGAGGGATTGTTCCGGTCGGTCGAAGGTCATCTTGGCTTCTTTGTCCGTCCCTCGTCTTGGAGAACAACCCTGGGCCGGGGCGGACGTGTCCCCCCGACTCGGCCCCTCCGGGCCGGGGTGAGCAGGAGGGTCCCGGCGCGAAGGTCAAACTCAGACGCTGTTTCAGGCTGCAGGCAGCCGTGAGTGCTCAGGGGCCTGGGTCAGCCCTTCCTTCGGCAGGGCAGGGGTGAAGGGTCGCCTGCAGAGCCCCAGGGAGAAGCCGCCTGACCCTGCCCAGCCTGTCCCGGGGGATGCGCCCCTGGCCTGTGGATGGCGCGGAGCTGAAGGAGAACCCTGGGGGGCTTGCTGGTGATTGACACGGAAGTCGTGTGCGAGAGAGCATCAAGGAGGGTTCTGGGCCTGATAGCAGGGAGATGGGCTGCACGGGTCCTGTTTGGTCTCCAGGTGCGTGATCACAAGTGTGGACACGACAGGCAGGGCACCCTCTGAGAAACCTGGGGTCCCATGAGTCCAACAGGCCCCAAATCACTCTCCTGGTTCCCCGGGGAAGTGACCACTGAGGGCTGCTGCGTCCCCACCGGACACCTGGCTCTGTTTCCTGATACGGGGGCACCACTGGGAATTAGGGAGGGGTCCTGAGCAGAGGTCAGAGGCTGCTGCCGTGTCCAGGGGTCAGGAAGGTGACCTCTGGACCGAAGACTAAAATCGGAGAAGGAGCCCGAGTTCCAGACAGAGGCCTCGTCCGGCTGCGGCTTCTCCTGTCCTGGAGCGAAATCCTGTCTCAGCCCATCTGAGTCTGGGCCGGGGGTGCAGGGTGGCCAGCCTTGGGGGACGCTTCTCCCGGGGTCCAGTGAGCTGAGACAACACAGGCATGCGTGCACGCGAGCTGTGAGCCCGGCAGATGGGCGTGAGCCCGGGTGTGCGTTGCTCACCCGCCCCAGGGCCTTTAGCTCGTGGCGGGGCTGGTGGGTGTGTGTGCACTCACGAGCCAGCATGTGGGGGCCTCGTGGAGACCGCCGCCTTCGGGAAGTGGGAGGCACAGGGCATCCCGGCTGCCCTCCTGTGGGTGTTTGAGTGAAAATCGAACTGGTTTCCAGACCAACACAGGTTTGTGGTTCTGTGCAAGGCCCTGGCTCCCACAGTATTTGGTTAGGTATGAAATCCTTCTTATTCCTGAAGATGTTTGTGGAAACCACAGTGCGGTAGTCGCGGGCATGTCTTGCCTTGAGAAGAATGCCCAGCAAGCTCAGGGATGCTGGCGTGGCCCAGAGCTCGTCCTGGGGGCCCCACGTGCTATGTGGACAGCAGGAGTGGACCGTGAGGCCACCTTCCAGAAGGAAACATGATTGAAGTCTGGTTGAGTCAAAATTCTCAGGCAGACCCTGATCATGTCCTCTTCGAAGTTTCCATCAACGCCAACGAAACTGACCATTTTTCTCACTAATTGACACCAATGTGAAAGATTCATTCAGTTCCACTGCTAACAACTCCAGAAAAAAGTAACACAGTTTGGCTTAACTCGCTAATTTAATTTTTTTTAACTGCAATTGTATTATTTTTTCTGTAAGATGAAGAGTAATTTCATTTAAAAGTGTTTCCAACCAAACACAATTTTCTTGGTTCTCTCCAGCAAGCTCTCCACCCAGGTGGACAGAGAAGCCTAGATTCACTGTGTGGTCACAACCCGGGGGTGGGGGTTCGGGGGGGGAGTCTGGCTTCAAGTGGGTGGGGGTCGGGGACTCCCTACAGATGCACAGGAGGCCACACCCCTGAGAATGGTCTCTTTCCAGATGTCGGCAGGTGCTGAAGCTGTGGTCTGGGGATAGGTGTTCGGCGAGCTAGGGAGGCCAGGATGGCCGAGCTGCCTGGCTGGCCACATGGACGCACGCAGACGCCTGTCTGGATGTAGTGGGGTCCCCCATCCTGCCCTTCTGTGCGTGGGAGCTGGCCCGCGAGTGTGCTGTCTGCACACACAGCTGCCCTGCGGGGCGCACCCCGTACCTTCTGTGCCCGGGTGCTGTGCCATCCTGCGTCCTCTCGTTAGAGGGGGACAAGGCTAAGGAGGACAAGTGGGGAGCTCTGGGGCCCTCATCAAGAGAACTGTGGTTTTGATGCCAGTAGGAACAGCGTGACCCCTTCCCAGCTATATGAGCCCGACTGGTAAAAGTTCCTGAGCAGCCACAACAGAATTCCTTCCCCAGGGCTGCTCACAGCTTCCGGACTCCAGTCTGCCCGCTTGGCCCCAGGTGGGAGGGGGTGTTGGGACCACGCTCTGTGTCACTGTGACCAGCCACAGGGCAGAGAGGGGCAAGTGAGTTCAGGCCCCAGCCCCACAGCTGCAGCTGCACGACCTGGGCCAGCCACTGCACCTGCCAGGGTCTCCCCCTGCCCCGGTGTGAGCGAGGACCAGCAACGCCCGCCCTCCCGCCCCACCAAGCACCCTAGGCTTGAGGGACTGACTAGGACTTTCCTCCTGAATACATACACGAGGGAGTAACGATGCCGCTCCATTCAGGAAACCTTCCTTTGTACGATTTCCATGGGAATTTGCAAAACCTCCCCTTCCTAGAAGAGATCGGAAGTCAGAAATACTGTAGTGGGGGGGCAGGGATGCAGGCAGACGCACCTGCGTCCACTCAGCAGCATTGTGGACGCAGGAAAATCCACTCAGCACCTCTCAGATCCAAACTCATGCAAATGTTTGTTTAGAACGGCTCGTGTGTTCTATTTGCTGAAGAACGGAGATGTTTCTCCGTTGTTTTATTTCGTGTTTGTTAAATACCATTTTACTCTATCCGTCCTCAGCTGCCATGGAAACCAGCCAGAAGCCTGCAGATAACAGCCTAGTTAAACATTCAAATATACATGCTTGCAGGCAAACAAAATGTACTATTTTTCAAATGTGTATTGAAAGGGAAGTAGCAGGTAGAGGAATGAACTGTCGGGACAGACTTTAGGGCCACTTTTGTTTTTAGGGATCGGATTATGCTCCACGGAAATCAGTGGCAGGAAATCGTTGGGGGAGGGGCACGTTGTTTCCTTTCTGGGAGCACCTGTAGCCCAAAGAAATAAGGACATAGTGAGAACAGGAAGGGACAGAGGAGGGACACAGGTGACACTCGTGTTCAGGGAATAAGCCCTCACCACCCCTGTCCGATCACAGGCGTAGGATGGCACGTCACCTCCTGCAGGACCCCTGACCACAGACCCCGGTACAATCCGTGATCTCAGAACACCGGGCCTCCCTTCATCGTGCTTTTATGCCTCAGATTGGCCACTTACCTACCCAAACGTTAGGGCCGTGCAAGGATGGGCAGGTGAGATGGTGCCAGTGGGTCTGCGGTCACACTGTGCGTAGAAGTCACAGGGGCTGCTAGAGCCTGCACTGGACCCCGGCCGAGGCAGGCTGCCTAAAAGGAAAGAGGGGCCGGCTGCCTTCCCAGCGTCTGCTCAGTGTCGTGAGAGGGAAGGGTTGCTTTCTCTGTGCAAGTGGGAAAAAAGAAGCTTGTGTCCTTACCAGGGCCCCCAGAGCCCTCCACCCTCAGGGTACGGGTCTCCCTGTCCCCGGAGGCTGGGTGCCTGATCCTCGGCCCCGCAGTGACCACGCAGAGAACGGCCCAGCCGGGGGGCGGGAGAGTGGGTACAACCAGGGAGTTAGAACCCGTCCCTTCCTTGTCGTCTGCGGAGCTGATCACAGCCCCAGGCTCCGCCCCTGAAGAAGCCTCATCTGAGCACCAGGGGTCTGCAGGCCAGTCAGAGAAATAGGCAGCACCGGCCCAGACGACGGACACCAATGGGGAGGGGCTGGGCAGGCATCGTGAACCCCCCGCGCCCCCGGAGCCCCTCAGTTAAGAAGCCTCACACATGAGCAGAACGGCGCCCACGTGGCATGGCCCACAGGAAACTAACTTGAAATTTTGTCCATAAATTCTTTTGTCAAATCAGATGGGTTTGTGCCCATGCCATTTCCCCGAACATGGAAGGAATTTGCGGTGGTGAGGAAGCGTCCAGCGGGTCAGCCCAGGACCTGGGGACGGCGTGGGGCGGCCTGTGTGAGCAGCAGCTGTCATCTGTGACCCCATCTTCGGGGTCTTAGAAATGTGCTCTTGGGATCTGGCATGGGGGGATTTTGAAGCCGTTCCCACATCAGTTCTGTCTCTGAGGGGAGTGACCGGAGCTTCCTCTCGGAGGAAACGGCTGAGGCTCCGTCCACTCACCGCACTTGGCAGAAGCTGTCCCACGTCTAACGACCGGAGCACGCAGGAAGGCGGTCCCGGCCCCCGCCTCCCTGCTCCCACTGTGGCCTGGCGGGTCACAACCCTCTTCGCTTGGCCTTGTCCATGCGCGCCCGTTCTCTAGTGTCCCTGTGCCCCTGCAAGGCATTTTTATCACGTCTACCACACTGCGGAGCTGGGGGTGGACCCCCCCGCGCCCCCCACGCAGACCGCTGGGCCCCACCCTGCAGAGCCTGATAAGTTGGGTCAGGAAAGGGTGCGGCGGGACCTGCCATCTGCATCCCTTTCACAAGGAAATCGGGACATACCCGCCCCAAGCCCACCTCCAACCCCGCCATCTTGGGGGGGCTGCACCCAGGGAAGACACCGGAGCTCCCGCACCGAAGACAGACCCTGATTATTTAGTCCCTTGTTCGCCTTCCCCTCGATGTCTGTGCACCAGCCCAGTTTCTCAACAGCCGGTGCCCACACTTGGCTCTTAATAATTCTGTGTCCCTAACAGGCAAACGGTTAGATAATAGAAAATGGGATGAATTATAACTTTTGCATGTAGATGGGAGGAGGTGTGTATGATGATAGCCTTCCCCTGACACTATTTTTCTTTCTTTCTTTCTTTTTTTTTTTTTTTTTTTTTTGCTTTAAAAAAAAAGAAAGAAAGAGAAGGCACTAATTTAAATCCTGCCTCGGGTCAGTTTTGCATTATTCATCTTCCGCTGGTGAACGGATGATGGAGGGGAATGACCCAGCTTCTCGCTCGCCACGCGGAGTCCCTAAAGACCTCGCCTGGGAGTCGAGCTCCATTACACTCATAATCAGACACAGAGAACCGCCCTCCGGTACAGGGAGAGCAAGACCAGGCGGCCCACAGCCACCGGGAGCGTAGGAAATAATGTGCCGAGCGGGGGGCCGGCGGGGCGACGCCAGCCTGCGGACTGTGCGGCTGGAGGCTGTTGGGGTGCAGGGTGGACGGGCAGGGCCGGGCGGTCCTGACGGCTGTGCTCGGCATAGAGCTCGCACATGGACGGATTGGGGGCCTCGATGTCGGTGAGACGGAAGGCTATCATCATCAAGGTTTATCCTGCTCTCGGGTCCCTTACCTCCCACCCTGTCCCTAAAAGAACAGCCATGTGCTGAGTGCGAGGCCTTCCCCACATTATCTCAGAGATCCTGCCAGGGCCAGGCAAGATGTCTCGGAGGACCTTAAGGCCACCCGTCCTGCGTCCCTCAGGCTCCCAGGTGCCATAGGTGGTCCGCAAAGGGCCCAGCTGGACAGCGTGCGCACGCACGGGATGCCACTCTGCCGTGGCCAAGTCGGCATCCGGGCTTCCGCCAGCGGCAGAGTCACCCTTCCCCCAGTGCGGCGAATCAGGTGCTCAGGGCCGGTGCCTCAACCCACTGCCCCGCACCCCAGCTGTCCAGGCAGTCCCAAGGCACAGAGCTCGTCCAGGCCCGGGAGTGGGCCTCCACGTGAGAGTCTGACCTCCATACCCTCTGCACCCCAGAGAGGCCGGGCTCCACACCCTTCATCCGCCCCTTTGGGGAGACGACCCGTCAGTGCGCTGGGCAGGGCAGGCTGTCTGGGACACCCTGCCACCCAGAGTGTGTCCAAGGAGGGACCGGCTCACGTGCAGCCCGAGCCAGGGCACGGCTGCGATGTGCAGAGGGGAGGGAGGGAGTGCGGTGGGAGGCAGGTGGGGAAGGAAGGTGGGGCTGCACCCGTGGGGCCCGGGAGACAAGAAGCCTGAGGAAGTGAGGGGACTGGCGGGGCCCCCCTCCCACCCCACCACACCCTTCCCTCCTACAGCCTGAGGTTGTGCCCTTCCCTTCTTGGGGGGCCCCCATGGCCGGGGGATGCCAAGTTTGAGTGCCAGGGTAAACTCTCATTCCTGCCCGTGGCCGGAGAGGACGCTAAACCCTGCCGCAAGCTTCCAGAAAGGGGCCGTGTCTCCTCTCTGGGCTGGGTCAGGACACCCACCTATGCTCGCTCCTGCCTTCACTGGGCTGTCCCACACTTCCCCCACCCCCGGCTCAGCCCCTCCCCCACTAGCCAGGCAGTTTGGACAAATTCCTTCTCCTCCTTGTGCCTCAGTTTCCTTCCTTGCGCTCTAAGGTTATAGGATACCCCTAAGCCCACCTGCCCTCAGGCCTGCCCCTCCGAACTCTCGGGGCTCATTCCAGGCCAGGCCACCGCCCCAGGTGTCCAGCCTAAAGCCTCCACTACCCTCTCCTCCCTGCGCCTGTGGGAGTCCAGTCCAGCCCGCAAATCCCATCCACCGGGACTCTTCTCGGGCTTCTTCTCCCCACTGTAAGCCTGACAATGGGGCTGAAACTCCCAGCCACCTGCCCAATGCCCTGGACATCACCTCGCTGCCCACACTATCCCCCAGTAAGAGCCTCCTCGGTTCACAGAAGAGGAACCAAAGCTTGCGAGGCTGGGGCAGGGGGGGCCAGACAAATAGCTATGGGGCCGGTGGAGGGCAGCCTGCATGAGAGCAGCTCTCCAAACCCTGGGACGTTGCCCCTCCATCCATCCCACTTTTCTCTAGGCCCCAGACAGCCCTTTAAATCAGTAACAGCGTCATTGGTATGTGGCACCTGTGGTATCCTGCCTCTGGTCTGCCCCTTGGCCATTCCCTCCCAGCCTCATTCCCCCCAACAACAAACTCCTATTCACCCCGCAGTACCCTGCCCAGGTATAATATCCCCCACAAAGCCTTTCTGCCCTCCCCAGATGGATTGGATTCCACGTAGCTGGGTGCCAGTTTGAACCCTGCTAGTCCTGGCTCTGTGCTGATCACTGCCCCATGGAGAGAGTGGCCATCCTGAGGACTAGATCGGAGAGAACCTGGGCCCGTGGCTCCCCATGACCTGTGGCAGCCATCACTGTCGTCAGGTCTCCCAGCCCCACACTCCACGCGAGCGCCAGAGGCCGGCGGCTGAGGGTCACTTGTTTCTTGGCGCTCAGAAACCGTGTGAAACCCCACGTTTAAGTCTGTCCACAGCGTTTGCTCCATGCCAGGTGGGTGGGCCGTGAGGTCCTACATCCTCCTAGATGGGGCAGTGCCCTGACCCCCAGGGCAGGGTGGGAGGTGTCCTGCCTGGACAGGGACAGGAAGACATAGAGGTCATCGGCCTCTGGGCCTGAGCTGACCTGTTCTGGGAACTGAGGGCACAGGCAGATTCTGGAAGCTTTTCTGTGTGCACAGGGATGCCCGGGGAGACCGCAGGGGAGGCTTCCAGAAGGTGGGATGTGAGATCTGAGTTCATGCAGGCGAGAAGGGCACCAGGAGGAAGAGTGGATGCGGGGGCAAACTTTCCGTGGGGGTTAGGAATAGGGGCACAGCCAAGGGTGCAGCCCGGCCTCTGTGTGGACAGCATGGCCAGGCCTTTGGCCCCAAAACACAAGACGAGCAGAGCCCAGATCTGGCCGTGCTGAGGCCAGGGGCTCTGCAGCATTCTCAGAAGGGGTCTGCAAGCCACCTTCAGCTCCAGGATCTTAACCCTTAACCACATCTTCTTGGATACCCAGTAAGAGGGCAACACAACCAGGTGATGTCCTCGGAGCTCTCTGTCCTGTCGTTCTGCAGCCTGGTGGGATCCAGAGGCCAGTTCAGCAGCCAGGACCCTCCCTGCACCTCCCCAGTAATGAGACCTCTGGCTTGGCTGAGCTGTCTGTGATGACCCGGTGATGGGGTTTGGCTAGCCTGTCACGATGCCAGGCTTTGCGCACATTATGACATGTTATAAACATGCGCACGGATGTGCAAACACGTGTGTGTATACACAGGCGAGCATACACCTGTGCACACGTGTGCCTGTGTACATACACATGGGTGTGCACATGCACACATTCGCACATGTGTGCGTGTACGTCTGTGTGTGCACACACGTGCACACACACGCCTGTATGCACCTGTGTGTGTACACTCGTGCACATAATTGTTAGTTACAGGGGCACAGAGGTCACGTTCGTTTCGTTCTCCCGCACTTAGCCAGCATTCGCTCAGCAATACGGAATTTGGAAGGTCCTGGGAGCGCAGAGGTGTCATCCGTTAGAGGGAGGGAGTATTTGTAAATACTGGAAACATCATTTAGGATTAACATAATCGTGCACCAGTGTTAGGTGCCACGTTCTGAGTGGGCTGGGACTGCTGCGTGTCCAGAGCGACCTGCGGGTCCCCCTGGGGTTACCAATAACCCGCGTGGACGTCTCTTCCCGGAGAAGTGGATGTATCTTCCAGGCCAAGGCTGCACGGGTCTGGCATTAATTTTCACCAGATTTTGTTATTACATGTGTCTCACAGCTTTAAAATAATGGCAAATATGTGCAATTTATTTAAACAACACTAGGGAAATTAACGCCATGCGAGCTCATCCTCAGCAAATGAAGATAAAGCAGCTCAAAACCAAAGCGGCGTTATGAAAACGTGTGCAGTCCTGAGCCTGAAACGCAGGGAGCCCAGCTGAGCGTCTGCCCGTGCTCCAGCATTTCCCGGGGGCAGGGGAAACCTGTCACTGGGAGAGGCATGGGGGAAGCCATGATAGCACCCGTTCCCCGAGGCTGTGCTCATGGCTGGGGCTCCCTGTCTACCCTTGCAAGTCTCCCCAGTCCAGCTGGCTGCCCTCAGGCAGACCCCAACCCAGCCCCTTCTCCTGGGGCAGGTACCTGGGGGCCAGTGAGCTGGTTACCTGTGGGTGGGGAGCCCCCAGACAGGAGAGTGGAACACACCTGTCACCTGGAGGCTCGGTGGCACAGACTACCGGAGTTCTCATGTCTTCTATGGGAATAGTGATTTGTGCCCTGTCCACCACACACCTAATTTGAGGACAGGTAAAGGGGATGTGACCTCACAGGCAAAGAGACCCAGCCATGGTGGCACTCAGCCAGGTGCTCTGGCCTCAAGGTCTGACTCCTGGCATTCAAATCCTGTCTCTGCCTACTGAGCTGTGTGACCTCCGGGAGTTACTCAGCCTCTCTGATCTCCCCCTGCCTCCCTAGTAAAGTGGGATTGAGGGCATTTCCTACTGAATCAGGGAGAGGGGGTCTAGGTGGAGACCGCGTGGTTTGCTCAGTGCCCAAGGCATCAGCAGCTCCCAGAGGCAGGGAAGGCGGTTGTCTATGCCCTGGCTGTGTGGGGACAGTGTGGAGCCAGGACTGTCCTAAATACTGTTCAGTGAAGCTCCTCCAGCAAGCTAGAGACGTGACCCTATCGCTGTGTCATCGCGAGAGCCTGCAGATGAGTCACGGCACCTGTTAGCTTGACTTGAACAGAAGCTGGTATCACGTACATTGCGTAGACATCAAGGCCATGGGGATTTGCCACGGGGATTTGCACACAGCTTGTGTGGCTCCCCTCTGTTATTGGGGGGGGCTATGAAAGGCTTTTGGTTTTCAAACCCTTGACTGCAGGAGCTCGAGGCCCTGAGCCAGCTGGGACCCTGGTGGGGAAAGTCCCAGTGGGGAGCTCCATCCAGTGCGGCTTGTCCAGCTGGGTTTTCCCATTGATTCGGCATTTGGAGCGGATACGAGATTTCATTTTCTCATCGGTTAGGCCGTTTTGTCGGTGTGTATTTAACTTACTCCTACGCAGCTCTTCTGCAAAAAGGAGTGGGCAAGGTTCTCTGTCCACAAAGGAGAATGGTAAGACCGCCCAAGGCCATCTTGCTGGATGGACCTGGAGCTCAGGCAGAGTGGGACCTGCCATGGTTGGAGTCAGGTACACCATAGCCAAGTGCCATGGGCTGTCCCCGTTCAGGTCTCTCTTCGCCATGTGAGTTCTGATGTGCAGCGTGGGGGGGCTGCGCGGGCGCTGTGCCTCCCTGTGGCGGCCTTGCGGGTGCCGTGCGTGTCCGTGGGGGGTCCGCTGGCTCCTCTAATTGTAGAAAGTCGTATACATTGTAACATTCAGAGGTATACAAAGGTGAAAGGAATAAAGTAAAATAAAATAGCGTAAAGCTCACTGGTCGTCAGAGAAAACCACAGTTGACATATTGATGTATTTCCTTCCAATCTTTTCTCTGTCCTTTAAAAAAAAAAGAAAGAAAGAAATTGGGGACTTGGTTACATGTATGCTTCAGTGTCATTCTCCACTTACCGTTATCTTATGGGTATTTCTCCACGTCCTCGTCTTCAAAGAGTAGCTTCCAGTAACGGTGTAAATTTCCCAAGATATGAACACAGTGTAATGCATTTGACTAGTATTTCCTGCTGTCAGATCTCCAGCAGTTTTTTCCTGATATTTTTATTATTTTATATATACATAATATTATTACAAAAATATCGGCAATGAACATTTTTATAGAGAGATTTTCATTTACAGAGAGTTTCTTTGGGACAGTTGTGGAGTTACTGGGTCAAAAACCAGGACCTTCCAGTTTTTTTTCATTGATGTACGGTTGACGTCGAGGACAATTTTCAGGCTCTGGGTGGTCGCCGGTGCACAGCTGGCGGAGGGCTGTGGTCAGCACCCAGCAGTGGTGAGCCCCATCAGCCTCCAGTCCCAGCGGCTGCCCCGCAGGCAGGGGCTCTCATCAGTGTAATTGCCATAGCAACCCTGTGAATCTAGTGCTCTTATTACCAGCCCCGTTTTATAAAAGAAGCAGCGGGAGTTCAGAGAGATGAAGCTCTGTGCCCGGAGTCAGTGAACCTTCAGACGCACGTAAACACTTGCTGAACGCCAGGTGCCACCCCCTCCACCATCCCTCCTCCTGACAACATGACGCACTCCACAGGCCTGAGGATCCGTTCCGTTAGTCCTGTCAGTTTGATAGGTGATAAGGATTTATTACTTCAATTTGCATTATTTGATTACAAGAAGATGTGTACGTTTTTAATAAGTTTACTGATTTTTATTTTGCTGTTAATTTCTTTTCAGGCCCTTTCCCTGTTGTCAAAAACATTTAATTTTTTTATTGATTTGCAAGAACTCTTTACATAGTGGGACTGTCAACTCTTTGACAGAGTTTAAAGATCTGCAAATCACGTTTGCTGCAAATCACATTTGCCAAATTCATCAACTGCTTTTAGGGTATGTTTTCATAAACCAGCATTTTAAACCAAATGCTTTTTCCTTTGTGAGTTTTTTCCCCTGTTCTTCCAGGATTTAAAAGCTCTGGTTTGGTTTTTTTTAAGATTTTATTTATTTGTTTGACAGAGATCACAAGTAGGCAGAGAGGGAGCAGAGAGAGAGGGAGAAGCAGGCTCCCTGCTGAGCAGAGAGCCCGATGTGGGGGCTCCATCCCAGGACCTGGAGATCATGACCTGAGCCGAAGGCAGAGGCTTAACCCACTGAACCACCCAGGTGCCCCTAAAAGCTCTGGTTTACCCTACGACGTATTCTTCTGCTTTTATGGTTTCTTTCCCCCACCACGTAACTCTGCAGTCCGTTTTGTGACACAGGTGTGTAGCTTGATTTTTTCCCCTAACACGTAGTCGCTTCCCCGAGCATCATCCAGTCTTTCTCTGCTGATGGAGAACAGAACAGATTCTCTGAACAGATGCCTTTTCCTCTGCGTGAAACTTACCCAGACTTCTTTGGCTCCTCTTTCCCCTCTCCCGGCTACGGCTGCAGAAAGGAAAGCAGAGTGCGGCTCCAGAGAGTGCGGCTCCAGACACCTCTCAGCCCCCGAACAACATGCTGCTGCCGTGGCCCCAGCACCAGCACGCCAACGGGCTGCGGAGGCAGAAACGCGACTGGGTCATCCCACCCATCAACGTGCCAGAAAATTCCCGCGGGCCCTTCCCACAGCAGCTTGTTCGGGTAAGTGGAGACCCCTCCCGAGGGTCTCGGCTCAGTGCGCCCTCTCCTCCGGGATCTGGCAAGTCAGTCTGTGGGCTTGTGGGGGAAGGGCCGGGCTTGCCGGTCGGGAGCAAGCAAGGGACGGTCTGCATTTGGTGGCGTCTGAACCTGTTCAGTAACAAGATGACACAAGCCAGAGAAAGACTGGAAGGGCAGTCATACCCTCCAGGGAAGCTGGTCCTGCTGGACGTGGGTCATCTCGCCTGTGCTGATGGGAGGGGGCAGGGTGGCCACTTGGGTCCTGGCCTTTGACCTCTGACACCTTTCCTTGCTCACTGTTTTCCAACTGTGACTGAGACTCTGGAGGGCGGAAAGACAGTGTGTCTGTGAGGGTGACTGGGATATTGGCAAGAAGCTGGAGGTCTTGGGACTGAGGCTGTGACCCCAGATCCGGCATTCTGGCAGCCTGCGGGGGCTCCTTCAGTGCACCTGCTCCCAGCCCCCACCAAAGGGGCTTTTCCAGGGAGAAGGGAAGGATTCGGTTTACAGATTTGTATTTCAGTAATCCGGGCCATCAAGTAGCATTCCCTTCTTCCCTTTGAAGAAAACTGCAACCCGGTCTGGGCAATAATCTGATAAAATGATGGTGAGGACCCGTTAAGGAGTCGCCCATGCACTGTGGACCGCCTCGCCTGCCTCGTGGAAATGAGGGTCAGGGGGCTTCCTCAAGGGCTTGCTTTCCTTCCTCTGACCGATTAGCCTGTTTTGTTTCCCACTCCACTCCACACAGAAAGCTGGGGTGTGAGTTTAAAATGCAGAGATGGGGAGGGGGCGCCTGGGGGGGCTCAGTGGGTTAGACCTCTGTCTTCCGTGTCTGCTCTTGATCCCAGGGCCCTGGGGTCAAGTCCCGCGCGCCGGTCTCCCTGCTCAGCGGGGAGCCTGCTTCTCCCTCTCCCTCTGCCTCCTGCTCCCCCGTGGATTCTCTCTCTCTCTCTCTCAAATAAATAAATAAAACCTTTAAAAAATAATAGTAATAATAAAATGGAATAAAACGCAGAGACAGAGCAAAACGAAACAGGGGGACCCGCGTCAGACGCCCCACCACACACACCACACCCATGGTGACCTGCCCCAGACCTGCGCGGTGCGTGGGATGTGGGGATTGGCACCGGGTAGCCTGTGTTCCTCTTCCTCCCCAGACCCAAGCCCCTGAAACCATCGGGATTTCCGGAAGAGTTGAGAGTCCTGGAGCCGTCTTTTGTTATTTTAATGGCATGACTTTTGGCAAGTCCCCCGAGGAAGGGGGCTGGGGGCCGGTGGGCTGGGTGCCGGTTGCCTGGGGAATGAGCCCAGGGATTAGAGGCACCCACGTTCACCCCCATCCTCACCCCCAAATGCTCGGTCGAGGGAGGGGATGGAGGTTGAGTCAGTCACCAGTGGCCGATGGCCAATGATTTAATCAGTCCTGTCTGAGTGAGGGAGTGTCCTTAAAACCCCAAGGGCCGAGATGTGGGAGCTTTAGGTGGGCCGGCCTGGGGAGGCACAGGGAGGCCGCTGCCCCACCGGGAGGGGGCTTGGAAGCTCTGCGTCCCTTCGCCCTCCTTGTCCTGTGCGTCTTTCCCATCTGGCTGTTCGGGGGCTCTACTCTTTACAAAAAACTGATTATCTATGGAGCAAATGTGGGCTGCTCTAGCAGACAACTAAGCTCTGCAAGAGAGGTCGTGGGACCCTCCCATTTACAGCCCATTGGCCAGGAGCACGGGGACACCCTGGACTTTTCATGGGCATCTGAGTGGGAGCTGCCTTGAGGGACAGAGTGCTTCCCGAGGGGTGCACGCACGCTCCAGCAGCTGGTATCCGAATACAGTTCAAGGCAGGCACCGGCAGGTGTCACAGAATTGTTTGCTGGGGAAACCCCCATCTCAGGTGGCTGAAGCCTCTGAGAGTCTGATCTCTGACCTTGGACCACAGTCCCCCCCCACCCCAGATGGGGAGCTGCCCAGAGCACCGCCCCACCCTGGCAGCCCTGGCCGGAGGTCCCCTGTGTTGAGATGAGGCAGACTTGAGCAAAGCACTCAAGGCGTGAACCCCAACCTAAGTAGATTCCCAGTGTCCGGGGTCCGTCCGCCAACCCAAGCCACCGACAGGATGGGGGCTCCATGGCCCCCTGTGCACTCACCACCCTCAGGGCCTTGGTCACATCTGACCAGCACTTGTCATTTACCTAATGCTTCCCATTAGTGAGTCACTCTTAAAATAAATACGTTTATTTTAAGAGGTGACCTTACATCAGCTTACAGTTGGAAAGCTGGTGTTGGTGATGGACCGTCAGACAGCATAAGGCAAGGAAAACAGAGTTGACGTCTGGCTGTGTACTGTCCCGTCGGAGCCTGAGGACTGCCGGGGAAGTGTTTACAAGAGGAGCCGTGAGCAAGTACCAGAGTGTTCTCAAGATGTGCGGGGACCAGAGGCTTCCTCCTGAATGTCATCAGGATCAAAAGCAAATTGGAAAGGGAGCAAGTGTTTCATTGTGTGAGTCAGTCTTTCTCAAAGGCTTGTGCTCGTGCTAGTCAGAAATCAGCTCAGGAGAAAACTGTTGCTATAGCTCGGCGGCTGGGGGTCTGCAAGACTCCGGAAAGGGCCAGACCCTCCCTCGATATTTTAGGCTCTGCTGAGAGCCAGCCTCAGTTGCAAATACTCAGCTCTTTGTAGTGCGAAGCTGCCCTAGACAATGCATTGACAAGGACAGGCAGCGGGCCAGGTGTGGCCCGAGAGACCTAGTTTGACAAGTGCAGATCCAGCTCATTTCCCAACCTGTGGGAAGGTGTGCCCCTGCCAGCCTCACCGGCAGGAACATTACAGTGAGGGTGTGAGCTTGAACGCCGAGGGCTCTCTTCGGCTCACAGCCCGCAGGTACACACGGGACCTTGGGCCGGCATCCCAGCACTCCTGGAGTATTCTGCTGCTGGATTTCCGGATTTCTCGGGTCAGTGATCCTAGTAGAGACGCACGAAACTCCCCTCCCCTGCGCGCATCTGCACACGGGCCTGTAAGAGGTACCAGGAGGGAAAGCGGGTGCAGGCAGAGCCACTGGCCCTCGCGGACTCCAAGTCTGCCTCCTGCTGGATGATGGAGAAAAGGACACTTCTGTACTTTCCGCCCCAGGAGCTGCAGTGGTCTCGCGCTGACTGGTCGGAGCTGGCGGCAAGGCCAACACGAGTGCGAAGTCCCCCCGGCCAGCCAGGCCCTTGGCTCCCACACGGCCCCACGGACGTGTTGATGAACATGTCACACAGACACCTGCGTGCTCTGCTGGGGGCCGTCCTGCATTTCCTTCCGAACAGCTACAGCACAGGGTAACTTGCCCCCTCCCCGGTTAGCACCAACCTCGCCGAACCTGGCTCGGGAGAGCAGCAGCTGGCGGCGCTCCGGAGCCCCTGCAGACACGGGGTCCCGAAGACGCACCCCCACACCCGCCGCTGGCCTGACTGACCGGGAACTCGGGGATGGGCACGCGCCGCAGGTGTCAGGAGAGAAAAGCCGGGAAGCAGCAGCTCAGCCCTGCCGAGGGCAGCCTCTCCTCCTTCCTGGTCTGCCCCGTGGCTGTGTTGGGAGCACGTGTGTCCTCCGCTCCTCAGACCCCCTGCCGTGTCCAGCAGCCCCCGTGGGGACGGCGCCTCCACGCCGGGCTCGCCGGCGCCCAGACGGGCTGTGAGCAGAGGGGCAGCGTGTGGGTTAGTGTTAGCTGACTGCCGGAAAGGGCGTTCCCGAAATGTCAGAACTGAATGCAGTGGAGGTTATTTCTTGCTCCTGTGAAGGTCATTTGTGGGAGGGATGGCTCCCTACACGGCCAGGCGGGGCCCCGGAATGAGGACTGCAGGAGGGACGGGGCTCGGACATGGCCATGCCTGACGGCCAGGGACACCAAGAAACGCAGTTCAGCTGTGCCTGGAGGGAAGGGCATGTGTGAGAAGAGGGGCTGGTCTGTGTCCCAGCAGGTTTGAGAAAAAGGCACATCCTTCCCCCCGCGCCCCCAACGGCCCAGCTGTACCAAGGACCCCGCGGCGGGCGAGCCGGCAGACCTGATCGTGCCCCCTCCTCCAAGCCTGGTCTGACTCCCGAGCTGGATTCTTGGGGGAGATTGATCTTCAGATTGGGCTTTTCCAAATGGTCTCCAAGTGATTGTGCAAGAACTCAGCACAGAAATACAGAGGCACACATGTGTGCACACGCACGCACGCCCCGTCCCACTTCATATGCACGCACGCACCCTTGTTCTCCTGTGCTCACTCCCGCCTCCTTGCCCCTCCACCCATTAAATTCTTACCCAACACAGACGCGTGTTTCGGGGTGCGTTTCTCTGCCTGCGGGAAGCAGATGAGTTTCAGGCCAGTGTTTTGGGGGAGGGGCTGCTCCTGAAAGGAGCCTGAATCCCAGCGAGCGTGGATGCAGCTTGATGGGGTGGGACGCTGCGCATGGAGCCCTTGGAGGCTCAGCTGGGATCAGCTGCAGTTCTGTGCTCATTAAAGCGTTTCATTCTGATAAAATACGTTAAATGAAAAAACGGGCGGGAGAGAAGGAGGCAGAATGTTCTTCCCAAAAAACCTCTGTTAATTACAGGCTTTTTCCTTGGAAGGAATATCACGTCCCTCCATAAGCACTAGTTAGTTCTGCGGTGCGGGGAGAGCGGGAAGCCTGCTTGTGTGGGGGAGAACCCTGAGCAGGGAAGGCGGGTGGCGCTGACGGGGCTGCGGGAGCGGAGAGCGTCCTCCGCGTGTGCCCACTGGAATTAGACCAGGGTCTAAATTAAGTGGGGAGCCGGGAGATGGAGCCACTCACAGAGGCTGTCCCTTCTTCAGAACAGAGGGGGACACATTCACAGGCTGGCTGATCCCCTGGGAAGCAGGAAGGAGGTCCTTTGTTATGGGAAGTGGCAGGAGGGGACCTTCCCTGCTCTGAACATTCAGCTCTGAGTTCTGGAAGGAGTCCCGTGGGGCCATGGGAGGGTGCCAAGTACCACGCAGGCCCTGGAGATGGAGACAGGAGAGGACTGGTGTCCTTTCACGGCTCAGGGGATGGTAGGCTGGTGGCTTGGTGCTTGGCGTTCAGAATTGGGTCCCTTGGCTACCAAGGTCACACGTACGTTAGCAGAGCGTTTTGAAAAGCCACTTGCTTTTCTAGCATGTGTGTTTGGTTTGACTTCTGGCAAGATTCAGAGTGAGGGTAAAATCAAACTTCTTTAAAAGTCTCATAAAAATTCAGAATTTGTTAACTTGAGAGGCTGTCCAGGGCGACTGCGGGAGCCGGCTCACGGTGATGAGCAAGGACGTCGTGCTGCTCGGAGACAAGCCCTTTAATTCTGGAAGTTGGTATTTTAACAGACAGGAACTCGTGCAAACCTGTCCTTGGAGCGAGGCCTGGGGAAGGAGCTCTGAATGTCAGCTTCTGGGAGGAGACGGTTACATAATCGCTTAGCGTCCAGGGTGGCCACGTGGCCACGCTGAGCAGGAGGCCGTGTCCAGAGCAGGGAGCGCGTGAGAGCACAGCTGCAGGGTCTGGGAAGGATTGCAAGAATCAGCTTCCCACCAGACCACCCCAGCGAGCTCGAAGTGACTGACGTCCACGGCTTGTTTCCTCGGGAAGCCTGGCTGCCATTCTGTGCCCCTACGCCGCGCTCCTTCATGTCCAGGCACAAGCATCTGCTGAGCTCCCGTGTGGACCTGGATGGGCTGGGTCTTTGGGGGCACGGGCTCTGGAGCTCGGTGAGCAATGAGATGCGCCCCGGGTCAGGCTTTGCTCTGAGCCATGTGTGACAGGGACACGGTGAGTCACCCCTTAGCTGGCCCAGGACGGACTTTCCATAGATGCTGATCGGACGTCTGCATACGTTTGATGGAGCCGGCTGGGTTCTAACTCACTGTTATCCTCCAAAATGTGTGCTGGGTGACCTCACGGTCTGAGCGTCATGGCAGCCACCTAGGAACCTAGTGTCTGACTCTGCGAAGGCATCCATTCATGCGGGAATGACCAAGCAGCCATTAGTCACCATCTCATGGAAGTCAGGCAACCTTTTGAAATGTGATATGCATGGGGTTTTCCCCTTCCTTTGTTTCCTCGCCGTCTCCAGGACAGGGCCTTACTGCTCAGCAAGTCACACAGGCCCTCACGATCTGACGCTGTCCGTCAGCGCACCAAACCCGAGCCACTTGCCCATGGGTCACACCCTCAGTTGCCTGGAGGCCTGTGTACACGCTCTTCCCTCAGCCGGGACTGTTCTCTCTTGGCCCCTGGAACCCCCGGCCTGGCCACTCCCACCTCCAAGAATGGACGGGCAGAGGCCCTCCCGTGGGGAGCATGCGCTCCCGTGACCTGCTGCCGTGCGGAGTTTTTGACAGTGTTTTGTCAGTGATTATTGTTCTGTCTTCCCACTAAACGTGAAGGTCCCTGAGAGACAGCCCCTGTCAGACACTGGGGACAAAGTAGGTGTCACTTAGTGTTTATCAAATGAAGGAGGGATACAGCACTTGTGCCCGTCTCTACCGGTTAGCCTCTCGTGATCATTTTGACAACTGTTAGGTTAACTATACAACACTTGAAAGTAATCACATTGGAAGTTCTGCTGCTGGTTAACAGTGGAATACTTTGTCTCAGACTAACACTTCTGAAATAAAAATTATAAAACTTGCTAGAAATTTTCTCCAACTATTTGAAGTTGCTGGAGAGTGGCCAGGAGTGGACAGGAACTGCTGTGGAGTTCCTGTCCTTCGAAAGAAGGAAACAGCACTGGTGAGATCTTGTTTATATGGCTTTCCATCTGAGCACACTCTCCCTCCCATCAACGGCTGGCTAGATCTCCCGTGGAGAGCGGTAGTCTCCCTGGTCAGAGGAGCTGCAAGACGGACTCTAGAACTGACAGAGCAGTGGAAGGTGAGGAGGTAAATCCTGTAAAATATGGAGTCCCGGATGGAGACTCCCATATCGGCTTACAAGCTCTGCCTGGTCAGGGAGCTGTGACCAGATGAAGGAGACTCCAGAGAACCCAGGAAAAAGCAACAGCAAGAAGATTGAGAGAACTGAGCAGAGGTTTCAACTACTGTGTATTGCAAGAGAAAAAGACTCAGATTTGGGTCCAGCCAATTAACTCGCGCCTTCACAAAAATCCACACCCTTCAGAGGAAGATAACAGGACCTGTCTCTACCATGTGTCATCACAATGATCAATGCACACACAAAAATTACTAGACATGCCCCAGAAAATGGAATGAAAACAAAATGTTAAGAGGGAGAAATCACCCACAGACTCTAACTCTGAGATGACTTAGATGTTAAAATGACCAGCAAGACCTTTGAAATATCCCTTATGAATACGTTCAAGAACTCACAGGAAAAGAAGGTCAGAATGAGTGAGTACACGTGGAATCACAGCAGAAAAGGGAAGCTAATAATGCAGCCCGTTGAAGTGGTGAAGCTGAAGCGTCCCACGTCTCTGGTAAAGAGTCACTAGGCTGGCTTCCACGTAGGCGGTAGAAGCAGAAGAGTCCCTGCTCGAAGACAGGCCAGTGTCAGTGCTCTCATCCGGAGAATGGCAGAGCAGAACCGAAACACAAAATTCCAGCTGGGCAAGAGAAACAAGCTTACCGATCCAAGAAATTTCGTGAACCTCGAGTAGGGTAAATACAAAGAATGCCAAACCTTGATTATTGTCAAAATGGTGAAATTCAAAAAACTAGAGAGAATTCTTGAAAGCAGAAGGAAAGAGGCAGTCTGTCACAGGACAGCAATGATGAGGGCTGGCTTCTCCGTAGGACACCACTGGTGATGGAATGCCATCTTCAAACTGCTAAATGAAAAGAGAAAAAAAAAAAGAAATAAACTTATCAATCAAGAATTCTATATCCAGAAAAAAAGTGTCCTTCAAATTTGAAGGTGAAACAAAGACATTCCTGATAAGCAAAAGGAGGGCATTCATTGCTGGCAGACCTACAAGAAGTGGTAAAGCACGCTCTTCAGGCTGAAAAGAAAGGGTTCAGGTTGGAAATTTAGATTTACAGGAAGGGATGACGAGCACAGGAAAAGGTAAATTTGTGGATTAAGATAAAATACTTTATTTTCTCTTAACTTACTACAAAGATAGCTGACTGTTTAAAGCGAAGGTGTCACACTGTATTGCGGGCTTTATAATTCGTAAGATCTAACGAGATCATGGAGTTGTCTCCCCTGTCTTCACTGTGCAGTCTGCGGCTCTGACGTCCCCAGAATGGAAGGAACCCCTCCAGGTTCATTGACGAAGACGTTCCGAGTGTCCTCAGTTCAGCCCCAATGGAAATATGCCTCCTTAGGGACGTCCTTAATTATCTAGTGATTTTGCAGTGAGTCAGAGTGGTACTCCCACTTGCCCTCTACCTGCAAGGTGGGGTCTGCCTCTTCCCCAGCTCCCTGTGGGGGTGGGGTCAGGCTCCGCCCACCCCAGCGTGGGTCCTGAAAGTGCAGCCCCAACATAAGCACCTCATTCAAGATCTCCCACGGCATCTGTCAAGTCGCCTTGTAATTAGACATCGTGCTGAGACCTGGAGCTGATTCACACCGCCCTTGCTGAAGCCAGAGGGCCATGAAGAAAGCAGTCATTTGCGGATTCAGCTGCCTTGGGTCCTGCGATTTCGTCAGTCATGTGAAAGAGAAGTGCAGATCCTTTGTGTTTACCGTTCCCTCATCGGAGCAGAAAATGTTCCCTTTCTTGAATTGCTTTAATGGCTGTATTTATGCAGCTGAGAGTTCCTTAAGAAATGAAAGTTGAATCGAATTGCTGCAAATGCTCAGATAATTTATCGGAGAATATTCAATTAGAATATATTAATATTTTAGATTTCCATCGTTAATTTAATATTCAGAGATTTAATGTAGTCATTGAATCGCTGGAGCACCCTGGGTGGGGGGTTGGTTAGGACGGGGGCTCCAGCACCTGCCGTGAAGGGCCAGCTCGCAGCGGCGCTCATCACAGCTTCCCCCTGCCCCATTCCTGCCGCAGCCGCCAGGCCTCGGGTCTGCAGACCGCACATCGTCTGCAAGTGTGGGCACAGCCTGAGGGTTCCTCCAGGCCTCAGTGGGAGGAGGTCAGACTCACAAAGCCTCGGAATATTCTGGAGCTTGAAGAGCACAGCCCCCCAGTCGTGGGAGAGGAGGGAGCTATAAGCCTACTGTTCTTCTAGTCCCACCGCAGGGATAATTTGGATGTTACCAGGGAAACCGACTTCCTGTCCCCTCTGGTTCCCCTGGGGCTTCTGTAGGGTGAGGCTGGCCTTTGGACAAGTTCCAAGAGGATATAGAGTCGTCAGGGTGTATTGGGGCAAGGTTGCCAGGGGCCCTTCCTGGAAAACGGTGTCCTTCTTTCTGTGATGTGGCCTCCTTTCTTGTACACAATGATGGTAACAGGAGGTCGTAGTGAAGGTTTTCTGTTCATTCATCACAGTTCCTTGAGCCTTTACAATCTGAACGCTGGCTCTCTGCTGTCCCGGGGGAAAAAGAAGCACCGAGAACAGACGAGGCAGAGTCCCAGCATCCTGGAGTCAGGGTTAGGGTCGGGGAGATGGATAAGTCAACCCAGAAGAACCCACCAGGGGCCCGAGGGTGTGGGGTGCAGCGAGGTTCCCTGTCCCATGAGGTGGCTTGGGAATCACTCCGGGGCGAGAGCACGTGCCGTAACAGAGGCACCACGGTGTGCAGACGGGAAGAGCAACCCTGCGGGGGAACGGCACAGTCTTAGAGGAAGAGCCAGAGGTCACAGTGTCTGCATGGAGACGGCCAGAGAGAGGGGCAGGTGGTGAGCCAGTGTGGAGGGCGGCAGGGCTTGGTCATGAGGGCGCATGTGGCCGCGGGGAGGACTTGTTTTCCTCGGAAGTGCAAGAGCTGATGTGACGAGGCTCAGATTCACCAAGATCCCTCCGGCTGCCACTCAGGAACCAGATGGAGCAGGAGCAGCAGCAGGAGGAGGAGACAGCCTGGTGCGGAGGCTCCTGCCGTGGTGAGGGTCAAGGGCGTTGTTTTAATGCCCTTGCTCAGTACAGTAACAATGTTGAAAACCTTGACAGATCCCTTTTTCCTTTGTTCAGTTTCCTTCTCAGTGAAATTCTGGACTTAGGATCTGCTGCTACTCTGGGACTTGCAAGACCCTTGGGTTCTTCCCCTCTCAGAGCCCGGGGAGAGGCCCTGGGCTCTGAAGGGAAAGAGGTCATCCCTGTGCAACCCTCCACCCCGTGCCCCTCCCTCCCTGAGCGCCAAGAGCAGCAGAGGGTGCCCAGGCCTGGGCCGTGCGGGGTAGGCCAGCAGCCAAAACGGGGTCATCGTGCAGGTGTGTTTGGTGTGACCTCTGTGGAGTTCCGCCGAAATGTGGGTTCGTTCCCAACATTTAAACCACGAAATGCCCATCTTCCATTCCCTAGAGAAAAACCACAGGCAGAAGAATTTCCCAGAGCAGTCAGGCCAGCCGACGTGGAGGGGCCTGTCCTGTCCTGGGAGCAGGCTTTGGCAGGCCCCATGCGCTGCGGCGGGCCACCGTCGCCACCGACCGCTGACGTCTGCCTCTCTGCCCACATGGCTCACGGGCAGTCCAGCTGGGGCCTGCGAGCATTTGGCTTGTGTTCCAAAGCTCTGGGTCCTTCGTGTCTGTTAAAAGCAAAATGAAGCAGACAACTAAGCGTCATCTCTGAAGAGCCCAGGGCCCTGTGGGCCAGGCAGGCCGCGCCCCTCGCCTGCCGCCCATCTCTCCCCATAGCGCGTCACCAGGAAAGAGCGGGAGCGTTCACCTGGAGTGGACTCTGGTCAGCACTGAGGTACGGGGCGGCTACAAAGTCCTGGCCCCATCCTGTCCTTGAGCGCTAACAGCCGGTGGGGCAGACAGACAACAGGAGAGGAGTCTGAATTCAGAAGGAACCACAGAGAAATCAAACACAGGCATGAGACCAGCTGGGACCGGCAGGTTGGGGAGGCAGCCCGTGCTTTCGGCAGAGCACATGGGTGAAAGTTACTCTGAGAAACCACTGTTGAGCTCCCGCAGGATCAGAAACCATCTTGCAAAGGCAGAAAACAGCAAAGGCAAAGACCCTGGGGTGGGAGTGATCCTGACACACCCAAGGAATGGAGAAGATTTTGCAGCCAGAAAGCGGCGAGCAAGGAAAGATGGGGGGCAGCCCCGGAGGAGGGCAGGAGCCCGGCCCTCCAGGCGTCCAGACCGACCAGGAGAGCTCTTGTCCTTCCTCCATGCTGAGGGGCCTTTAAAAATGTGGCATGTCTGTG
Organism: Enhydra lutris kenyoni; assembly: GCF_002288905.1. Classification (NCBI taxonomy): domain Eukaryota; kingdom Metazoa; phylum Chordata; class Mammalia; order Carnivora; family Mustelidae; genus Enhydra; species Enhydra lutris. The sequence goes on along the minus strand of NW_019154090.1, from coordinate 1,826,381 downwards.
AGGTGCCTTGGGCTGCCGTTGTTGGTGGGCGGACGGAAGGCTAAGGACCAGAGCTGCACCAGAGCCCCAGGCAGAGGGAGCCAGCCCCAGGGGAGCAGTGGCATGGGCTGGGCAAGACAGTAGAGGGGCCTGGTGAGGAGTGGAGCGCTGGGGAGCCCAGATACACTGGTGTTAACTGCAGATTCCTGGGCCCTGCTGTCCTAACTGTGCTGGGACTAGTGGGAGTCCCTGAGGCCTCTGTATTCCCAGCCACGCTGGGCTGGCTTCTGGGCTCCAGCCCCACCCTTGCCCATGAGGACCCACTCTGAGTGGGCAGCCGTGGCCCCCCAGGATGCCCAAGTGGGTGACAGATTCCCTCGCCACATCGTCACTCAGTCCGCACTGGGGCTCTGGGGCACGGAGCCGCTGGTGGTGGCCTGGTTTTATTCGGTTTCCTCCTGCTCCTGAGGAGTGACACAGCCATCCCTGGGCATGACCTGGTGCCCCAGAAGCCAGTGGCCTGATGGGACTTAACATCCAGGCCTCCCCCACTCCCCTCCGTCCCTAGGTGGACCTGGCCAGCTGGTGGGAATGGTGGCTGCCCCCAAGATGGGACACCAGCAGCTCTACCGAACCGGGCTCCCACCTGCCATACCTGACACCAAGCACAGGCCTCCCCAAGTCCACCAAAGCCCTGGTGCGCGGGCGCGCGCACACACACACACACACACACACACACACACACACACACAACCTGGATTTCCGCTTTGTCCTGGACGCTGTTTGTGACAGCCCGTGAGTACAGAGCACACCCTTCTGCACCGCGGGTGGGGTCTGCGGCTCAGAGAGGCTCAGAGACTCACCACGGCCACACAGCCAGGAAAGAACAGGGCAGGATACCTGCCCCACCCCCGTGCGAGGGACCTCACAGCTCAGAGCTGCTCCCTCGGGGCCAACACACAAGGCCGTGTTGGTGGCCCAGCTGACGGTCACCCGATGCATTGCCTGCAGCTTGGGGCTACCCAGGAAGACTCCCAGTTCAGGTTCTCCACTCAGCTCATCATGCCGCAGCCCCTTGAGCCCACGCCAGACTCCTGCCTCCTGTTCCCTGGAAGGGAAATCCTACAGGAACAGGCGAGGTCCCGCTGCCATCTTTCTGGGCCCCGCAGACAGCCTGCTTAGGGGAGGGAGGACTATGGGAGGAGTGGAGCCCCAGGGTTCCTCAGGTGGCCAGACCGGGCTGGGGGTAACCAGAGAGCACCGCTGAGGTTAGGGGCTGGGTCTGGGGGCTTCACAGGGGCTCCAGCAGCCCATCCACCGCAGAGCACCGAGACAGAGAGCTCAAGACCCAGAGGAGGAAAAAATAGCACGGCCGAGCAGAAGCCGTTTGCAGGGGCTTGTGCTAAAGTGGAAAGTGCTCCTCCTCACTGAGAAAGTGCGTTTCACACCACTCTCCCCACCGCAACAAGCCACACGCCTATTCCGGCTTGCCGCAAGAGCGCCATATGGTACCGACTTCAGCAAGTCGACGCGATGTCCCCAACAGGAGGGCCCCCCTCCCTCTGGCTGCAGGGAAAACGGGGGCCCCAGCCAAGGGCCTGGAGGGGCGGCCGGTGTGTCCTCTGCGGGGCTGACCCAAGGGGCCCTGCCACATTGTGGCACCATGGGCCAGAAGTGGAGAGCCACACGGGTCCCTCCTCTATGTGCAGGAAGGACGTGGATGTCCGCGCCGGTGAGAAGAGCGCACATCACTGTGGGTCCTTCCTGCGGTGTGGGGCTGCGCCCCGAGCAGGGAGTGGCCAGGAAAGAGGCCCGAGCTTCGCAGCCGACAGGTGCACGTCAGTGGTCCTTCTCCTCGGCCCCGTGGAGTCAAGCTCTGGCTTACGTGGGGCTGTGAGCACATTGAAAACGAAACCCCTCAGGCTGGACAGAGTGATGTGACCTTGCAGAGCCCTGGGTTCCAATCGGGAGGGTCGAGCGGGTCGCCACAAGCCTCCGGTGGGTGTGCACCAGGATGCAGACCCCTCGTGCTTGCACCAGGGGTTGCCTTAGGATGTGATGAAGAACTCTGGGGACCCTCGGGCTCACTCTGCCTTCATCTGCTGGAGGAGGCTGTCCAGCCAGGAGCGAAGCCCTCGGGATGTCCACAGTGAATATGTCTGCCCGTTCTCCCAGCAGCTGGTCCCCAGCCGGCCCCGGGCCAGAGTTCTCAGGGCGGCTGGCAAAGCACCCCTTTTCCGCTCGGCACAGCCCAGGGCGCACGGTTCGCAAGTGTCCCCTGTGGGATTCCAGCTCAGACAGCGCAGCTCTCAAGCCAGGAGCTGGGACCCACTGAGCCGTGGGTACCAGACCACGGAAAGTCTGGGCCCTGCAGTGGCACGTCTGCCGCGGCCTCCCCCACACCCACCCGACCTGGACCTTCACCTGGGGGATGAGCAAGGACCAGGCGAGGGCAGTGGGCTGTGGTTCTGCCTCGCACTTGAATTCTGCTGCCGGCAGTGGGGAGTCTCCCCTGGACACACAGGTCCCAGCACCTCGCACCACAGCCAACGAGGAATTGGGATGGGAACGGTCCTCATCCTGTCCAGACCCCACTGCACCGGTCCACGGCCACAGGGCGCCGAGCTCCAGGATCCCCATATCCACAGCAGTAAGTCCCTCTGGAGGCCGTGGGATCCCCAGGAAGACAACGAGTCATCAGAAGATGCTGGTGCAGAGGTGCCAAGGGGAACCTTCTGGAAATCGGACTGGATGGCACCACACACACCAAAGCACTTCATTCAGTCTCCTTGCTCCAGGGGGAGGGCGTTCAGGGACATGGGCAGGCGAGGAGGCCAGCAGGGACACCAGGGGCCCTGGACCACCTGCTTCCTCTCCCATGCGGAGGAGGGGCCTGGGCCAGGCAGGGAGGCCTGGGCTCCTGCCACCCAGGGTGCTGGCGGTGGTCTCCCGGTACCGTGGCCATGTCCCTGAGTCGGACCACTGCACAGCCCCGGGACCCACCTCCGGCCCAGCTCTTCTCGTCATTGACTCTGTGGCCAGTGCTTCCTTGCAAAGCTCGCACCAGTGACAGGTACATCAGCTGACCCTGTCTCATTTGGAACCAGAAGCCAAGGGCTGGTAACCAGTCCATCCCGATCAAGGGTCTCCTGAGACCGCTCCAGGCTCCAGGAACCTCCCCGAGGCCGCTGCAGGCTCTAGGACCTCTCAAGGCAAATTTTTTCAGCTTTCTGCGCGTGCTAACTACGCACCAGCTTCTTGTCAGAGCAGCGGCACTGAGGGTTAATTTTATCGTTGCTACATTTCTGATCTACTGCTACTTATAATTAGCCCCATAAATGTTTCTAAGTAATCAGTTAATATTTGAATAGCTTAAATAAACTACATAACTGCCTTATTGCTTTTATCCAAAAATTACACTTAAATTGCTACGAACTGGGAGCATCCCAGGCAGGTCGGCGCACCAGGCTGGTCTGAGTGTGGACCTGGCTGACAGCCGGCTGTGACACGGGGGGCGGGGGGGAGAGGTTAAATCTGTCTCCGAATGTAAAGGGATTATTTTAAATATTCCCATGAATATCAGGAGAATTTGAGCAAGCTCCAGTGCACCTGAGCAAATTCTCGGGAGCATGGCGGGATGTCCCCTCCTGTGCCCGGCAGCCCCCTGGCCAGTGTCCCCAGCAGGTGTGGGTGGCCCTTCGTGGTTTCTGGAGGGCGGGCAGCCGGCCCCGATCCCCTGGGAAACATCTGGGGCTGCGGGGTAAGTGGAGCCTGGGGCAGGGGGCTCAGAAGTTTCTCAAAGAGCCTTGAGCTTAAAGGCAGGAGCTTGGCAGGCTGACGTACGGAGGGTTTCAGGGAATATCGAGACCGGGTCTGCTGGAATTTCCTACGTCATCTTGCTGGATCCGTGAGCCCATGAAGGACCCTAGGCCTCAGAACCTCTGGCACACGGGGCCTCGCTGCTTCCAGGTGAGAAGGACCAGTGTCCTCTCTGTGGCGTTTTCAGGGCCCATGTGTCTGGGTACGGCTGCCGGCCCCGCTCTGGCCTCCATGCACCCTTCCCCAGACAGCTGGGGGAGGGGGTACTGACCTCCTCTTCTCACTTGGGCGCTCTGGGCCTGGTGGTGCCCGGCTTCGTCAAAACTGGGAGCTGTGAACCCCCAAATTGTGAGGTGAGGTCAGGCGCAGCCCCTGCCCCGGCGAAGGTGGTGGCCGCCTCGGGCCTTGCTCATGCAGCGGACGCCTCGGCCTGGGAGCTCAGCAGAGATCGGAGAGCAACCCCGATACCTGGAGACTCAGGGGCGGGGGGCAGGGCAGCCCCTGGGCCCGGCAGAGCATCCCCCTGCTCGAGGGTGGGGTGTCTGTGACAAGCCGTGGCAGGTGCGGTCAGAGCCACCACCCTCGGAGGCCTGATGACCAGACGCCGTCCCCCTCTGTCTCTCTGAAACACAGAGGGGCCGCCCCGCCCCCCTGGGCTGCTCTGGCGACTGTAACAAACCACCACGAAATCGCAGCTTAAACAGCCCCCTGGTCCGCAGACAGAAATGCGGCTGAGTTCTGGACACAGATTTTATATCCTGCCGCTCCGCCAAACTCCTGTATCGGTTCTAGCACTTTCTGGCGGAGTCTCTCGTGTTTTCTACGTAGAGGATCATGCCGTCTGCTAGAGTGAGAGTTGGGACTTCTTTGTCGATTTGGATGCCTTTTATTTCGTTTTGTTGTCTGGTTGCTGGGGCGAGGACTTGCGGTGTTCCGTAGAACGGCAGTGCTGAGAACGGACATCCCGGTCGTTCCTGACCTCGGGGAAAAGCTCTCAGTTTCTCCCCATTGGGAATGGTATTTGCTGTGGGTCTTTCGCAGATGGCTCTTACGACATTGAGGTATGTTCCCTCCGTTCCTGTGACTCCACTCACATGTAGAATTTAAGAAACACAACAGCGGACAGAGGGGAAGGGAAGGAAAAATAAAATAAGAGGAAATCAGAGGAGACAAACATAAGAGGCTCTTAACTCTAGGGAACCAGCCGAGGGCTACTTGGGGGGGGGGGGCGGTAACGGGGTGGGTGGGCATGAAGGAGGGTACTAAATTCTACCTCTGAAACTAATAAAAAAAATTTAAAAATGAATTTAAAACGACAGCCCACGTTTACTCTCTGCCAGCTCTGGAGGCCAGAGGTGTGCACTGTTTCTATGGGTCAAAATCAGGGTGTGGGCAGGGCGGTGGTGTCCCTGCGGGCTCTCAGAGAATCATTGCCCAGCTTCTCCAGCTTCTGGAGGCTTCTGCGAGCCCCGACGCGTGGCCCCCTCACACGGTCAAGGCCGTCCTCTGGTGGCTCTGCACACGCTCCTCGTCTCCCCGCAGCCGGAGCCAGACCTCCCTGTCTCACAGCACCTGTGACTGCAACTGGGGCCGCCCGGTAACCCAGCACCATCTCCTGTCTCAAGTCCTAAACCAAATCTTGCCAAGCCGGAGCCGGTCTCTGCCTTGTGAGGTGACATCCACGGGTCACAGGGCTCCTGTGAGAGGAGCCAGATGGAGGTTCTGCCTCAGGCCTGCTCCCACCGGTGACGTCCTTGCCCTTCTCTCCTGGAAGAAGGACGCTAGCTACAGCTAACAAGTATCAGCCCTCGGAGGGGCCAGACCCCTGCGGGCACGTTCCCAGCTCTATTCAACACCCCTGCAGACCAGCCTCTGGGCCCCATGGGGATGACCAGGCTCAGAGAGGCCACGCTTCTCACTCCAGGTCACACAGCGCTGGGCTTTGAACACGCACGGTCACTTGAAGAGCCTCCAGCCACCGGCTGTGCGTGACCGGCGCCTCTCAGAGGTCGCTCACGGCTGGCCAACGCTGCGGGGGATCCAGCCCCCAAATTCATGGGAGCGACCTCCTCCTCCCTGTTCCCACCATCCCCAAGTTAGTTTTAAAGGGATGGATTTCTTGTGCGGAAGACTGCTTTGAGGGAGAGCTGACGGGGGAGAAAACAGCAGCTCTGCCGGAAGGAATGGAACCTGGGCAGCTGCTTGGGTTTGCCTCTTGCCGCCGGAAAGCTGATGGCTGCACACGGACGGACGGAGAGAACACGAACCGCACCTGCGGAGACGCTGGAGAGCCGGCGGGGGCGGGGGGGCAGCCACCAGAGCCGCCGGCTAGGCATGGAGGGCGCGGGGACCCGAGGCGGCACCAAGGGCCGGGCCGCCACCACCATCCAGGCCTGCCCTCCTCTGGCCCTCAGGGCCCAGCTCTGGGACGTGGCTGGGGGACCACTGAGCTCCCTCTACCACCCCCAACCCCCCAGGGGAGGACATTGTGGAGCGGGTCTCCAGCTCCCGGAGCAAATCCCGCCCGGAGGGCTTTCTCCACCAACCCGTCTGTCTGGTCCGGTGTCTTCCAGTGTGGCAGCTTGGGGGAAGGGGGTGGTCATGGCCAGAACCCAACTCTCTGGAGGGCAAGGACCCTCATCCCACCTCCACTTCCCGCGCCCTCCACCCACACCCATCCGCTGAGCAGCGGCCGGCACAAGAGGCGTCCCCCGTCTCTCTGGCAAGGCCTCAGCCGGTGCCCGTGGAGGGCTTCGGGGTCCCCCCTGGAGACCCCGCACAGGCACCAGCCTCTATCCCGATGCTTCTGGACCAGCGAGGGAGGAGCTGGCCGGGTGCTGGGCGTGCGCACGCCAGTCCTTCCAAGCCAGCTGTTGGCGGTACCGGAGACCCATGCGGCCAGAGTCTGTCCAGACCAGTTTCCCTGGGCTGGTGGTTTCAGATCCCGAACTCCTAGAGGCGGGCCCTGTTGCATTTCAGTTTGGTTCCCAGACGAGAGCTTCTCCTCTGACCGTCCAGCTGTACTTGGAAACATGAAGCAGTACCTCAATTACATGTTCGGGAAACTTGGCTGAGGTGACCCTGCCATCTCGGGCTCTGAGCCTGTCCCCGGACTCAGGAGTCCAGCCAGATCGGGAATCCGCTCGCTGCCCATGGTCCTCTGCTCTGGCTCTGCAGAGTCCCACTGGGTGACACCCTCAGGCCACGACGTGGCTTCACAGCTGTGTCAGCCGTGGCCCAGTGGGGGCACCTACCAGCTCCTTGTTCTGCCCCCAAGGAGGCTCCATCTGGAATTCCGCAGCCTCTACCGGTCCCTCCGTGACTGAAGTGTCAGAATGAAAATCCGTCTAAGAGAAGCTTCCGTCTCCAGCGGTCTACAGCTCAGAGAGTGCTCGAAGAGAAAAACCCTGAAGACGGGCCTCGTGCGGTGAGAAGAGTGTCCGGGAGGAACGGTCCGCGGGGTCCGCACTGTCCGCGTCTGCAGGAGGCGTCCCAAAGGCGGGCAAGTTCGAGGATTCACAGAGACTGAAACCTTTTGTTTTTAACACAAGTCCCTCGTCGGGGAAAGAGCCCAGCCCGTGAATCAGCTTGCCGAAATAGAAGCATATGCTCTCCAAACAGGTCTGTTTTCTGTAAGGGGGCCGTGGGGACAATAGAAAAACAGAAGGGGGGGCTTGTTCAGGTGGTGGAAGCCGCAGCTCGCACGCTGTCCAGCCTGCCCAAGGAGGCGTGAGAGCCGCCCCGCTGGCAACGCTGAGGCCCCCTTCACCCGGGGGTCTGTAATGACTCCGGGAGGTCGGTGTCTGAGTTGAACTGGACTGTAGCCCACACACCTGGCGTCCGGAGAGCTGGAGAATTCACGGGCGTGGAAACGCAGATCAGACGCTGTCCCGACAGAGGGAGACGGGCCGTGCACCAGCGACGCAGACAGACGTCCATGCAGAGCGGCCAGGATGAGCAGTGTGTGAGGGTGGCTGGAGGGGCCATGTCCTCTGGGCAAAGCAAGCTGGGGGAGGGTCAGCAAGGACCAGGGCCACAACTGGAGCACGTTCAAGCGTCCCGGAGGCACGGTCATTGCAGGGTCCAGACCCGGACAGCTGCCCGGCCCTCAGACACTTGCCGTGTGGTGAGAAACAGAGAGAAACCACCCCGTGGGCGAGGACCGGCTCTGGCCCAGAACCACTTGAGACTCCACCGTGCCCGGGGCCCCTCAGCAGCATGTTTAAACTCCACAGGCAGGGCTGGGAGTACAAACGGGGTTACTGAGAGAGGCACGAGCTCGGTGGTTGACTAGGAAGGCACACAGGGAGCCGTCGTCCCACAAGGCCACCGCCCTGTGCTGGCCAGGGCCAGGAGGGAGACCATCCAGCCCTCCAGCGAGACTGTTGGCACGGCTTCTGGACAGCACTTTGGCGGCCCTCAGGAGAAGGACCTCTAACCGCCAGAACGGAGCGGGCCCTCCAGCCTTCCTGGACCTCAGAGCCTTGCCTCTCCCGCCGGCGGCATCACAAGGGTCTGGCCGGGCCGGCCGTCCCAGCCACATGGCGTGGCCACGAGGGCAGAGGGAACGGGGCCACCGGGGACCCTATCTGCACAGCGGTCCTGCGCCCTTCGTGTCCGAAAACCAAGAAGGTATCACAGGACGCGGCCAGGATACAGGATAATCGCTTCTAGGAGACGGAACGTGGGGGCTTCTTATACGAGTCTTGTACTTGCTTATCTTTAAAGCCTTCCTCCCAAAAATCTGTGAAGAGAAACAGGCAGACGGGTGGGCACGGGGGCAGCCTGGTTAGGAGGAGGAGCACCTGCCCGGGGAGGAGGCGGGAGGACGCGGGGGAGCCCTCCTGGGGCACTGTCCTGTGGGCAAAGGGGGCTGGGCCCGGGGGGCAGGGACCCTGCAGCTCAGGCCGCTTCAAGGAGCTGTAGGTCGATCCTGGAAGCATCAGGAAGGATGCAGGCTCGAGGACTGTAACCCCTCAGCGGGGCTCGGGGCCCACCATGCACTGTTCTCGCGGGTCTGGGGGCGGCCCTAGCCGCGGCGAGTTCTCGAAGCAGGGCACAGCCGAGGTTGAGAACCGCGGGCCTGGGGCACAGCATTCCCCAGTGCCTGCCGGGCCCGCGTTGTCCCTGGCATAAGGCGCAGGAACCAGGGCAAGTCCCCACCCGTCCTGACCTCCTGTGGTCATGATGCCGTCGGGGTTCGCACCCTGCTGTCCAGGCGGCTGAGTTTTGAAGAGTGGCTATGGGGAAGCCTGCGGCTGGGCCGTCAGATGTGCGGGGACGCACCCCGTGTGCAGCGAGATGACACCCCTGCAGGCGACCAGCAGAGGCGCCCACGTGGCCCAGAGCCCTGTTGTGTTCTGTCGCTCGTCCTGGAAAAGAAAGCCTGGGTGTCTCTGGCGGTGTCTTTCTAGGACGCGGCCACATGGGCGCGGCGCCAGCCTGGTCAGTAAGACGGGGAGCTTCTGCCTGGTCGCCATCCGTGCGCTGGCCTTGGCCGTTCTCGACCTGTGGTTCCCATGAAGGGACAGGCGGGCTCAGCGGCCTGAGCGCCACCCGGGACTCGCGTGCGCTGGCCCCTCTGCAGGGGTGGCCCTCTCTTTTCTTCAAAGAGCCCAGAAGGGGTGCATCCCTCCAGGGATGAGGACAGCAGCTTCTGCCGCTAAGGAGACGCGCCCCCAGCTCCAGCCCAGGACTGACAGGCCAGGCCCCGCCGCCTCCCAGAGATTTAGAGCAGCGGACGGAGGGTGTTACCCTGAAGGAGGGCAGCGCAGGTTGGGTGGTAAGAGTGGGCAGGGGGAGGCGAGCGTCGGAAGAAATCTCTGGAGCCCCTCTCCAGAGCGCGCGCACGCACCCAGCCCCGTCAGAGCCACGGCGCCACGGGGGCGGGGGGAGCGTTTCAGCGCAAATCAGCTTGGGGGCTGCTGGGGAAACGTTCCTTCACTTTTCGCTTGGAGGCCGTTTAATTTCTGGGGCGGGAGGTGTGGCGATGCGGGTGGAAACCTTCAGTCCAGCAGAGGCGGCAGGGAGGAGAGCCCGTCAGCCACGACACGCGTGTGCCATCCTACACGTGTGTGGACCCTCTGAGTCTGTGGACCCCCAGGCCAGGCTAGGTGGGCAGAGCGGAGCCCTCTGACACCTGCTCCTGTCCCTGGGGGCAGGCCGCAGCTGCGCTGGCCCCGAGGACATGGTTAAGTGCCATCCCTGCCCAGGTGACACCCGACGCCCGGCACAGAGACGATCTGGGTTTCTCTAAACCACAGCCCCACTTTCAAGAGAGGGAGATCTTTTTTTAACTACCGAGAGGCCCTCTAATAATGGGTTGCTAAGAAACCGCCACAGTAGATGATTTTGAAAACGTCTTGCTCGTCCCTGGTGTAAGAGTTCCCAGGGCCGCGGAAACAACGCGCCCCGCAACCCCCGCACGCCGCCCCCCCGCTGGAACACCGTGGGGGAGGCCCCAGGAGCGGCTGCGGGAGGGTCTGGTGGGATCGGCCGCCAGGCCAAGGAGTAGCTTGTGGAGGGGGCTGCCCTGGGGATGTGGATGACAGAGAGGCTGTAGCTAAAGCCACGGTCACAGTCACAGTCACGGGGGGGTGGGGGGTGCCACCGGAGTCCTCAGGCAGACTCAGAAGAGTCTGGGCTGTAGAGCGAACTCCTGCTCCTGCTCACCGCTGTCTGGGTACCTACAGTGTCTGCCTTCGAGGCTGTGAGAGCTAAGTCTAGTCCCTGTCCTCCCTCGGGAAGTTGTCCCCGTCTCTGTCCCTGACCCTGGGGAGTTGGTGCCCCTGTCCCTGCACTCAGGGAGTCAGCACCCCCCACCGCCTTCCCATCCCCATCCCTGCCCTCAGGACATCACCCCCCCTCCACCGTCCCTGACCCGTCCCTGACCCCTTGGGAGCCGGGAGACCAGTCTCTGGGCCCCAGTGAGGTTCAGCATCTGGGAGGGAAGGAGGCCGCGGGAAGCCTTGCCGGCTGTGACGGTTTGTGCGAGGCAGCTACACAAGAATGACCAGGTAGCAGCTGGGAAAATAAACAGATGCCAGAGGACAAGTGGAGACGCTCCTGCCGGCCCTTCAGGCTCCGATGACACGATGGAGCAAACCAGCTGGGAGGCGTCTTGCGTCAGGAGGTGGGAACAGTGAGATGCGGGAGGTGACGGGGACCGTGGTCTGCGCCAAGCACTGTACCAGCCCTCAGGACTTCTCAAGCTGCTCTGCAAAGCCGGAGAGCTCGCGGCCAGTACCGCCATCTGCCCTGATGTTAAATACCACCCACCCCACGGGGCCCGCACGAGCACAGGCAGGGCAGAGGCACCGCCGGTTCCGGAACCTTGCTGGGCAGGCTGGGCCGGGAGCCGGCTGGGGCGAGCCCGCCACGATGGAGAACTCCCCAACCCCAAACCAAAGCGAGCTCAAGCCTGGCCGATGCCGTGGGCGTGCTCCTGCCCTGTTAGAGACGCACGGCTCTCGTCGAGCTGAACGTTGGGTCTGCCTGTCGGTCGTGAGCCGCAGTGTCCAGAAACCGTGCCCGAGCGAGGGGACAGGTGCAGGAGCCGGGGGAGACACGGTTCCCCGGGGTCCCTCCCCCGCGGAGCTCTCAGCTCGAGAACACCGCCTCTGACAGTCACCAAAGAATGTGCACATCCAGAGTCTGGACTCCGATTTAGAACCTTCTGGACACATCCTCTGTCTTTTGGACTTGTTTCAAATGTAGCGACGCCAGCTGCGTACAAATATACAGCCTGGGCTCTGTGCAGACACATTTATAACCACTCTACCCTATAGTCGGGGGGAAAGCCTCCATTTAGACCTCATTTTGAAACTCTGGACACATGAAGGACCAACTCTAGATCTTAATGATGTGTAGGGTTTTCTCCGGTCCCGACTCGGCCCCTCCTCGATCTCACTGCGTCTCAGAGCATTAAGGGGAATGTATGCAAAATTCATTCCTAACGTGATTTGAAGCAGAAGAGCCATCCGGCACCTCCAAGCGGCTTCTGCAATGCCACGTCTCCCTCCTGATATTTTAGGGCCTCCTGTTCGCCTCCTGAAAGTGGGAGCCGTCGGCAGGCACGCTGCCCTGTCTGTGGTCGGCCCGCGGACGGGGCAGGCCAGCCAGGCGTGTCCTCGGCCACCCCACCGTCATACTACACGCCTTTGGCTTGACACCACGTACGTTATTATCTCCCTGGTGGTGTTATTTAAGTCAGCTCACGGTTTAAACTAAATGAGTTTATGCTAAAGAACGTTTCACATAACCATCGTTTAATGAAAAACCCCCATCACTAGGCCTAAAGGGAACGGCACTCCCCAAAATGACAGCAAAAGGGCGTTATTGTGTAAACTCAGTCTGCTTCTGTCCACCACCAAAAACCACCGCAGATCACAGCGAGGAGGCACCTGTCGCAGGTTGGAAAACACCAGGGTCCATAATGGTCCACGTGGTGGGAGGCCCTGCGGGCTTGAGCCTTTAGCTTGGAACGGATGTGCCCCTGAGCCCGTTCCACCGACAGACAAGGTGCAGACGCACTTCTGGGAGCGACGTGCCGCGTGAACCAGCCCGGTGTTTCTGGGGCGGCTGGCGGGCTGAACGCCCGTGACATCTCAGTGCGACTCCAAGACCGAACTGACTGTGGTCTTAACTGTTGCAGCAAATTTTCAGTGACACCCGGGAAGACAGACTTACTTGCCTTCGTTTCAGTTCCCTTCACGGAAACCAATCCCGCCTTTGGAGGAACCTGAAATCAAGTGACAGCTCGTTAAAAATCGAAGCCCTAGCAAGCCAGTGATTAAGTGTGATTATATCCATACAGACGTGACACCAGAACTAATTGGCGTTCGCACGTCAAGGAGGGCGTGTGCAGTCCCCGGGTCCCGTTGGAGATGATGGATGAGGAGAACAGAGCTGGGACTCGTGCTTGCTAACCCCGGGGGCGCTGCTCATCTCTGCTTGCTGGCTGGTGTCGGCAGAGCCTGGAGCACACAGCAGCGTTACAACCAGCAGACACCGAAGACGGGGCAGGTGTTTGTGGGGCGGGGGCGGGCAGCAGGATGGCGGAGGGGAGCTTCCGGCAGGGCCACAGTGCGGGTTGGGGATGCTGTTCTGAGTCTCATGGGGCTGCTGGAGGCTCCCTCTGAGCTGGAACAGGATCTGGGTCTCCTTTGGAAAGGTCACTGTATCCATTGCTACAATAGTACCGGGGGCCAGGCACCTGTGTGATGCTGGGCTTTCTTGTTCCTCCCCTAGGCAGGGGAGGGTGTGGGGGGATGCTGGCAGGGGAACGGGGGTTGGCCTCAGGGGAGTACCTCACGTTCTCCAGCAGGAGCCAGGCTTGTTCTCTAGCACGGGGACGGGCAAGGCCAGATGCCCCCTGGGCCAGGCAAGGCAGTGGCCGGCCCGAGGAAGTGGGGAGAGGCATGGACACAGGGATTGGGGCAGGACTCGGATGTCCTTGGGATCTAATTATTGCCGCGGAGTGGAGGGGCATGGGCTACGTTGTAACTGGCGTCACTGCTGGCCCGCTAGTGGTTTCTGCGGACGGACCCTGGCCCAGGGCGGAGGACAGAGGGCATCGTGCACTCTCAGGGTGCAGCATTCCGCTTTTGCAAGATGGAAAAGTTCTAGAGCTCTACTGCCCAAAATGGAAATGCACTCTCCGCTGAACTGTACTCATAAAAATGGTTAAGATGGTAAATTTAACACTGTGTGTTTTTTAGCACAATAAAAAAGAACTGCTATGCAAAGCTAGCTAGGCTCAAAATAAAATCTAAAACCCTTTATTTAAAAAAAAAAAGGAATTTGTCTTTTAAATAGGAATTACTGAACCAGACATGAAGCTTATAACTTGCAAGTTTATCGAAAGCATAATTCACGGTAACTCTGAATTACAGTGAGTTAGAATTTAGGCCGAAACCTGTTTCTTACATGAATGCAATAAAGGGGCGCTCTGCAACCCTACTAACTGAGGTTGAAATCAAATAGAGATGTAATAAATAATTTTTCATCATGTTCCCCTAAAAAACCTGACCTGGGGCGTGTTCCTGGCTTTACTTCTCAGACCCAGGTTTGGAGCTGTGTGCTCACTCCGTGTGGGGTTTATCAGGGATCATGGAAAGTGGGCCGCACCCGCTAGAGGTCAGAGTCTGAGTGCCCCCATCCCAGCTCCCTTCCCCGACCCCTCACCCCACCCCCAACCCCCTCCCCACCCCCGTGGAGCCAAGAACAACGCCAGAAACTAAAAGTGTATCTGACATCATGGGTCTCTGAAGTCAGGCAGCACCAAGTGGGGGCCACATCCTCCAGAATGTCCCGCTCCCCCGCCCCCCGGGGTCTCACCGGAGCCGTCACCCCTCCCCAGTGCTAATCCGGGCTGGAGCCCAGCCCCACTGGCCCTTGCAGGTTCTGGGCTGAGTGGGTCTGCCGGAGCTCCCGATGCCACCCTGCTCTTTCCATCGGGCCACATGGGGAGCGGGAGCTGGAGGGAAGTCAGTCACGGGAGCTCAGCGCCTCACCCTGCAGAAGCGGCGGGATGTGCTAACATCTGCTTCATCAGCAGCCTCGTCGCAGCCCGTCAGACGTGCCGTTCTGGAAGAGCACAACAGAAGTCACAAAAACACAATCATCCCCAAACCCTTAGGGAGGAAAAAAAAGACCACCGCTTTCTCCGCTGGGGTGGGATCCGGGGGCGGCGGGAAGCTGCTGGGGCAGACCGGGCGGAGCCGGCTGCAGAAACGAGTTTGCCTGAGGCCCGGGGTCCCGTCGCCCGCATCCCAGGGTGGCTGTGAACAGGGCTGTGGGCCGAGCGCGCGGCCCCCACCATGCCTCCGGAAGGGAGAGCGCTGATCGCTGCTCACCTGTAATAAAGATCAAAATCGGACGATGGGAAGCGAGGAGAAATCAGTCTGCGGCTCTGTGCCTTTGCCGTGAGAAAGGGCAGCTCGCCGCACAGCCGTGAGCAAAGCAGAGGGGAGCCGCGAGCGGAAAAGGAAAAACACGTTGAGGAATGGACGCTGCCCCGTCCAGGCAGTCCTGGGCTCTCGGGTACCCCAGCTCCCCCGCGTTGCCGGCGCCCACCTCCTGTCTGCTGCCCGCCAGGGGCGCTCCCTGCAGCCCGGCCGTCCAGCCTGAGGACTGTCCACCTGGGCTTGCCGTCCACCCCAACTTTGCATTTTGGGGGGACCCCTGGCTCGGGCCCACACAGTTCATCCGCTCTCCAGGGTGGCCGTCTCCACTTCCTGGGATTGGGGGCAGTTGTGTCAGGGGCAGGAAAGAGAAGGATGTGCTCTCGGCTGTCTCTGCGGTGGGGGCTGACATGCCGTCACCTTGGCCCTGGCCCTGCATTCGTGCCCGCAATGGCCACTGGCTGTGGGGAGCACCCAACTTCCCATGTGGCAGGGGTCCTGATGACCAAGGGAGCTCCCCAAAGAAGGGGGCAGCTTCAAGCCGCTGGAGGTAGGCCGCCCTGCCCAGGGAAGCAGGTCTGTGCCGACTGCATGGACGCGGCTTCTCCTTTGTCCCCTACCCGGGACAGAATTTGCTCTGCTCCACGTGGCCAAGGTTTCAAGTCAAACCGTCCCAAACATAGCCTTGAAATTTCGTGCCGACACTGCCCACACTTGGTCAGCAGCCAGCAGACGCCAACTGTGTTTGTGGAGAAAATAGCTCCTTCCTGACCCAGGCCCTTTGGGAGAGGCAGGGCACTTCGGACCGGGGCGTGCACACCTTCCAGGTCTTACATGCCTGCAGAACTCATACAGCCTCCTCCTGCCCCGTCCACCAAATCCCCACATATCTGGGAGGAGTGACCCGTTTCTGAGTCACCGCTTTGCTCCTAGCCTGGGGCAACACAAAGGAGCCCCTCGGAGCAGGTCAACTGCACTCCCAGAAATAGGTCAGGAGAAATCACACACACAGAACCGAGTGTCTGACCCAGCAGGACGGCTCTGGAGGCCCAGACCTGCCGGCCAGGGCCCAGTCTGAGGACAGGAAGTCACGGCGCAGAGACCCGCTAAGATCCACTGGCCCTGCCTCCCTTCGCAACCAGAGTGAGGTCTGGAATTATTGCTGCTGCAGATTTCAAACAGAATTTCTAACGTCCTTGCAAACCCCTTCAGTTTTGAGCATTAACAGTGTAAACAGCACGGCAAGGGGGATGCTGACACCGTGTTCCGAGCTCCCTCCAGCACTTCAGAGGCCCCCAGCCTTGTCCCTCGATCTGCTAATGAGCCAGGATTCCTACCCATCCCCCCAAGCCCTGTGCCCTCGGGAATCCTCGTTCCTGGTCAGGGAGTTCTGTCGGCGGTGACAAGGCTCACCTGTACATCCAGCCTCATCCCCATCTCCCCAGGCTGTGAGGGGTCGGCCTCTCAACACCGACCCCAAGACCCTTCTCTTTCACAGGTCAGGAAACTGGAGCTCAGAGAGGCCAAGTCACTGGCCCGAGGTCACACAGCTGGAAGGCAGCAGCCTCAACCCAGGCCTGTTTGCTTCCAAAGCCCTGGAGTGAACCTGCGTGGGGGGCCCTAGTGCCCTCACCCCAGCAGGGGGAGCAGGGGCCAGACTCTTGGAGGACAAGCGGGGAGCATCTGTCACCTGCTGCTGGCCTTTGCGTGCTTGGTTCCCTCCACCCAGACAGCGGTGCGACTCCCACTGCCCCAGGCAGCTCCTGGGCACAGCCCCCCACAGCGTCTCCAGTGCGGAGATGACGGTTACCACTGACTCCCGTGTCACCGGCCCCACCGCACCCCGCACAGGGGCATGGCCTGTGGGTCGTCTCTGTAGCCCCAGGCCCCAAGCATGTAGCAGGGGCTCAGGGCGTGGCCACACTCCCAAGACACAGGCCACAGCTCCAGGCTCAAACAGGAGCTGGTGTGGGAATTGGGCTCGGGAGGCAGAGCCTGGAGTCAGCTCAGACCCGACCTGACGGAGGTCAGGAGCAGCTGCAGACCTCACACCCCAGTGCCAGGGCCAGGGCCACATGGGGACAAGAAGCCACCCTTGGGGCCGCAGAGTGAGGAAGGCTCGGTGTCCCTGAGCTGCGTGACTGTGGCCACCCGCTGGCCCCTCCTGGGCCCCCTGTCTCATCTGTCACTGGAGGGTGACAAAGCCCGCCTCACAGATGGTGTGAGGCCTGACATCCCCGAGAACATCCCAGGAGTGAGCTCGCCTCACCTTCACACTGGTGCCCCCATTTCAGCCGGGCAGAGTGAGGCACAGAGACTGTAAGTCACTTGCCTGAGGTCACACAGCCCAGATGTAAGGGCAGGACTGCATCTCAGGCCATCTGAACAGCCCTGGGAACACACCCCCGGGGGACCGAGGCTGGCTGGTCCGCCCTGGAAGCCACGTCCTCACGGCCAGGGAGCCGGCGCATGCCTGACCTCTCACACCGGAGGCTCCAGAAACAGCACGCCAGGACCCACAGTGCAAGAAAGGACGCGCGGTGCGCAGGTCGGGAGAGAACTTCTGCCGTGTACGAGGACACCCTGCTTCGCAGTGACAGGAAGCACCCTCAGCAGGCAGAGCGCGTGTACTCGGCACACATGGAAGACGCTCGAAGGCGGCACCATCCTGGTCCTGGGTTCCGGGCCTGACCTCCCGAGGGAACGTCCCTGCACGGCAGTGAGCTGCGGCCTCTTCGTTGCCAGCACCTGCGGGGGAACGACCATCTAGAGGGAAGCTCTTCCCATCTCTGGAGCCCCGGGGCGAGTGGGGACGGATTACAATGTTGCATCGAGCCCCCACGCCACCCAGTGAAGGTCAGTGCTCCGGGAGCCCCCAGGAAGGAGCCCCGTGCGCCCCAGCCCTCCTCCAGCCCCGCGGTGCAGGACTCCTTGCTCTTCCGCGCACTGGCGGGACCCTGGGAGGCAGCTTGAGTTCAGTTTCTTCTGGTCCATGAACTGAGGATTCCCTGCCTGGTGTAGCAGCAGCCCCGGATCTCCAAGAAGTTTCCGGAGAAGATGCGGGAAAAGTCTGCAGCCCCGCGCTCTTGAGTTCCTTCTGATTGTTAAGGCACGAGGCGTGTGCCTGGGGGCACCGGGGCCTGGGAGAGGCTGCGGGCTGTGCCCTAGGACCCTCAAAGTCCTAACCCAGACTCTGCGAGCCCAGGCCTGCCACATCTACCCCAGAGAGGCCGCGGCGCTGTGGCACTCAGGGTCACAGGCCCAGAAGCAATAGGGCTGCAGTCGTGCTCACCATGTTTGTGACCACCAGGTGCTTGTCCAGGCCCCGTAATTCCAGCAACTTCTGCACTCATGAGCTAGGAGGGCGGCCCTTTGCCGTTTTCCAAGCGACAGGAGCTCCCAGCCCGCCTCAAGCCATCGGCCACCTTCGTCCAGAAGTCTCTGGGTACAACCGAGTATGGCCTTGAACTCTGACCTCAGGGGGGTTAAATGGTCTGAAATTACAGTCTTTGTCCCTCAGGGGCCCAGGAGACCCCTGGTGGATGCCCCACCCCCCAAAAGTGGAAGCTTACTTCACTGCAGTCCATCTTTCCAGCTGGGTGGGAGTGGGGGGGGCTCGTAAAGGCTTAGGGATGGTGTCCTCAGGGGCCGGAGGCCACAGCCTGGGGCATTCCCAGCTAGAATGGAAATAAACCCAAGGAACACTGCCTTTCTGATTTTAAAATCTTTGGAACTGTTAATCCTAGATTATCGAATGCAGAATACCCCTGAGCCGGAAATGAGACGCTCCGGGCGGCTGAGGTTTGGGCTCGGGAGCTGGGCTCTAGGTCCCCGGCTGTCCCTGCTGCTTCTGCGGGCCGTGTGCGTTTACAAACCCCTCCGCTTCTCTCCACTCGAGAAAGAAGGCTTAATTAAGGAAGAAGACGTTCACTTCGCCTTGGCACAGAGGAGCTTAAAGCCCCCCAAAACCTGGGGGGACGCAGGTTCTCGGATCCCTGGAGCACACTGGGGCCCTTGCAGGGTGGCTCACTTGCGCGTCTCCCAAGATGCTCACGTGGCTGGTCGTGGCGCTCTGGAGCCGACGTCCCAGGAGAGCGCCGTCGGGGTCCCTGAGCTGTGAGCGGGAAGCTCGTCCTGCAGCAGCCCCTGGGAGGACGGAGAAGGCGGGGGGGGGGGGGGGGGGGGGGGGTGTGGGGGAGGGGTCCATCTCTCCCTGCCCAAAGCCGCACTTAACACCGTTGTTGGCTTTCACCATTATCTGCCAAAAGACTATGTTCCTAATGTCACGGGGTAAAATGCACGCAACGTTGAACAGCTCTCTCAATTGCTCCCTGATTTTCTAAACACAAAAGTAACAATTCTGATGGCTGAGTTCAGCTGAGATTCTTATGGAAAATTCTATTTTCCGCTTCTTTAAACACCAGATTTATTTTCTGTTATCTTATGAGATGTTAATTTTTGCAAAAACAGAGGCCGTGGTGTTGCCAGCCGGAGACCAACCGGCTGGGCAAAGTGGCCGTTCTAGACTCAAATGACTGCGTGAACCCAAATACGGCCTCTCGGCTTCCTGCCGTCGGCGGGCCATCAGTGGAAGCCCGGAATCGGTCCCCAGGCGGGTGGGAATCGGGCTGGAATCCAGGCATGACCGTGGTCGTCTCCGTTTGCCAACAGGACGGAGGTTCTCCTAACAGACCCCGTGGGCTCCCGGCAGGTGCCCTGTGGCCCCGGGACGCTCTTGTTCCCCCGCCCACTCTGTTTCCACACGGGGACTGGGCTCTCGGGGGCCGCGTGCTTGTTCCTGGCCCCGTTTCTGCCACCCACATTGTTTCCATACTGACTTCAGCGTCATAGCCACGGCTCGTCCCAGAAAGGGGCCAGAGAGGGCGACACGGCAGCCGGTTTCCAGGGACAGCCTGGCCTGTGTCCGAAGAGCATCTGTTCAAGTTCAGACGTGATGCTCGCTGTCTGGGTGAGCCACACTGATGGCTCCACCCTTCCTCTGACCTTTGTCTCCCCAGCCCCCCTCCAGGCTCCTGTGGAATGTGTGGCCACTGGATCCCCTGGGGGCCCCTTCCCCTGCGAGGCCCTGGGAGACTCTGAAGACAGAGAGGCTTCTCTGTGCCCCTGGGAGCCGGGGGTTCAGTGCGAGCGAGGCGGAGAGGACTGTGCAGGAGCCTGCATTCTTAGTAAGGGGAGAGCTTAGTCAAGCAGGGTGGGCTTCCTGGAGGAGGAGGGCTTCGGAGGCAGTATGAAAACAAGCACCAGAGGAGTGAACAGCCCTCGCTCTGGTCCCGCACGGGGTGTGCCTCCTCAGCCATGCCTGCGCAGCTCGTTCCCCAGTCTTCCGGGGAGAGGGGAGGTCGGCCTACAGAGGGCATAAAGGAGGTGGCGGGGGACCAGGCCACCTGATTCTTGTGTCTGAGCCCCAAATTTCTCATGCATGTGAGTTCTTGGGGGAGCAAGACCAGGACCCCAGAGCAGGTGAGTGTCCCCCACATGTCAGCAGGAAAGCCTCTGCCAGGGAATTTAGGAAAATGTGGGCAAAGCAGATACCAGGGCCTTTAATGAGCCCCCATGAGACCGCCCGTCCTCCGCAGAAGCTGCTGTACGGGGCAGAGCTGTGCCAGCCCACCTTGCCCAGGACCAGGCCTCACTCCTCCGCGGACGCAGCCAGCTTTCCCCAGGCCGGCCCCACAGGCCCCCCTTCCGCAGCCAGGCCCCCAGCGGCTCCTCCCAGCAGGCCCAGGGCTTCTGCCTCTGCCTGTGATGCCCTCTCCGCTCCGCCCCAGACCGTGTTGCTCCTGCACTGCTCGCTTCCTCAGCCTCCGCCTGCCCGGCAGGTTCCTCTGGGTGCGCCCCTCGTCCCCGGCCTACCCGCAACCAGCACTGAGTGCCCAGCTGAGAGCGCCCTCTTTCACTGTCTGCTGCACTGGGCCGTGAGCTCAGAGGCCACAGCTGAACCCACAGCGATCATCGGGCCCCAGCCTGTGGCCACAGGCGGGGGCTGCCTGGCTCGACGGTCCATCCCCAATTGCAGAAAACGGGCCAGGCCACCTAGAGCAAGGGTTTGAACTGCAAGTCGGGTTGGAAAGTGGTTAAGAGACGGCGTGGATGCCTGGACGTCCTCCCACCAGGCCATGGGGAGCCAGCGAGGGCACGTGAGCGGCCCAGGAGGTCGTGAGAGCTCCTGGCCAGGACTTAGGACCTTCAGCGACCCACAGGTTTTAGCCCACAGGCTTAAACCAACAGACGCCACCCTGCACACACATACTTTCTTCTTTTTATATATTTCACAAATACCTTCCAACCTTCCATGGACGGTAAGGAGGACTGCCTAACTCTGGGCCAGGGCAAGAACCCTCACGGCCCCTCCCTGAGGCCAGGGTCCCTGTCTTCCCCAGCCTCCCCGTCTCCAGGCTTTGGTCTGTGAGGACCACCCTCCAGGGCCCCAGGTCCAAATTACCAGCTCTGGGAAGTTGCCTTTGGGTCCCATGTGGGTCTGGGGTCCTCTCTGGGGGACCCAGGCTCTGCAGGTGCCCAGCCCCACTCCGGGCTCTCTGGGCAGCTTCTCTGCACATCTGCGTCCCCCATAAGCAGACGCCTTGCATGTCACCTTATTAATGACACAGTTTAGTAATTGTCCACCGGTCACTCTGGCCCTGGCCCATGGGGCTGCTTATGAGCAGCACAGAGCCATCTGGGGGCCCGCTGCATCCTCCCGAGAATGGCATCGCTGCAGGCAGCCCAGGCCTGGGCACGCTTACCAGAAAGGGGGCCCTGCTGAGGTGGCGGCCGGGTCCTCGCCTCTGTTCTTGGCCCCGCGCCCAAGGCCAGGGATTTGGGCCCCGCAAAGCCTCGTTCTCCCTCCCCAGGGAGGCCTGCCCTGGGAGCGGGTCTTGGCGGGGCCCAGAAGGGACGAAAATAAGCAGACACATGGGAACATCAGAGGCATCCATGGGGGCAACATGGACCGTGTTTCCGAAAGGGGGACCCAGAGACGGAACAGGAGCCTGTCACTCTGTGCACCTGCAAACCGTTTTCAGATTCGTTTACAACACATCGCTCACTTCTCCTGAGGAAAATTCCAGACGCAGGCCCCTTAAATCGGTGATTTATTGCGGCTCCTCTGGACACTTCATTGAGATGATCAGCTCGGTTAGGGAGGTGGCCGAGCTGGGGCCCCACCCCCACCTGACGAGGCTGGGCCCGATCTGGTACTTGGGTACATCAGTCAGGAGAAAGCATCACTTCTGGTATCCTTGTGGGTTTCCCCTCGGCCGCGGACTGGGATAATTTATCAGAAGGCTCCAAGCCCCCTCGTCGGGCTGGGACTGCTTGGGACGCACACATAAGTACCAGCCCTTCCCCCCAGCTCCCCGCGCCGTGAGGACGGAAGGCGACTCCGAAGGAGCTCCTCCGGCTGTGCCGCTGAAACGCTTACTCACTGGGGGGTGCGCTCGGTCATCGAGCTGTTTGCGCACGGCACGCGGGGTTCCAGGGGACCGGACAAGCCAGGACAGACGGTGATGGGCGGAGGGTCCGCGTGACTGACGTCACCCGGTGACCTCGTGCAAGGTTGCCTTCAAAAGCCTTGGGCCAAACTCCTCGGGCACAGAGTCGGGGGATCGGGGCTCACCTCACCTTTCTCACTCGGGACCCGCCGTATCTCACCGGGGGCCGTCTCTGGCCTCCCTCCTCCTGCCACCAGCCCCTTGGTGGCCCCTGGAACGGTGACACTGGGCGCTGTTAGGCCTTTGCCACGCCCGCCACAGTCCAGTGTCCTCGGGCCAGGCCACCAACGGAAAGAAGGTGGCACGAGCCGCGGCGCAGGGTCTGGGACTCCCGTGCCACCTCCAAGTGCTCACATACAGACTCCGGCCGGACAGACATGGCCTGGGGCTCCTCGGCGGCCAGGCACCCGCAGCCGTTTATGCGTGGTAATTGTCCCTCCCTCCTCACACGTCCGCACAGAGTGTGCGCTGTCGGGCTCCCCTGTGCAGCACAGAAGGCCGGTGACACGGGGAGCGGGCAGGCACGGCCGAGATCCAGGTGTCCGGGACAGACGGAGCCCCGCCTCTGGACCGCCTCCGAGCCTCACTGAGCAACGTGGCCGCAAGCAGAACCCACGCATCCTGACTCCCGAGCCCGTCAGACTGGCCTGAACCTGACTCCGAGGGTCTGAGTGAGCACTGGAACCCCTGAGTGCCTGCCTGAAGGCACGGGCTCCCGACCCGCCAGCAGGTGAGGGAGAAGCGTCCCCGCTGCTCGTGTCCCCCCATCAGGGACAGCAACCTGGTGGCAAGGTTTCTGGCAAAGGGGTTGCTCTTCTAAAAGTATATAGTATTTCATGGGGGGGCGGTTAAGTACAGAAAAGTGAAATAAGAAGAGAAAAATGGTTCCTACCCTCACTCACCATCGCTGACCTTTGTTTTAGGTAGAACACATGAACACACTTAGAATATCTTTGCTTTTCTGTAAAGTAATACCAACAGAAAGTAAAGGCCTCCCCTTCCATCCGTCCGCTCATAACCATTTCTGATTTCCATCACAGAAGAATTAGCTGACGGGGCTGCGCACAGCCGTGTGCCTCAACGTGGAGACGGGAAATGGGGGCTGTAGGCTCTGCCTCTGCAGCCCCTCGCCTCTCCCACGCTAAGCACACTTGGGGACCCCAGGGAGAAGGCCCGGCAGAAGTCCTTTTGGGGTGGCCAGAGGCTGCAGGTGTAACCCAGCTGAGTTCCCAGCCCCAACAGGCATTAGGGGGCTCCCTGCAGCACCTCCGGATCCCAGCACCAGGGACCCACAGCACCAAGGCATCTGCCTTCAGTACCCAAGACGGACACAGGCGTCTCCCTTCCCCTCTCCCATCAGTCATACCTCTTTTTCCATGCTGAGGGGACCCGTAGGGGACTCCACACACAGGGACCCTCGTCCACCTTGGAAGCAGGCCCTGGGACTGGCCAGCCAGCCCCTGCTTTCCCTTGGGGAGCCCCCTGCCTCGGGGCAAGAACACCCTGCTCCTCTGTATCCTTGAGGCCACTTTCCTTGCAAGGGAACAGAGCACCCAGCCTGAGTACTGGGCTCTTTATTTCATATTCTGAAAAGTAAAGAGAGCTGGGTGATGGGTCATGGGCTCAGCAATACTCAAGGACTCAAAACCTTTATTTCCTGACTCTATCACCCTTAGCTGTTGGCGTTATGTCCTCATGGTTGCAAGAAGGCTGCCAGTGCTCCTGCCATCTTGTCTACCTCAACTAGCGACAGGAAAGTAAAAACACACCAGGATCCCTTCCCTGCTGCAGACTTACCCTTATGCCAATTCAGAGATTGTTCTCAGACCTCCCCGAGCTGCAAGGGAGGTACGATTCTAGATTCCTTGTTGGGAGAAGGGAGGAGGAAGGAGCTCGGCTGACCATCCACCGCGCCACGCAGGGAAGCTTCTCGGTGGGTCCCTTCCTGGCTCCTTGGGCTTCAATAGTGACTAGATGTTTTTCCCTCTTTAGGGAGGAAGGTGGAGTTTATGATTATATTTTTAGATAGCTCGTTAATAATTTACTTACTTGCAGTGACTGTGCCTTTACCTGTAAGGTCGGTGCTCTAATGTGTTGGTGAATTATGTGTTCATTACTCGAGTACAGCATAAAAAGCATCTTGATGCCTAGAAAAATCACTCATGTAATAAAAACCTTCGTGATTTTTTCATTTCAGTACAATAACCATCTTGTCTTGTGTTGTGCGTGTCACGGAGCCTCTGATGACAGCAGCAGCATGAGGAGACAGTCGTTTTTATGGAGCAGAGTTATTGCCGCGTTTAGATTATCAGCATTTTTATTAGGGTGCTAAAATGAAAACCAGTAAGGGGGGCTGTGGGCTGACACACCTGTAGTTTGTGGTGTCTGTGAGACAGAGAGCTGACCAGCCATCCCTCGCCACGGTATACAGGGGCGCCTCCCCTGCGCACAGCCCAAGGACAGAGCTGGTCAGTGGAAACTTCTCTGAGGAAGCACTAAAGGGCGTGTCCCCCCGAAACCCCCGCATCCCCCACAAAGGTTGTCACTGGGAAGTGGTCCAGGTACAGGGCTGGTCGAGACGGCCAGCTGCCCTGCCTTGTTCTTGTCCCGCCCGGCTGAGGGCTGCCTGCCCGCGGTTAGACCCAGGACATGGCAGACAGCTCCGTCCCTCTGTGATCTCTGAGCGTAACGTGGCCGGAGCAGCAGGCTGGACGTGATGCGTAACCCACCCGGCAGCCGGCCCCACCGTGCCGTCCACATGCCCATGGGGGTGGGAAGAGAGCACGGGCGCTCTGCAGGCTTCTCCGGAGAAACAGAACCAGGAGGGTCAGAAGGAGCTGCAGGCTGGGGACTCGGGAGCACGGCGAGGCGGACAGCCTGCAGGCCATCTGCGGGAGAAGCCCCCCTGGCTTGGGGAAGACCCATCTTTTTGTTCGAGTCAGATTTGGGCTGGCTTGGGGAGGCTCCCAGGTTTAGGGATGACCATTCACTTTGCCCAGAGTCCCCTGATTTAAACGGGAATCGCACCCGGAAACACCCTCCCAGAAACACCCAGAAGAACGTTGGACCAAATACCAGGACACCCCGTGGCCCAGACAAGTTGATACACAAAGTTAACCCACACAGGTGGGGCTTGCAGTCCCAGGCTCCGGGAAACTGGCTGCAGTGGCCCGTCCTAGGTCACTCATCCCTGCTCCATTCCAGAAGGTGGCGTCACACTGACTGTGACCGGTTTGGCGACAGCCAGGTAAAACGCGCACGAGGTTCTGATGGACAACGAGCCCTGCAGTCTGCTGGGGAAATTGAACATCTCCAGAGATGGCCTTAATAAAGGTATGAAGTGCAGAATGAAGGAGGTGAGATTCCGTGCCATTCTGGCCTGATAGCCCATGACTGGCATATTCTGCCCAGTTCCATACAACTGTGGCACAAGTCGAACAGTTCTGGTGTTTGGAAGGGCTTGGACAGGATGCAGTGGGGGCATGAAAACAAAGCCATGAAAGAGGTCATTGGTGGATGGAGAAAGGGTGTGGGGTCACCAGACGCCATCTACACCCTCTGACAGGCTGTCAGCAGGAAGGGAGTGGAGACCGAGGCTCTGACAGCTGGGCTGTCTGCAGAGGCAAAGGGCCCTCTCTAGGGACCGAGTGGGGCACACAGGCCACCCTGGTCAGGGGCACTGTCCAGGGATGTGTGTGCAGGGCCAGGAGGTGCAACTGCTAAGGCCCCCACAGCGCGACCATCCCCGATGCTCTGTGCAGACGCTTTCTGCCTCCCTGTCCGAGGCTCAGACCAGTCGCAGCTGAGAGCGCTGCAGGGGACAATGTCCCATGGTTTCTCCAAACGTGAGAGAGTGTGGAAGCTAGAGCAGTGGTGGTTTTGTGTTTGTGTGTGACCTGTCACGGTTCTGAGCTCCTCTAGTCTGCGGCCAGGCCCCTTCTGACGAGCTCCTACAAGGCCAGCTTCCCTCACACAAGCTGCCACTCATCTGGGATTAAACCGGAAAAGCCGAGAGGCTGAGGGGATGCACCGCGGGAGTCGAGGCGGCAGCAAGCTTCCTGTTGCAAGGTCAAGTGCCTGGAGCCAGTCTGGCTGTGAGGCAACAGCCGTAGTGGGGATCGCAGTGGACAAGACAGCAGGTGCCCGCGTTGGAGAGCAGACCGTCTCAGGCCCCCTGAATGCTACCATCGGCCTAGTGTGCCCAGATGTCCCAGTTTTTCAAAGAACAGCCGAAAATCCGGCAGTGGGGCAGACAAAGGCTGTCGGGAGTGCCTTAGTCCCTGGGACCGCCGGGCTTCTGCCTCTCGGTAGGAAACAGGAGTGACCCCATCAGGCTTCACCAGGCCTAAGAGCTCTGCTATTCCCGACCCCACAGCTGTCCCCCTCATGCCCCGTCTCACGCTCCCACCGTGTGCCCCCTGCAGTGGCTCTGGCTGGGCTGAGGTGGCCGGACAGAGAGCCCGTCCCACGTGGGCCCCTGGCGCAGAGTCCGGGGACAGATGCAGCTTGCACCCTGAGGCCTCCAGGAACTGGGTCTGTTCTGACCTTCACAGCCCTGCCCTCCTCGAGGTGGAGACTGGGCACCGATTGGGACAGACACGGCACTGCCATGCCCCTCGCACACGCCCTGACTCAGCAGCGAATGTCTGCACAACTTGCTGTCAGAGCCGCCCAGAGTCCAGCACAGCCCCACGGCCACTCCCGGTAGACTTGCGGCCTCTCGGCCTCCCCTGAGAAGGCCCGTTGTCTCACTGCCCGCCGCCCCCTCCCCGAAGGGGAGCGGAGCCTTTCTCTGTGACGGGCGTGGAGTTACAGCCGGGCCGTCTGAGTTAAAGCCAGTGAAGGTCACTCCAGATTACACTGTCACTTGGATACCGGGAGAAATAAAGCCGGTCTTAAAACTTCCTGCTTCAGAAACATGCACTGGCCGCTCAGATGTGCCCCTTTCTTTTTTCCCCAAATTTGCATTTTGTGTCATCATAAAAGCAGACTTTAGAAGTAAGAGAGGTGATTTACAGATGGTTTGATCCAAACCCTCACTTTCCAGGCCAGGAAACGATAGGCCAGTGAGGTGAGCAGACTTGCCCAGGTCGCTGGGCAGGTGTCACTGGGTGAGCATATCGGCCTTGGGCCCTGGCCCACAAGGCCTCCTGCCGGATTCCAGGACACATTCTGGGGCCGCTGTCCCTTGTATGAGGCCCTGTCGAAGTGAGCGAGAGCCGCCAGGCATCCAGTCCACCTGGCGACCTCGCCGCCCGAGCGCCGGGGGAAGGCCCCTCTGAACCACCTGGCAGTCTCCTGTGGGCAAACATGTTGGCCTGCAGGTACAAAATAAAGAAAATTCTAACTCACCGTGGAAGGGCTGCATGTCCGCCATTTGTGAGAGCGTCTAGAGTGTTGGGAGAGCGGCCGGAGCGTCTAGAGTCCTTGAGAAGTGTGAAGCCTGAAGCTCTGAAAACGTTCAGATGCTCTGAGTCGCCCCACAAGTCCTCTTGGATACGTCTATTTCTGGGTTTCGTTGGTTTTCGCACTGTGGTTAGGTGACATATTTACCGTGTCTCTTGCTGTCCCTCCCTTTAGGCAAGTGAGCATACTATGATGCTGGTGGTGGTGCTGGTGGTGCTGGTGGTGATGGTGGTGGTCCTGGTGGTGATGGTGGTGGTGGTGGTGATGGCAGTAATGATGGTGGTGAACTTGATCATGGTGGTGAACTTGATCATGGTGGTGAACTTGATGATGATGGTAACAATGACGAAGGTCATAGAGGAGGAGGAAATTGCAACCACCGTATCTTGAGCACTTTCTATGA
Organism: Enhydra lutris kenyoni; assembly: GCF_002288905.1. Taxonomy (NCBI): domain Eukaryota; kingdom Metazoa; phylum Chordata; class Mammalia; order Carnivora; family Mustelidae; genus Enhydra; species Enhydra lutris. Next base: position 1,798,359 of record NW_019154090.1, on the reverse strand, counting down.
GTCTTCTAAGTTATAAGCATCTTCGTTTTGATCCTCTTAACAATGTTTATGCAGTCGGCGTCCCCATCCCTTTATAGATGAGGAGACTGTCAGGAAGTTCCGACTTATCCAAAGGTGCGCTGGCAAGTGTCCAGGTGAAGGTCTGAACCCCGAACTATTTGCCTCCCAAACCCATGCTCATCATTGTCCATATGATATTTTCACCACAAATGTGTGTGTTCTGTACTCACCTGAACTGCTAAATCCCTTGATGGCCACTGAAATGTTTGGCAGCAAAGAATAAACACATGTAACACATTTATGTTACCAGCTCATGTAAAGCCTTTAAAAAATAAGGCATGCTTTTCTCCACTAAGTAAATTTTATGCCAAAGCACGGCATAATCAATAAATACTCTGCAGTAAAGCCATGTTGTGGGCCAGCTTTCTTAGGTGTAAAAAGTGTGTTTTATTGAGATTTCAAGGGACAATGTCTGTAGGGTAGGGAAGAAATTGCTGGAAGAAGGTGCATCTCAAAGGACCATTATTCTCTTTGCCTTAGTTAAACACATCGGCTTCTTTTCTTTCATTTTCATTTTTCACCAAATGTCTGGAGCAACAGCTCCCCCAGAGAGAGAATCGCCTTGTCCTCTGGAGATCCGAGATTGTGGCTCTATTCCACGCCGGTTTTCCTCTGCACCTCAAGGTGGTCCCATCAACCACGGCTCTGCAAAGCCATGTCCACTGCTAAATGCCGCCTCCTGGCGGGTAGCTGGATTCATGGGTAACTGATACGGCTTGAAATGGGTAGTGGCCATCGAATCTTACAGAGGTGGACAAGAGTACAGAAAAGATGGTCTCCCTCCCCTCTGCCCCCACAGCATGCGTTCAGTGAATTGATGAGGGTAGAGAGGCAGGACGGAATTAAAACAGAGAGACTCCTGGGGAATATCATTATAGAGCCACAGGTCTTACCTAAGGAGACAAAAGTCCCATCATTTTCTTCCCTAAGCTAAGCTATCCGCCTCTGTTATGAAAGCCTGTGTGCACATGTGTTCATATTTCTAACACTGACCTCATTATTTTATTTGGAATTAACCAGCATGAAAACTTGGGAGAAAAAAAGTCTTGATAAGAAATAGTAAGCCAGTGCCAGATAAAGGCCCAGGTCACATTTAATCCAATTGCAGGGATATTTAGAAGGGAAAAGAGTCCTTTCATTTGAAGTCTCTTTGATCTACAGTCTTCTTCCCACTTACACTCATGAAGGAACCATTACGTTGTGTGAGGATACTGGGGCCGCGTACGTGATAAGAGAAGGCCTAACCCTCCTAAAATCGTAAGATGGAGTGGAATCTTCTGAGCGTAGGCAGCTTAACCACGAGGCTTCTTCAAGCAGGTTCTTTAAAGGTTGGGTCTCTCCAAGATCTACCCTCTCCTGAAACACCATGGTCACTTTCATATCTAACAGTTACAGTTATAAAGTTTGAGTTTATGGCATAACAGCTGATTTTTCTCACTTGATTTGCAGATTGATTTGGTGAATCCTTTCCTTTCCTCCTTCATTTATTCCTTTACCCCATGACTTATCCCAAAACTCTCTATGATGACACTAATTATAGGTCCAGCCTCTGACTCTCACCTCAACACCAGACTTGCGCATAAGGATTTTACTGAGCACTTACTGTGGACAAGGCACTATCCACGTGCTTCACATACAAGACCTCTTTAAAACTCACCCAAACTTTGGATGTAGGTACTATACGTATCTCTACTTTACCAATGGGGAAACTGAGACTGAGAAGTTAAGGAACTCACCTAAGATCAGAAGGTAGAAAATAGCATTTAAACCCAAGTGGTCTGAACCCAGAGTTGACTCTTACCCAACTAGCTCTGCGGCATCTCCATTACATTGTCAGCTACCCGCTCGGTTCTCAAACATACTTTCACTATCGTCATGATCATCAGTGTCACCATCTCCACCACCATCACCACCATCTCCACCACCACCATCACCACCATCTCCACCACCAGCATCACCACCAACTCCACCACCACCATC
>NW_019154090.1:1778618-1796219 GCF_002288905.1 Enhydra lutris kenyoni | reverse complement strand
CACCACCATCTCCACCATCACCACCACCACCATCACCGTCATCACCACCACCACCATCACCACCATCTCCACCACCAGCATCACCACCACCACCACCACCACCACCACCACCATCACCACCACCACCATCACCATCGTCGTCAGCATCACCGTCATCACCGTCAACACCGCCATCGTCGTCCCTGTCACCGCCGTCATCACCATAAGTAATAAACAGGATAAACAAGGCACCATTCTGTGGCTCTCCTTCTTACTGTCTGAAGGAAAAGGAATTGGTCTACCTTTCCATGTTATGCACAACTACCAACACAAAAATTTGGTTTTTAAAGTAGCTTATGAAAAGCGCAGTACAAGCAATTCTCAGGTACTTGAGAGAATCCGATAACTCGAAAACGTGAACAAGGAAAAACACATCTGCATTTGTTTAGGACTACACTGTGCTGATTTTTAATAAACCATTTTTTTAAAGATTTTATTTATTTATTTGACAGACAGAGACCACAAGTAGGCAGAGAGGCAGGCAGAGAGAGAGGAGGAAGCAGGCTCCCCGCCGAGCAGAGAGCCTGATGCGGGGCTCGATCCCAGGACCCTGAGATCATGACCTGAGCTGAAGGCAGAGGCTTAACCCACTGAGCCACCCAGACGCCCCCAATAAACCATTTTTTTAATGAAAGCTTATTTCATAAGGGCTTTTCCCGAAGTATGTCCTCCGGAGCAACCATGGTCAGATAGCGACTGCTCTGGTGGGGTCAGCAGGATGTTGACTGGTCAGATTTCTTTGGCGGATGCTGGGTTGGCCAGAGTGAAGCAGATGTCCCTCCTGGGGGACTTCTCGGGCCTGTAGCATGCTCCCACCTAGTGTGCATCTCTGAGATGTGTGTCTGGGAAGCATAAAGGAGGGGACGCATAGTCAAAGCTGAGGGGAGAAGGCCTCGTAGGGCATCCGCAGAGGCTGGGGAACAGAGTTACTTGGTGTAGGATACACAGCAAGTCCAGGAAAAATACCCAGGTTGGCATCAGGTTCAGGGTAAGACTTTTGTTGATAATCTCTCTCCACCTCCTCCCGGCCAGCACTAGATTCTCATCGCCTGAGAGCCCTGGAGTAGGGATCAAGTTCCCAGGGCCGGAGACCAAGGACTAGCCAGAGAGCCAGAGCTGGCCTGAGCCAGCCAGTGGGAGGCGCGCGGCCTCTCCGCCTGCCTGCGAGGCTGGGCCACGGGGCGGTCACCGGAAACACGGCACAGGCTGATTCCTAGCAGAGGATCTGGTTCTTCCTCTCTTGTGTCCACGTCCTAGCAAACCATGGGAAACCACCCAGAGATGGGACGGTTATTTTCTAGAACTTGGTTTCCTTCTCCCAATTCAGGTCAAGGCCATTATTGCTCATAATCCTCTGTTCATCACCCACTGTATGTTGTTTCCGAGCTTAGAATAAACTGAGATTAATGGGGAAGACATCCGAGAGGACTTCACAGTGAAACCCTGTGTGCCAGTCCCTGCAAGCTTCTGGGGTCCCTCCTCTGACCCTGATTCTGAGCCGCAGCAACCCCTTCCCCACCAGGACCTCTCCTTGTAACAAACAACCTGTTGTGCGCTTCCTGCCTCTCTCCTTCTCATCTGGTAGATCTTTTTTTAAAAGACATGAGAGAAGAGAACGTATTTAAAAGCTCTCTCTGCCTGGCTACATAAATTACAGTGTAATCACGCAATGAGATGCTGTGTGCGTCCCAAAAGAATAAGGCCCACAAGGAAGAATTTATGCAGAAAGCACTTCAGCGGGTGAAAAAGAAAGTGCAACACAAACAGTGTGACCTCATCTATGCGAATAATTGCGAGAGCTCTGTACCCACACCTGCCCGTGCACGTGCTCCTGAACCTACATCTATACCTGGGCCTACAACCACCTGTACCTACCCCCATACCTCTGTCTGCACCTGTACCTGTAACTACCTGTACCTGTAATTACACCTGTACCTACACCCATACCTCTCTCTGCACCCGTACCTCCGCATCTGTACCTGTAACCACCTACACCTGTACTTCTGTCTGCACCTGTGCCTACACCTGTACCTGCACCTGCGCCTGTACTTATCCTGCGGTTGTACTTACACCTGTGCCTGTACCTACCTCAGCTTGGCCTGGGCTGAGGTCAGCTGTGGAGACTTCACTGCCCAGAGCCCCCAGGAGCCCCCCGGGGAGGAGCGCACAGAAGGTTCTGCAGGGAGGGGTCCTTAGGGCAGGGCACTGAGCAGCGGGTCCTGCCAGCTCCACCCAGAACAAGGCTTCAAGTGCCAAAGTGACCCCCGCCGCCCCCCACCACCCCCCCACCGCCCCAGGGAGGCTTGGAGCCTGACATTAGCTGGATGTTTGTGTTTTCCTGGTCCAAGCAAATTAAGTCCTCCCTGAACTGCAGAATTGCCTGCCCTGAAACAAAGACCACAGACGGGTAAGTAGGAGGAAGCGTAAGAGGGGCACTTAGCTCTGAATGAGGTGTTGCAGGGTGATGGGCGCCGGCGCACAGAGCTTGTGAGCTGGGGCAGAGAGGGAAGGGGAGCGGCTAGAATGGTGGGGGGCTCCCTTTAATGGGCTGGAGTCAAGGTGCAGAACCTGCTCGCTTGTGGCTTTCTAGGGAGTAGGAGTGGGTCTGCCGTGTGGGCCCCCGGCTTGTTTCCCTCATCTTTGGAAGTGCCAAGAGAGACAAGTCAGCGACTCCCGGCCACTGAGACCACCCGCTTCTGGAGATGGCTCTGGGATAGCGCCCGTCCTCACCTCCCCTCGTCAGGGCCCCAAGTAAGATGAGAAAGGAGGTGCTTCTGGGCCCTTCTTTCCTCTAGTCCAGGCGGAGTCGGTGAGCTCAGGGTTGGACAGCCTCGAGCCAAAAGAGCTAAATCAGAAATTCTCAGTGAGGGGTGACTCTTTCCCCCGAGGACACTGGCTGTGTCTGGAGACACCCTTGTCACGCCTCGGGGCAGGGGTGCTACCAGCATCTAGTGGGCAGAAGCGAAGGACCCCGCTCAGTGCCCTACATGCCCAGGACGGCCCCACAACAGAGAAGGATCGGTGCCAACGCCGCTATGTTCTGGTCCTTCAAGGGCCCCAGGAGCATTTGTGGGTTTTATCGTCCAGCCGCTGGAGGGATAAAGCACAGCTACCCCCTTCTGCCTTACATCAAGAGATGCTGAGCCAGAATCTGGGTCCTCATCACCATCCCATCAGGTCCCCACGGCCAGCGGAGCGGCAGGTGACACGGGCCATGCTGCTTTCCCGGTCCTTAGTAAACAAACAGGAGGTTTCCACAGCGTGGAAAGGGGACACCCAGGTTGCCAGCAGGTCGGCCTGTGTGAGGACTTCAGGCTGCCTCCCCCGGTCTGCTCAAGGGACACCTGTGTCCGGAGGTTTGAGGACATGTACATAGATCAGGAAGCTGTTCTAGAACTTTCTGAATAATGGCATCTCTGGCCTACCCCCCCCCTTTTATGGCGGTAAGATACACACGACACAAAATTTACCCTTGAGGCATTTAGGGCATTCGCAGCATCGTGCAACCGTCACTTCCACGGAGTTCCAGAACATTCCCTCATCCTAGAAGCACTCAGACCCCGCTCCCTCTCCCAGCCCCTGGCAACCACGAATCCACTTTCTGTCTCCAGGGATTCACCTACTCAGGCCGTGGCGTGCAGGAGGAGGGGTAGGACGCGTGGGCCCCTGTGTCTGGCTTCTCTCCCCAAGCCTCGCGCTTGTGCGTCCACTCACCTTTGAGCAGAAACCCATGCTTCACCCCTTCTTACAGCCGAACAGGCCTCGGTCACACGGCTGGGCCGCATCTCATTCATCCTTCCATCCGAGTGGGGCCGCGTCCACCTTCAGCCACCGGGAGCAGCGCTGCTCCGACCGTTCATGCCCGACATCCCCGCCGCCTGTCTCCGGTCCCTGGGGGGGTTTGCCCAGGGGGACCACCGGCTCCCGTGGCGACTCTCTCCCTTTTGAGGAAACGCCAGCCTGGCTTCCAGGTAGCCCGTGGGCCTCCTGTTGAGCTGGCTGGCGAGTGAGTGCTCTCCCACCAGGACCCCAAGTATGTCCTGGGGACAAGCCACTGGGGTGGGCGTGGGCTCCAGGAGCCCTGAGGAAGCAGCCCCAGTGTGGACAAGCATCACCAGGTCACTCTCCTGGATGAGAGGGGCCCCTTGCTCCTGCCGTGACAGCGGCCACACTCACGGTTTTGGGGGGATGATGGCTCTGCCTTTCAGGGGCCCAGCACAACCCGGTCCTGTCGGACCAGGGGCAGAGCCCACTTTCTCTGCAGGCCCCAGCTGGGCGGGGATGGGGGGACAGGGCTCCCCAGGCTCCACAGCAGGGGTGCAGTGAGCACTCCGGTCAGTGTGCTCAGCAAACAAACCGAAAGTGCCCTAAGATGCTCGTGGGAACCCTGAGTCCTTGAGCTCTACAGCGTTCTCCTGCTCACACAGAGCAGGAGGAAGGCCGCTCAGGACCCTGGAGTTGGCGGAGTTAGGGTGGGGAATGCCGTTCAGAGATGCCCAAGGCATGGACCCTGGCTCCGAACATGAATCAGGGACCCAAGGCAGTGGTAGCTGGGCCTGAGGGGGACACGTGTCCTCCAGGGGTGGGGAGACCCCAACTCCGTAGCAACCAGTGTGCTGACTACCTGCTCCCCAAGAATGTGTACGACATGGGCACCGTTGCTCTCAGGTGGAGACTTCAGTGCTCCTGGGGCCCCTCCGAGCAGGAAGGGCGCTGCCACAGGGAAGTCTTGGCTCCCTGTTCCTCCGGGCAGAGGACGCACTCGGGCCGACCCCCCGGGGGCCTGGGGCTCCTCGCTGGTGCTCCTGCCGAGCGCAGGTCCGGAGAACCCGTGTGTGCCCACCGGGTGTGACCCCAGGAGACGGGGGCGGAAGCTCCAACTCCTGCACGAAGGCTTCCAGGACTGCCGAGACCCGGCTGGTCCCGTTCCTCCCTGTGCCCAGAGAGCCCAGGTGTTGTCGAGGGGAGACCAAGCGGGGAGGGGATTGGCGCTGCTGGCGCTGGGTTCGTGGCCCAGCTCTGCCTCCCTGACCCTTGAAGTCTTCATCTAAAGTGGGGTTGGCGCTGTCTGTCCTGGGGTGTCGCAGGGGTCAGTGAGGTGAGCACGCACGAGAGCTCAGGGTGGGGCCCGGTGCTGAGCCATGACCCCAAGTCCACCGGAGAGGAGAGAGAGACACCAGTGAGTGTGGACTGAGGCGTCCCCTTGGGGACGGCCTGCCTCTGTGTCTGAGACTGGGTCTCCGGGGCCAGTGGGGCCTGTAGTCCTCTTCACCCTCCCCACCCACCCGCTCACCGTGCAGTTCTGGAGCCGCTGCTGCCCCCGGAGCTCTCCCGGGAGCTGGGCCTCGCAGCGTCAGGGCCCCTCGGAGGGCAGGCGGGCAGCTGGTGAGGCAGCACAGGCTCCAGGTGGTCGTGAGGGTTTAGAGATGATCCTGCAAGAGGGAACGGGACGGAGCGGCCCAGAGCAGGGCAGTCAGGGAGGGCTGCCTGGGGAAGTGGGGTGTTGATCAGAGATCTGAAGCCTTCATGGGGCAGGGAGGGGGAGCCCCCAGAAGAAGGTCGGGTCTCGAGCTTTCTAGAGACACTGCCGTCAGCTCTTACAGGGACCTCTCCGTGAATGGGTTTGCTTCCAGCCCTTCCTCCCCGGTCCCTGCCACGGCCTCCCACACGCAGTCCCCTCGAGCCACCGTACAAAACTGTCTGCCACCCTCTCTCTTGTGGACTCATCACACTGCCCTATCGCCCCCCAGGAACGTGCAGCCCTCCCACAGTTGAGAATAAAGAGAACGTGGGATTTCAGTTAAAAGGGTGAATTATGGTGATGGGTTCCTCCTTGTGACCCTGGAGGCCCGGCCTCCGTTTCTGGACGAAATCCCGGTTATAGCTGTGTCCTTTCAAGGTAGGCAGTCCTGGGCGGGGCGGGGGGGGGGGGGCATAAAAACTTAGGGGGAGGGCGCCTGGGTGGCTCAGTTGGCAAAGCAGCTGCCATCAGCTCAGGTCTTGATCCCAGAGTCCCGGGATCGAGTCCCACATCAGGATCTCAGCTCCACGGGGAGCCTGCTTCTCCCTCTGACCTCCTCCTCTCTCATGCTCTCTCTCACTGTCTCTCAAATAAATAAATAAAATCTTTAAAAAAAAAATAAAACAAACCTGGAGGGAGAGTCCCAGGGCTCCTGTTTCCAGCACCTTGGCTCAAATCCCTGCATCTGAGCAGGCTGCCCCCCTTCTAGACGCACGTGCCCCCGTTCCAGGGCGGAGTAAGTCCGTCCGCTGGCAGCCAGGCCTGACGCCCGCGAGTGGGCTGTGCCGGCCGAGCACGCTGGGGGGGGGGGGGTGAGCCGGGCAGGAAGTGCGGCCCCGCACCCCCATGTCTTACTAACGCCAGCTTCTCTCTCGCTCCCCCGTTTGCCATCTTTGCCTGACCGACACGACGAGTCCCTGTGTTCATCAGACTGGGGCACCCACACACCAGTGCACTCCCCCTCCTCGGGACCCCAGCCCACCCTGCACCACCCCCCCGCCTTCCCATCTTCCTCAGGACCCCAGCCCACCCTGCACTTCTACCCTCCCCTTCCTCAGTTCCCCTGGCTCCCCTGGCACCCCGTCCCTGCCCCCCGGCATGGCCCCTCTCCAGGTTCCTGGAGCAAAGCAAGAACTATGGAGAACTCTCCCTTCACTGCACCACAGAGGCAGAGGAACTCCACCACTAATGGAGTGGTGGCACCATGCAGTGCCCCTCATTCTGAGTCTCCGGCCCCGCAGATATTTGCCGGCACCCCCACGAAGGCTGGGGGGCTGGTGGCTTCCCGTCATTGAGATGTAGCACCGGGCGCACAGGGCCAGCCCAGGAGGGGCCAGCCTGGGTGGGAATTTCTGGGACACACCTGGCATCCTTCTCCCACAACCTCGATGTCACGGGGGGGACCTCCTTGCCCATTCTTGGTCACACAGATGGAGGGGCTGCTTTCCGCTGTCATGCCCCAGCCTGGCGAGTCCTCCCGTTACCACCCCCAGCCGTGGCTGCTGGATGCAGGATGGGAAGGGGTGTTGGGAAGAGGTTTCTCCTCTGCTGAGACAGCACAGAGCACCAGCACTCAGGCTCTGGGAGGTGGGGGACGACCTGGCTTCGGACTCAGTTCAGGTGCAGAGGAACCAGGGAGTTCCTAAGTAACCACTCCTCTGCCTCAACTTCCTCATCCGTAATGCGGAAGGGTCTTGGCACTGCTTGTAGAGTTTTACGGGGAAGAAATGAGTCTCTGTGGGTCAAGTGTCTTGCCTGGCACCCGCATCCTCGTTCACCAGCTGTTGTTACTATGACGGCATTCCTGTGCCCTACTTCTCCGGCGCTGGTGCTGGGCTGCTGCCCTCACTACGGGATTGTTACCGTCAGGCTGTCCCAGCGACTGTCGGGTGCCTCTGCTGATAGGATGTGACCATGGACGTGGGAGGAGAGAACCTGGGGGTCTGAGTCCGCGCTGGGACCATCCCTTGAGCCATGATCCAGCTGTACCTGAAACCCACACCACTCCCAGCCGGGGGTCAGTATGTCGCCTCGTTGCCTGAGCCAGTTTGAGAGTGATTTCTGACACCCGGCAATGGACAGGGTTCTAAGGCACGGCAGTAGTGAGGGGGCACTGAATCCCCTTCTCTGGGGTCCTCTGGTCCTTGGTTTGTTTGGTCACCCGCCTCGTGTCATTTGCAGAGCCCTCTGCGTGTGTCCGTCAGAACGCCGGGCTCTCTGGAGGGGACTCGGAAACACCAGGCACCATTATCGGTAAAGGCTAATACTCAGCCCAGACTTACGACACAACAAAATGTTCAGTCCCCGTTGCTGGCAATGCGTAAACTCAGCGGGGCTCAGCGCTCAGCCCTCACTAAGCCGGTGTTCAGCCCTCAATTCACAAAGCACAGTACTCAGTGATCACTTATTTGAGGAGCTCAGTACTCATCCCTCAGCCCTGGCCGAACAGTGTTCGTTACTGCTAAACACAGTACTCAGTACTGAGATAGCACAGTGCTTACCCTTGTAACGAAGCACAGTACTCACTACTGACTTAGCATAGTACTCAGTACTGACCAAACATGGTACTCAGTACTGGATAAGCACAGTACTCCACTGTCAGTATAACAAAGCACAGTACTCTGTCCTGGGTACGGACTAAGCACCCTGTAAGATGCTGAATAATCACAGCGCTTGGCCCTCAGTGCTGTGTACGGGTCAGATACAATACAGTCCCCAGCTGCTGCGTCTCGCACGCTCTTGACGATCACTGTGCAAGACACATCAGAATCCCGTCTCCAGAAGAGGACAAGGAAACAAGAGGGCCAATGACTTGACCAAGGCGGAGAGCCGGAGAGGAGGGCAGGGCCCGGTCCTGTGTCCCTGTGGAGTCCTTCCCAGAGGAACAGGAGAAGCAGAATGAGGAGAGCCGCACGCCGGCAGGAATCACTCCCGCTGGCCTGGCTGGGGTGACATGCCCTTCCCCGCACTGATCACTGGGTCCTCCCCACTGGCGGGCAGGGGTGCACCTCACAGACACACCTGGGCTGGCGGCAGCCTTGCTGCCGCATCTCAGCCTGCATGGAGCCTCATCCCCCATCGCTCGTGGTCCCCAGATGCCCACACAGCCACCGTTCCTCTCCTTCAGGGCCTGGGGGCTGGTCTCCTTCCCACAGCTGGGACCTGCCCCCCGGGGCTCCCACCTGGGGCCCGGGTGCCATGGCCTCCGTCTCCCCACCCTGCCCCACATTCCCCAGGACTGGATCCTATCTGGTGTGTCATCCCTTATCCCCCACCCAGGGCTAGGCCACGACAGTGGCCGACGCGTCCTGTTCTATTGGAACAGAGACTGTGTGGACCGGGCCTCCCAGAGACAGGCAGGGACACGCCGGAAATACTCACGGAGCAGAGTTCCAGCCCAGAGCCTTGGCTCTTCATCTGGAGACCAGACTGACAAGCAGCAGGTGTGGACGACAAGTCTGAGGGAACACGGAGCCCGCAAGCCCTCCTGCCGCGTCATCCGTTCCGTCGGTGCCGGGCTGGATCAGACCGAGGCAGAAAGCCCTGAGAGGAACCTGTCTCACCGTGGACTCGGCTCTGTCCTGGGCTCCCTGTTCCTGGCTTGAGTCGCCAGAAGGGAGAGTCTCTCTGTTCTGCTTCTGCGCCGACGACAGCCCTTCTGAGCACTCAGGGTCGAGCGGCATCCGGGAAGCCACGGACGTGCCCCGGGCCGCCCCGCTCGGAGCCGCTGGTTCTCCCAGGAGGCGTCCGCCACCTGCTGTTGACTGAACACGGCTCGAGGCCAAGTGCTGCGCCGTCACTGGGCGACCCTCTCTTCTGAGCGTCCAGGCTGCTGGGGACAGGAAGAAGGCAGTCCACGACAGCAGAAATACACTGGGAAGAGCCGGCAATGACAGGGCCACGAGGACGATGAAGCTGGGTGTCGCCCGGCTCCTGGTGCAGCTCAGGTCCCCGGGGGCCGGCGCTCGCCCTCCCACACTGGGTCGTGCCAACAGTTCCCAGCCGGACACCTCCACGGAGGGCTGGCCACGCCGCACTGGGAGACGCCTGGGAGGACCCCCTCCCAGCGCCCGCTTGCCCTGGGCTGGTGCCCAGAAACTAGCCTCTGGCCCCCAGGCTGGACCCCTCTGCTGCGGGTCACGCCGCAGGACGGCACCCACCGGCCCCTGCACGATGAGGCTGAAGCCAGACCCCAGCTGACACCACGTCTCTCTCCTCCCTCCTGGCCCTTCTCGTCTTCCCAATCACTCACCTAAGCATCCTTGTCTCGGTCTCTGCCATACGAACCCCACTGCGACACCAGGACGGACAAGTCGGGACGGGCGTCTGTGGGCGGTACCACAGGCTCATACCTGAGCAGCCCAGTGACCTCCCGTCTGCTTCGCACTTACCCGCCCGTGCCGAGCGACGGCTCTGCAGACGGCACGGGGGGCAGGCAGAGGTTCGACCACAGGCAGCGGGGAACCATCCAGCTCCTGAAAGCAGAAAGAACATGGCGGGAGATCTTGGGCTGCTGAGGACTGGCAGGGAAGGCGTCCAGCCAGGTGGCTCCAGGGCTCTGGGTCTTGGCAGAGAGACGGCGTTGTGACAGTGGAGGGACCCCAGCCAGATTGTCCCTCAAGAGCCGCATTTGAGGAGCGCCCAGCCGGCTCAGTCGGTTAGGCATCCAACTCTTGGTTTCGGCTCAGGTCGTGATCTCAGGGTCGTGGGATTGAGCCCTGCTTCTGGCTCCGTGCTCAGCTTAGGACCTACTTAAGATGCTCTCCCTCCCTCTCCCTCTGCCCTCGTCCCAGCTCACACTTGCACTCGCTCACTCGCTCTCTCCCAAATAAATTAATGTTTTAAAATTCTTTAAAAAAAAAAAATGCACATTTGGGAACAAGAAGCCGATTGGCCGCCTTGGCCTGCGGGCCTGTCTGTTGGCTGGGGAGGGCAGACCATGTTGACCGTCTCCCCAGCACCACTCATGATGGGCAGCGATGACTCCCCAGAGGAAATCAGGTCTCTGCTACCAGAAGAAGCAGCATGGACACTGCGGGGTCCCCAGGCCAGCAGAGCCGCCTTCTATAATCCCAAACCACAAACGCAGCAGCTGTCTGTCTTTGTTAATCTGGGCCAAACCAAAGGGCGTTTTGAGAAGCATCTAACGCTCTTCCCCACCAGGCAAATTCTGTAGGAACATATTCGTGGCTTTCATTAGTATTCACACGGCTTTGAGGGGTTTTTCATGATTTGTAAAACTCCAAGTAGTTGTGAAAGGTCCTGTGTCCGTGTTGCACATCGAATCCCTTTTCCTATCACAGTCTGGGTTCTTCTGTTCATTACAAGAACCTAATTGAAAACGATTGAAGCTGGATTTTGTCACACACGGAGAACGCGCGATAAAATGCAGAAATGCAAACATCCTCGAGCCTTTTGTACCGTGACGGCCGGGAGTCGAGGGGGCGTGGGGGAAGGTAAGGATCCGCCCTTGCGCGGCACGAGTTTGTCCCGGTAACTTGATGAGAACAGTTTGATGTCGTTGGTGACGATTTCATCGCTTTCCCAAGCAGCTGGAGTGAAGCTCTCAGCCCGGACCTCAGAGTCCCGGCGCTTCTGCGGTCCCCACACCCCGAGGGAGAGTGGTAGTCAGGAGCATCACGACGGGGGTCACGGAGACCTCCGGGGCTGTCCCCAGCCTTACTCTGCAGCTGTGTTTAGAGGCTCAAGGCAGGTGACCCCACTCTTGGTCCCCGGTGACCTGTGGAACCTGGTCCCACTGCTTTGCCTCTCTGGTCCTCGGTGGCCCCGTACGCAGAATGGGCAGGATAAGGCGGTCTGGTGGAGCTGGACATTCTGGGCATCCTCTTTAGTGATCTGTGACGAGTTCTGGGATGGGGGGAGATTCCTGACGGTGACGGCTTTTGAGGCATTAGGACGTGGAGGAGGAGGCCCTGATTTGGGCAGAGACGAACTCAGTCAAGAGTGGGTGAAGGGCAGACCATCCCGGGGCCAGCCGCGTCCTGCCATGCCAGTGGGTGAGGGGGGAGCACACCCCACCCTCTGGGCCAGCCCCTCCCCCAGCCTCCACGGGGCCCTTCCAGAGGCCAGAGAAGGCAGAGGAGGCCACACCCCTATTCTGGCTCCTCCCCAGCCTCCCCAGGCGCCAAGAGGTCGCGGCAAGGGCAGTGTAGGCGGCAGCAGACCTTCCCAGGAACCCCCTTCTGCTCTGGGCTCCACTCCGGGGGGCGGTGAGGAGGGACCAGACCTCTCCTCTCCCCGACTCGCCTCTGCCATCTCATTCTCTGTTCGTTTCCTTCCTCCCTCGTGCAGCAGCCCGTGAGGCCCCCAGATGGACCTTCTCTCTCCCACCTCGGGACCCTTGTGCTGCCCACCTGCCCCTGCCTGAGCGCCCCGCAGTCCTTGCTCCCCACATCCCGCTGCACGCTTGCTTCCTCATCGTGTGGGGCTCCGAGAAGCCCTTCTTGCCACCCACCCACCATGGCCTTGGGCTTCCCTTGGGCACCTGGCAGTGACCCTGGCCATCTGCGTCTGGATCTGCCCGCCCCCCTGCTGCCCGGCCGTCTGTCCTGGTCTGGTTTCATTCCTCCACCCAGGGTATGCCGGGCTCCCGCGGTGTGCACGGTGCCAGGCCCGCACGCACCGTCCTAGCAGACAGACCTGCCCTGTGTTCCTCTGGCCCAGAGAGGAATGCGGCCTTTCCTTCGTGCTCACACAGGGAGGGAGGACAGGCAAGTGTTCATGCAAAGCAGATAGGACAGCAGATACATAAGCCTGAGGTGACCCTGATTCTGTCAGCATGAAAACTGCGAAGCCCCAGCAGTCGGACCTGGGGCCCCGCGACGGCCACACGGGAGCTACAAATGCATCCAGTGAAATCGTCCTCTTACCTCTGGGCTCCGGTGGGAATCAAGTTTCAAAAGCAAATCGCCTCTCTCAGTGTGGCGCCTGCCGAGGGCCGGTCGTCCCACCTGTGTCCTGCACAGTCCTGGGGCCGGCCGGGGGACGCAGTTGCCATTAGGGCTCTGCGCTTCTGGGGGTCGGAGAAGTGGGGACCACTGCAACTCCGGTAACGAAAACGACGGTGCGCCATCTGTTTCCCTGGGAAAGTCTCCAGGTTTAATCCCAAACGAGGAGAAGGAGCTGGTACACCTCACTGAAGACTTACACCCTCCTGGAGAACGTGACACTAAGGACTTGGAAGCAGCTTCGAAATGTTAGGGCGAGAGTCTCGGGGAGGCCACAGCGGCCAGGCGAAGCCCTGGGGACCCGGAGCCAGCGCCCTGCAGGACACGGGCGGCACACGGGGAGAGGGCTTCGAGCTATGTGTGCGTGTGTGTGCAAGCATTGTGTTTGTGTGCATGTGTGTGGGTGTGTGCACACAGGCATGCGTGTTGGGGTGTGTGTGATGTGTGTGCGGTGTGCACGTCCAGTACCGTACAAGGCAGTGCACAAGACCAAACATCCAATGGGAACCTTGCCTCTAAGTTCTTCCCCTGGAGCCTCTCAGACCCTATTCCTTCTCCAACACTCTCCATCGCACTTTCTTTTTGTGGACGAAGAGGGCGTCACGTTGTTGGGTGTCTCTGACTCCCCTGGCCCACAAGCTGTGGGAGGGCAGGGCAGCGTCCGTCCGGTGCAGGGCCTGGCCCACAGCGCAGGACGGGTTGTTGAAGTACCTCGGTCCGCCGGGGACAGGGGGCAGGGGCCGGGCTGGGGGCGCAGCCTGAAGCCCAGGGTCCTCCCCGGTTGGCGGGTGCCTCCGTGTCCTGGCCTGGGGCTTTCTCTGCTGGAATCTGGACGTGATCCTCTCCCCTTCTCCCCTCCAATGCTTCAGGAACAAACTCCCAAGGTGTTTGCAATTCAAAACCACACATGGTGACTTTTCTCCAGTTTCAAGTTCATTTGAGATTAGGCAAATAACTCCTCCTTGGGGAAGATTCTGCCAGAATCCTTCATTTCATCCGGCCTTTCCGAAGGACGAGAGTCGGCCTTCCAAGCAGAAGTCCCCGGGCGAGCACAATCGCCCGCACCGTAAGCTACTTTAATGTAGACGTCCCTTTAAACTAACCTCTTACCATCTGTTCTGTCCTTTAATAACAAATGCAAAAGAGCGCGATTCTCCGCGGCATCATAAACGCGAGGTGGGTGATGGAAATGCCTGTCTGTGTTCTTTATTCATGGCTCTCTCGCACGCTGCTGTGATGTTTCTCTCATTTTCCGGACACAAATCAAGGGGAAACTGCTCTCCCCTGATCTGCTGAATTCATTTGTACAGTATTTCTTCTTAATGTGGTAAACTGTGGGAGGCTCAGAGCGTCCCCAGCCGGGGCAGAGCCCGGGACGCGCACGGGGAGAGGCACCGGGGGATTAAGCAAAGGCACCGGTGGTCAAACGTAATGAGATTCCTTTGCAAAAAATAAAAACCTCTTTAAATATGTGGTGGGTCCTTTTCAGATTAAATACGCCTGTGAAGGATGGGCAGTCTGGCCCACAGGACGCGGCAGAGGCGTGCCGGCGGGTGGGCAGTACGGCACCGGAGGACCCCTGGCTCCTACCCAAGGGCCTCCTCGATCCGCACGGCTCCGCCGCTTGTCTGGGACGAGCCGTGTACTCAAGCGCAGAACTCATTGACCTTTCTAGAACTTTCCTCGCTCCCAGGAGGCAGACGGGTGCTTCTCAGGCAGCTGGCCTTGAGCTTTTCCCGTTAATCACACAGTCCCCCGTCTCTGCAGTGGGGCCTGACCTGCCATGACAAGTCCCACACACACAGCAAGACCGGGGGCCCGGTTGGCAGAACGGGGCTTCCTCTCTGGGACGCAGACTGTCACCACCACCCCGTGTCCCCGGCAAACACACCTTGACACGGGGTCCCTCCCA
Source organism: Enhydra lutris kenyoni (assembly GCF_002288905.1). Lineage (NCBI taxonomy): Eukaryota > Metazoa > Chordata > Mammalia > Carnivora > Mustelidae > Enhydra > Enhydra lutris. The sequence goes on along the minus strand of NW_019154090.1, from coordinate 1,781,779 downwards.
TGGGGTCGAAGAGGTGGCTCTCCTACGAGGGGCTGCCCTCCTGTGAGCCAACCCCTGGGGCTGGAGCTGGGTGGCCGGTCGAGCACCTGTCCTCCTGCAGGGCGCTGCTCCCTGGGCATGGCCGCCGCGCGGGGCTGCTCAGCCTCAGCTGCTCTGTCTGACGGACGCCACTTGGTGGGCAGCAGAGGGACGGGGGATGAAGACGGAGGGGACACCTGTGCTGGGAGGCCCAGCGCTGTTAGCGAGCCAGCAGGCAGAGGGTGGCAGGCTCAGGGCCCAGCATGTCATCATCTGCAGGAGGCGGGGGTGACTCCAGCGCTTCCACGGCCCAAGAGGACGGCACAGAATGACATGTGTCCCCGGCCCTGGCCCTTCTTTCAGCGGCCTGGCCTGAACCCCTGTTGGGTGCTGCTGCTCAGGGCAGAGCAAGGGAAGCCAGGAGGGGGGAGACAGGAACAAAGATGGTCCCCACAGACTGGGGGGAGGCGTGGGGGTGGGGAGGGTCTGTGGAGGGAGTGGGGTGGGGGAGGGGTGTGGGACTGAGGGAGGGATATGTGCGGGGAGAGGTTAATGGAGGGGAGGGGTATTCAGGTGGGGAAGAGGCATGCAGGTGGGGGAGGGTCTGTGGAGGGAGGGGTACATGGAAGGGAGGGGAGGGAGGTGGGGAATGATTTGTGGAGGGGTGGGGAGGATGGGAATGAGGGAGGGGATTGCAGAGGAGGGGCTGAGGGTGGGGGAGGGGCCTGTGAGGGGAGTGGGGGAGTGGAAGGGTGTGTGGAGGAGGAAGGGGGACATTTCCAGACCGTCACCCAAGATGTCTACTCAGCACCTGTCACCTTGCATGCGTACAAAGCAGACTTTCTTATGGTGACAACTCTGGGGACAGGCAAGGATGCAGTAGAGTCCCATGGGCTGTGGTCACACAGCCGTGCTGCACACATCGTGCTGTCCCTTCATTTGTGACTCATTTACTCCAGACCAGGAAGTGGGCCCCGATGTCACCTTCTCTCATTTCGCCCACCCTGGGCCCCCAGCTCTGGCGAGCACCCGTCTGTCCCGTGTCCATGAGCTCGGGGGTGTCTGAACGAAGAATGTCTGGTCCGGGTCTGCTCGTAGGCCAGAGGATTTCATTGTGGTCCATTTTGTTATAAAATGTTGTTACGAACCCGCTGCTTGATTTCAAAAAAAAAAACAAAAACAAAAAAACTATTCTGTAAAGGTGTGTGTTTGACCGTGAACAATGCAGGGTCGGGCATGGCCAGAAACCTGCATGTTAACTTCCGGCTCCCCAAAGCCTGACTGCTGAGAGCCCTCTGTCGGCCAGAAGCCTTGCGGACCAGGTAAACGGGCGATGAGCACGTATGTCGTATGTTAGGTGTGTCGCAGACTGTGAGCTTACAGCATAGGCAGCTAGAGGAAATTCTGTGTCGTTAAGGAAATCGTAAGGAGGAAAAAATATACCATATTTACTGGAAAACCTCCGTAGACAGACGGACCGGCATGGGAGAAACCCGTGTCCGAGAGTCGGCCGTAGGCAACGTTAAACTCCAGTCTGTGGGTCAGACCTCGGCCTCCACACCTTCTCAGTCTCCGGGGTTTACGTTCCCCTGGCTCAGCAAAGCCAGTTACCTTACAGCTGGTGACCCCGTTCCCATCAGGTGTCCCTTGTTGTGACAAGATCTTTGCTTCCTCTAAATGGAAGACGCACGGCCCGTTTTTAAATTCTGTACTGAAGCGTGGCTCCCATAGGGGATTACGGTAATCTCAGTTGTGCAACACACACCTGGTGTCGGGCGACTCGAGTTATTTACACGACGAAACGCTCGCCGTGAGGAGCTCAGTCGCCATCTGTCACCACACTGTGCATCTCGTTTTTCATTCTACTGCTGTCCATCCCTTGTCCCCAGGACTGCTCTTCCCGTCCCCCGCCCCTGCCACCCGGAGAACACTGAACTGTGTGCTCGTCTCACTCCTCAGTGCCCCCCTTCAGCCCCCGCTGACTTCCTCCCGAGTTGGGAGCCACAGAAACATTATTAAGTTGCTTTTTCAACAACACCCAGCTTCTCTGCACGAACACTTCTGTGTGTATGGCGCACGGTGGCCATCCTGACGACAGGCTTCACGGTGAAATCTGTGTCTCCAGGCTGGTCACGGGGCCTCCCTGCCCCTCAGGGACCGGATCCTATCCCTGGTGCCTCCATCGAAGGAGCGAAAAGGTGGGACACAGGTGAAAATTTAGGGCACATACACGGGCCGGGTCCCAACCTCTTTTACCTCTGGACTCTACGGCGACTGCTCCGTTATCCGTCCTCCAGTCTGATGGCGGACGGAAGGATCATTTGCGTCAGGGTGGTGGCCATTTTCCACCATTGCTTCCAGGCTTCCTCAGCGGTGTTGGAGGTCTCTACTCTGTGACCTACGCTCCCTGCAGAGACTTTACCTTGGAATATTGTGTCTTATCTTTCCCCGTTACCTGGTGGGCCACTGGACGTGTAGTTACGACTCCCAGATCTCAGACTGACCTTCCGGTTCCCAATGTGGATAAAGTGTTAGGTCCCGAAGTACCTCGAGATGGCCAAGTGCAAGGAAATTCGGGGCTGGGTGCGTGTACGTTTAGGGAGCATAGCCCCTGCTCCCCACGGCAGGCTGACATGCCTCTCCTCCGGCTCCTCCTTCCAGATCCGGTCTGACAAAGACAACGACATCCCCATCCGGTACAGCATCACGGGCGTGGGCGCCGACCAGCCCCCCATGGAGGTCTTCAGCATCGACTCCATGTCTGGACGGATGTATGTCACTCGGCCCATGGACCGGGAGGAGCGCGCCTCCTACCACGTGAGTACCTCGGGCCTTGGGTTCCTACCTTTGGAAGGAGAACTCGGCTCATAGTTTAAGACTCAGACCTCTTATGCATCCCACTTCATCTCGCATCCAACCATCCATCCATCCATCCATCCATTCCTCTACCCATTCCTTCTTTCATCCACCCATTCTTCCACCCATCTACACATCCATCCATCCATCCCCCATCTACTGGTCCATCCATCCATCCATCCATCCCTTCTTCCATTGATTCCTTCCTTCATCCAACCATTCTTTCATCCATCTTCACATCCATCCATCTACTCATCCAACCATCCACCCATCCACTGATCCATCTA
>NW_019154090.1:1774039-1778608 GCF_002288905.1 Enhydra lutris kenyoni | reverse complement strand
TCCATCCATCCATCCATTCCTCTGTCCATCTGTCCATCCATCCATCCATTCCTCTGTCCATCTGTCCATCCATCCATCCCTCCATTCATCCATTCCACCCAAGAATCTGTCCATCCACCCACCCACCCACACATCCACCCATGCAGGGAACATTTCTCAAGGATCTAGCATGTGTCAGGCCCTGTGGTTGGCAGTAGGCCTGCGATGATAACATGAGTAAACACGGCCTCACTCTGGGGGAGCTTACACTGTACTGGGATTAAGAGGCATCAAAGCTCCTTGACCTGAAGCCCCTAAGAAAGGTCCCCCAACTCTTCAGCAGCCAGACCACAGGCCGTGAGAAGAGGGGGTGTGGGTACTGACCCACCTCTGCGTCCTGCCCCAGAGATGCAGTTGGCAATGGGCCTGTGGCTGCCCTCCTGACTGCCTCTTGGACAGTGGGGGCCAGGGTCAGGGAGAAGGAGATGTAAGGGAAATAGGTTGTCTTGTCAGTTGGTTGGAAAAAGAGCTTGTCGTGGAGCCTGAGTATCTAAAGGAAAATCATCATATCCTTTCTGAGGCAGACGGATGATTGTGTTTACAGGGCTAGGGAATGTGGAGGAAAACACGCATAGAGACCCCAGAAGCAGCCAGCCGCTGACACTCAGGCACACTTTGCCGCCGGCTTCCAGACAGGCGATTTCAGGGGTGCTCCCCCCGGAAGGCGCTCTCAGGGGCCTTCTCTGAGTGAAATAAGGCGTGGTTGTTCCCACACCAGACACTTACCAGTGTCCCAGTGTCCCCAGACCCTGGGGACGCACGACCCCTCCTCCCTGCTCTTCTCTCCCGGCCCCTCCCAGGTTTGTCTACCTTCCCAGAGGCACCTGCCCCTTCTAGAATGCCTTGTTCCAGGCATTTGTGCCCCAGGGTCTACAGGGATGCTCAGCCAGTGGTGGAGAGGAATGAATGTTTCCAGCGAAGGAGCAGGGAAGGGGGAGGGGCTGCTGCTGGCTCGCTGCATCACCCCCCCTGGTCGGGGTCCCTCTGTGCTGCAGTCCATGTCCCTGATCAGCTGATGACCTGGAGAGCCTCCTCCAACATCAGGGGCTTTGTCTCCAGACAGCCCCACGGAGAGGCCACTTGCTAACGCTGGGGTTCACCTCATTCAAGATTAGACAGATCCATCTGTAATTATCACAGTCGCTTGGAGAAGCCCCTCCCCCTGGGCTTGAGGTACCCCTGCCCCTCCGGAGGTCCCCAGGCTGCTCTGGTGTCCGCTGGAATGTCACACCATTGCTTCCGCGGTTTGGGGAGTGGGGAGCTCTCGGCAGGGCTCCTCTCCTGCCTTCCTTGGGGCTCCAGCGACCCCTGCTGTCCCCAGTATGGGTGTCTTCTCCGGCTGGTTCTTATGGACCTTCTGGACTAAACAAAAGGCTTCGTCGTTACCCCTGGGCCGGGCTGCCCTCCCGTGCCTGCGGCTCTGCGTGCCTGGTGAGCCTGGTGGGAAGGGGCCACCCCGGGGCGAGACCGCTCAGCTCCTGATGTCAGGACAGCTGCAGGATCCGGGGCCCGGTGCCGGATGAAGTGGGCAGCCCCCATCTGGACTAAGGATTTCAAGGCAGTGACAGAAGAGCATCTGACCACTCACGGCCCCTCCCGAGCTTTGGGCCTGCAGACTGCGCGGTCCCAGGCCATACCCCGGCCCCGCATGCCTGGCCTGCAGGCTGTGGCCCTCTTCGAGGACGGGCAGCGCTGGCGGGCTGTGCACCAAACCTGCTGCGAGGCGGACGCAGCCCCCCGCCGCCCGCGGACTGCCGAGCCGCCCCTCCCACGCCCAGCGGGAAGGCTCTCCCTTTCACTGTATTTTAATTCCTTGGAAAACCTTGAGCTCAAAAGGAGACCTGGTTTCAGTGTTTCTGGTTAACTGTTTCCCAGCAACATTTCACACCAAAGTCAGCACTGGAATTCCTGGCTCCCTGGCAAGGGTCTGGCTCCACAGTCCAGCCGAGACGGCTCAGCCTGGGGGACAAGGGCGCAAGGGGGCATCTGAACACTGATGTCGTCTCCAGGGAGTGAGTGTCGCCTGCCAGCCCCCTTTGCTCATGGGCAGGCTGGTCGACCCACCAAGCGCCAAGGCAGCAGCTGGTGTCCTGCCGAGGAACATGGGCCCCCGCCTACCTCTCATGCACACCCCGTTTCTGTTTGTACTTTTTGCCCCATGTGACTTCAAGGCCTCGATCAGCACCAGGCTCTGCCCGGGAGACGTGTGGCGGCCGCAGCTAGATGGCTCGGTGGCAGGCCCGCTCAGGAAAGTGGGGGTCACGGGCTGGCCATCCCCTGGGATCTGGGGTGGTGTGCTGGGCCTGGGGGGCAGACCCCTGGTCCTCTCCAGGGACGCCTGTGGACCACAGCCCCTCCTCACTCCAGCTGACCAGAGAGGAAGCAGAGAACTTGGCCGCAGGTGGTTGGGGGAGGTGGGGGGAAACGTCCACCTGTCCCTGCACACTCGGCTCCGTGTCCGAGCCTCCAGGTGACCCGCTGACCTCCGGACAGCTGGCGCGCCTTCCCTCCCGTTGCCCGCCGCCTCCTGGGGCTCCATCTTGGGAGAGGGGAACCCACCACGCCACCAGGAGTTAAGTGTCCCCGCCGGCTCTGTGAACTGGGAAACGTGCTCCGGGGACTGCCCACCTCAACCTCTCAGACGCGAGGGATGTCTCCCAGGGCCAGCCCTGGCTGCCGCCTCCCGCAGCATCACCCCAAGACCCCGTGAGGTGACCGGCAGCAGGGAGACCACGCGGCCCGGCTGGAGAAGCGGCCGGATCCATTTGCCCAACTCTGGAGTGAAAGCTCGTGTTCCATCTTTCCGTTCTCTGTCCCGCCGCGGAGAAGCCGTCGAGAACTGTCCCGTCTTCCCCAGGGCTGGGAAGCTGCTCCGGGCAGTCCAGACACAGACACGAGCCCGCACAGGACGCCCACCAGGGCCTTCGGGGCAGCGGGGCCAGCTGCCGGGGTGTTAGCCCTCTCTGCCGCCTGCCAAGCGAGCACAAACCGGCTTAGCCCAGCGCCCGACCCCGGCTGTGTGTCCCGTGGGCTCGGAAATCGAGGTGACCTGCCTGCAGGTGTCTGCCTCCTGCTCATCGGATCCCTTCCTCGCTGGCCGCCGGCCGGCACCCTCTCACCCCCTCTCACCCCAGCGTTCCCCGGCACGCGGCCCCTCCACTTCCTCCAGCAGCTCTGAATCCTCCCTCCCTCCTGGCCCCCGACCCCCGGGAGGCCGCCAGCCAGGCCACCGTGTCCCGCCCGGACGCACCTCCCCATCAGAAACGTGGCCCGATCACGGGGCGATCTCCCATTGCGTCCACGTCTGGGGCTCCACACCCCACGTCCTCAGGCACCTTTGACTCTGTCCCCACGTGAGAGCGAGCAGATGGGCTATGGACACGGGTCGCTCTGAGACAACCAGCAACACATCAGCGTTCAAATGCACGAAACAGAGAGGGGTCACCTTTGCTTTGCAGGATGATCTCTAGAAGGTTCTTTTGAGGATTCCATAAGTAAGACCTGCTACTGAGTCCTGCCACGGCTCTCGTCTTGGGCAAATTCCCAAGTCCTCCTGTGCCTCCCTTGGCCCATCTGTAGAGCAGAGATCGGGACGGTACCAGTCTCGCGGGTGCTCCCAGAAGCTCAGGCCATTACCCGATGCGGGCGCCGGGGCCTTGCCCTGCCCTGAGCAGGTGTGCGGCCGGTGCTGGCCATGGCAGGAGTCCCCGGCACCCAGCGAAGGTGCTTCCAGGGCCCATGTGGAGTGCTCCTCGGCCCCAGGAGGAAGCTGGTGGCCCGCAGTTAGGACACCAAGCAGCGTGAGCCTTGAAGAGGCGGCAGGTGGCTCTGGTTCCTCCCCTCTCCTGTCCCCATGGGGACGCAGCACCAAGCCCCTGCGCTGGAGTTTCCCTGTCTTGCTCCCATGTGAGAGGGGACAGATGTCTTGCTCAGAGCATCGCCGGGGTAGGAACTTCCCTTTGCAGGAGAGACGCAGGTTTGCCGGTCCCAGGAGGCGCCCACGGCTCCCCTGGCACCATCCTGTCTCCGCAGCAAGACCGGATCTCCCCCCACCAAGCCCACAGCATGTGCCCAGCCTGAGAGGTGGGTGACGGTGGGGAGCTTAGAGACTTCCCGCAGAAGCCACGAATGCCATGAAAAGTTGGGGGGAGGGGGAGGGGTGAGACGGGAGGAGCCCCGGCCCTCCCCGCTGGGCCACCGCCGCCCGCCGCAGACTGTGCCGACACCAGCAGCTTCGCTCGGTGAGAAGACGCCGCCTCCAACCGTAGTTCACAAGGACCTTTCTTCCGTGGCTTCTTGACCTTTGGGCTGCTGCTGGGTTGCGTTTGACAGGATGAAGGGTCTCCTGGCCACACTGGAAGATGGCGGGGGGCGGGGGCCACCACTGGAAGATGGCGGGGGGCGGGGCCACCACTGGAAGATGGCGGCGGGGCGGGGCCACCACTGGAGGGGGGGGGGGGGGGGGGGGCCACCACTGGAAGGGGGCGGGGGGCGGGGGCCGAAACAGCGAGGGGCGCGTCACGGCCCTTC
>NW_019154090.1:1688570-1773939 GCF_002288905.1 Enhydra lutris kenyoni | reverse complement strand
GGCGGGGGGCGGGGGCCGAAACAGCGAGGGGCGCGTCACGGCCCTTCTGCTCTCTGCTTGGAGCCAAGGCACCAAGTGTGCGGTCACCTCTGGCACACGGGCTGAGGCCCCCCGGGAACTGGGCTCATCTGTGTCCTTGCCACAAATCAGGCCTCCTCCAGAGGAAGCCGGCCTCCAGCTTCTCCTCAAACACCCCACTTCAAGGGTAAACTTGCACTCGGGGCCAGGCTGGTGTGGACACCATTGGCCAGAGCCTCCCGGGGGCAGGTGTGGGATGCGGCCTCCTCCTCCCCCTTCCCAGAGGCTGGCAGAGCGGCCATGACACGAGGATCGTGCAGACCCCCAGCCCGAGACACTTCTCACCCCAGGCCTCAAGCGTACGTTCCACTCGCACCCTTGGCGTGGCGCTGTCTTGTGGCACAGACCTCGAGGTCCGATGTGCGCAGCTGAAGGAGACCAGGTGTCAGCAGAGAGATGTGGGACAGTCACAGTTCTGGCGTGGGCAGACCTTGGGCAGACCCCACCCCTTTCCAGCCCTCGGTTCTCCCCCAAATCCCAGGTCTCGCATGACCCTCTCCAGCCCCCGCTGCTGCCCCCGCACCTCAGCCACTCCGTGTCCCCCGTGGGACCTCACGCCTGTTCTTCTCCCTGTCCCGTTCGTCAGGCCACAGCTCAAACGTCACCTCCTCTGAGAAGCCTGCCTGGCCTCCTCCCAGCCCCAGCCAGTCACCACCAGTTCACCCAATTCCCTGTACCTTCTCTTCCTTCTTGGCGTCCCTCTCCCTTCTCCATGAGAAGCTCCAGGGCTGGGTCGTGTCTGCGCCACAGAGCAGGGGCCCAGCTGGTGCCTGGTACACAGACATGCTTGACAGATACCGCTTGAGTGAGTGAATTAATGAATGAATGGCGAATGAGTGAATGAATGAAAAATCCAAACAATCAGGTGCCTGGGTGGCTCAGCCGGTGAAGCGTCCGACTCCTGGTTTCAGTTCAGGTCATGACCTCAGGGTCCTGGGTTTGAGCCCCACATCGGGCTCTGCGTTCTGTGAAGGGTCTGCTCGTCCCTCTCCCTCCCCCTCTGCTCCTGCCTGCTTGCTTTCTTTCTCTCTCAAATGGATAAATAAATCTTTACCAAAAAAAAAAAAAATCCAAATATCGAGGGTCCTCTCACAGCCCTTCCCTGTTTCCTCAGAGGGAGCCCCGAGGCTCAGAAGAGTGTCGTGGCGCGTTCCAGGCCCGGCCCCTGCCAAGACGGTCCCCTGAGGGGCCCAGGCCCTCACGTCAGCACCAGCCCAGAGCTGCGGGCCGGCGGGTGCCTGTCCCGGGCCGTCCCCAGGCTGACCATGTCTGTGCCACCTTCCAGCTCAGAGCCCACGCGGTGGACATGAATGGCAACAAGGTGGAGAATCCCATCGACCTGTACATCTACGTCATCGACATGAACGACAACCGCCCCGAGTTCATCAACCAGGTCTACAACGGCTCCGTGGACGAGGGCTCCAAGCCAGGTGAGCCCCCGACCCCTGAGGAGCGGCGAACAGGGGGCAGCCAGTCGTCAAGGGGGCCCCTGCTCGGGGAGCCGAGACGGCCCCAGGAGCCTCCCCCACCCACGGAGGCGCCCGTCCACGGGTTACTGCCTTACGCCTGCCGCAGGCCGCGCATGCCCCCCGGGAGTCGGGCCCTGTGTCACGGGCCCCTCGGTGCAGAGGGGAACGCAGACAGAAGTCAGCAAAAGCAACTACGTAAAGCCCCGTCACGGACAGTGAGGCTCAGAAGGGTCCCGGGGTGCTGAGAGTCATGGAGGCGCCTGTAGATCAGGGAGGGCCCCTCTGTGGAGGTGACCTGTAGGCCGAGAGCTTGGGTATGACAAGGAGCGGCTTGGAGAGAAAGTCTGGGGGAGTGGTTGGAAGGGGCGTGGGGAAGGGAAAGGTGTGGACAGAGGTCCTGGGGTGGGAGACGGGGTCGGAGAGAAGACCTGACATCCAAAGTCACTGGCGCCACACTTCCATTTTATTCCAAGCTTCGTAGGAAGCCCACGAGGAGGCCAGACCCCCGCGGCCCCAAGAGGTGAGCCTGCAAACCCGCAGGCCTCAGTTCCCCTCAGAGTTGACCTAAGGGCCGGTGTCCCCAGACTTCAGTTTGGCAAAAGTGACGTTGGCCACGTGCTTGCGCCGCAGCCCCGCTAAGCCGTCTGCCGGAAGCGGGCCCCTCCCCGTCCCCCTTAGCGGAGACAGGCCTCAGGTCCCGGGAGGTGGGGGCGGCAGCACCCCCAGCTGAGGCTAGCCCAGGCCTGGGGCGCAGCGGCAGCCCTTGGGAACGTGTCAGAAATCTAGACGCGTTCGGCGCCCCTGACCCAGGACTCGGTGTCGTAGGTGGGACGTGGGTGTGGACGGTTTTCTGCCCCAGTTCTAGCCGCACAGCCCAGCACGGCTGTCTCTTGCGGGCATGGGCGGCGTCCATGGCCGGGGCTGGGCAGGTGGAGCTGAGCCGAGCACCCCCCGGGGCCTCCAGGAAGAGCCACTGGGAAGCAGGACGCGGGTGGCACAGGCAGGTCAGAGCAACGGCCACCGCCGCGTGACCTTTAGGTCCTCTGCACTTCAGCGGCGACCCCGCCCGGGCAGCCTGCGAGAACCCCGTCCCCAGAGGGCGCCCGGGCCCCTGGGAAGGCCGGTGGCTCTGGGCACACTGGCGCTCCAGCACCCGGAGCCTGGAGTCCAGCCGGCTTCCCGCGTCCCCAGGGGCAGCACCGTGCTCTGAGGGGCTGGTCACGGCCACGGTGAGGCAGCCAGGCAAGAGTTTCTCTCTGCCCGGAGCAGGTTGTCATAGCTGCGTCCCCGGGGCAGCCTTCTCTACAAGGTGAATTGTGTTTCCGATTGATTGTCTCGAACCACGAGATGCCAGCCGGCCTGGTGTCGCTGAAGGGAACGGGAGGTGACATTATTTTGGCCTGTGCCTCGGGCAGCTCCTCCCCAAGGTCCCTGAGGAGCAGGGACAGGCGGCCGGCGGGCAAATTAGCTCCACGCAGCTGGTCCCTAGGCAGCCGGGGTGGGGGCGTGGGGGTCGGGCAATGGGGGGGCTTTCTTGTTAAGCAGATACGGTGGGCCTCTGTCCCCACGACCCAGCACACTCTGTGAAGGTGCCTGGATATAACAAATCAAACCTCCCATGTCTTACTTTAAAACAAATCTTCCCAAATGTGTAACCGACTTTACTCATTAGGAAAACAAAAGCAGCAAATTGCTGTGTCTCCTCAAAATCCTGATAAGCCTTTAAGCCTGGAGATTGGAGCAGCGCCCCCACCCCACCCCCACCATCGTCCCAGCTCCACAGAGCCACGGGGGGATGCCGAGCACGGCCCGGAAGCCTGGGAGGCCGTGTGGATCCCGGGACGGGTCCTCTTTTCCCGCTCCCTGCTGTGTCTTTCATGCACTGTTTGCACGAGGTGCAGACTTTCAAGGGACCCGGCTTCTGCCTCTGATCCCGGGACAGTCCTCAGAGCAGAATGGGGACGCCACGGCTTGGTATAGCGCCAGGGACGGAGCGACACCACGCTTGCTGCTCCCTGGAAAGCCTGGCCGAGGCAAGGTGGCCCCAGACAGAGCACATCGGGGCCTCCCGGGACAGGGCCCCTGGGGTTCGGAGCCAGTCTCCGCCAGGCCCTGCCCTCCAGCAGCGCATCACCGTAATAGAAGTTTTCACACGGCGCCTTTGCAGGGTAAGGAGAACCTATCACCAGAAATTAGTCATCATTCTCTGGCATGACGGGCTGAGGAAGGGTTTCAGGTGCACATTCTAAGGGAAAACAAACAGAAAGAGGTATTCAATATTGACTCACCCAGGAAAACGTTTAAGGTTAGGGTACTTCATTTGGGGACAGTAGCACAGTGACTCAGGGCTGGGGTCCCTGGCAGAGCCCACATCCCGCCCACCCTCTTTCCCCAGCCCTGGTGTCTCACTGTGGTATGAAATCCTCTTTGTTGCTGCTGGATGAGACCAGCTCTGAGGGCATGAGAGCCGTAGGGTGGCCCGTCCCGTTTGGCACAGACATGGTCATTGAGGTTTGGGGCCAAGAGTGTCCGCTGCTCTGATCTCAGCTGTTAGATCTCCAGGTCTCCAAAACCCACCTCAAAACCCCCCTGGGAAAGGCAACACATTGGCTCACATAACAGCCAAGTGCAGAGACGGGCAGCACCTCGCGTGCTAGGGCTGGAGTGGGACGGGCCAGGGCCTTGCTTACCTCGGTCCGACTCTCCCCTCTGCTGCCGGCTCGGTCTCAAGGACGCTGTGGACAAGACGCCTCAGCAGCTGTGGCGTGACCGTGTGCTACGGACAGCCCTGGGAGAGGGACCCCTTCTTGCTGGAGACCAGCAGGGGCCTGGGAGACCCCATGATCTGGCCTGGCTGGTCTCCACGGCCAGGGCACGGACTGCGAGCCTCCGTCAGGCACAGACAGAGTCCAGTTCTAGACCCCCCCGGTCACAGGGTCTGAGCCTGTGGCTGGCGTGGCTCCCCCAAGGAAAACCAGATCACTGCTCCAGCAAAGGGGGCTCGACACCAGGTAGGAGCAAACAGCAGGTGGGCACCATACACGGCTGTGAGAAATAGTAGAGACACCTGTTCCCGCCGGCGGGAACCATCCTGCGTGACCGCATCAGAACAGTGACAGTGACGCGAAGCACGGACCTCACTCACCCGTCAGCCGGCTGACCTGCGTGTGCCCGCACAGGCATGTACATGCGTGCTTCTGTGCCATAAGTGCATAAGCACTTTTCTTCTCCCACGTTGAAGATAAGGGAACAAAGGCATAGAAAGGAGGCCAGATTTAAACCCAGGCGGTCTGGCTCGAAGCCACGGTGCTAACCATGGTACAAACTGCTTCCTGTCTCCAGTCTGTGTCAGGAAGGCGTTTGGTCGCAAGTCACAGAAAACCCAGCTTATACCAGTAGGGATTTGGGGGAGAGCTTGAAGCTGTCCATGCCTCCTTCTCTGGTTTCTCACCCCATGGTCACAAGATGGCTGCTGCACCTCCAAGCATCACATCCACTATCAGGCGGAAGGAAGGAGATGGAAAGAGGAGAAGGACAGAATGTAGCATGGGCAGTGTCCCCACAGAAAAGCACGTTGTATGTGAGAGGGCCTTTCTCTGTATAAACCCCACCCTCAAGGAGTCCATCGTCTAGTTGAGGAACCCAGAAATCTATATACTACCTATGTGCCAACAAGGGATACAGAGGCACGCCCTGGCAAAGGCAGAGAAGCAAACATCCCAGGCCTCTGGGAAAGGAAAGCATTTTCCTGCCTCAGGGCCTTTGCACATGCTCTGCCCTCAGCCCGGATGTCCAGGCCCATGGATGCTCCCTCAGCTCACATATCACTCCTTCAGGTGTCTGCCCTGCCTGCCTCCCATCCATCCCCCATTACTCATTGAGTTAGTTACTTGGTTTGCTGGTCGGCTTGTAGCACTGGGCAGAGATCCTGTCAGTTCTTGTCACCCAGACGAGGGCGGGACTCCATGGACCCCCAACCCTCCCCTGACTCTCTGGAGGCTACCCGGTACTCGGGACAGGCCTGGAGCTCTGAGCTGCTTGGCCATCAGCCCTCCCAGGCGGGCTTCTTGAACCTCGCAAGGAAAGGGTAATATTCCACCGTGATCGTCTTTTAACTAAAAAAGGCTTTAATTGGAAATCCTGATTTCCCTAACCCCTTGTAACTGTGTGAGGGCCTATATTATAAATTTTGAAACTAATGTCACCTTAAAATATGAAATAGCAGAGAAATCTATATGCTGAAAATGAAGTGAGAGAAACCTTCGTCTAGATAATGCAGAGTTTTTGCTCAAATAGATTATTCCATCAGTGGCCCATTTATTTATTTTATTTCGGTGCCGGCGGAGGTCTTGCCGAGACGAATGCCACGGACTAGTGCTCAGATGGTGCCAGATACTTGAAAGTCATCTGAATATTAAGAATTTAAATCTTTAGCCTCAGTGATTTGAGCAGAAAGCCAATTATGGGGCTGAATTAGTTTTCAAATTAAACTGCAGTTTAAGGCTTGTGAAATTAATCCTTTAAGGCGGACGGCAGCGCTCGAACATGAATTCCGCGGAGAGCCGACCCTCCGCTCTCTCCCCCGTTCCTGCTGATACAGCCGGCAAGAGACGCCTCGTACCTCGGACGGCGGGCAGCATCCCCGCTTAGATGCAACCACGATCCCAATCTTCTGTTTCATTTGCCAAGAAAAATGGAAACCTCGCTGCTGGCAAGAGAGGCCGGAGGCGGCGCCCAGAGAAAGCCCTGGAAGGATGCTTCGCTCCAGGCCCGGGGAACGGGGATGCACCTTCACGTGCCCGCGCCTGCAGACGTGAGCGGCTGGTGTGAGCGTCTCCTCCATGCCAGCACACCCGAGACCGCAGCCAGATGGCTTGCACCGATACAGCATGGGACACACCATGTAACTGGGGCTGCTGGGGCTCAAGGCTGTGTGTGGACGCGACCCGGCTGGCCGGAGGAGGTAGGAGAGCCGGAAGCCCACCCTGCAGGCCAGGGCCACACCGTCCAGCCACTCAGGGACAGGCCCGGCTCACGCCCTAGACACCAGATCCCAGGCAGTTCCTCTGTTCCCCCCAGGACCCCACAGCGGATGCCCACCTTCCAGAAGAGGACTCCCAGACTGTAGGGAGCTCAGTGATGATGCGGCAGCCGGGGTCTGATCCGGACAGAGCCCTCCCAGGCCCACCCTGCGCCCAGCTTGGCCTCAGAAGTCATCCAAGGCCACAGAAAGGCATCTGGTTGGAAAAGGTCTCTCTACTCGTGCCTTGTTAGCCAGGGGTCAGCCGCCCCCACCTCAGCCCCAGCTTAATCCCTGTACTGGGTACAATGGTGGCCCCCAGATTTGGGTCCCCCGAGAACCTCAGAATGCGGCCATACTGAGAAAGAGGACCTTTGCAGACATAATTAGTTAGGACGAGCTCTGATCCACTAGGACTGGTGACGCTTTTAAGAAGGAGAGGTTAGGACCAACTGAGGCTGACACCTTGATTTTAGACTTCTGGTCTCCAGAACTGAGAGATGATAAAGTTCTCTTGCTTCGAGCCGTGCCCTTGGCCTGGCACACTTTCCCAGCCCTCTTGCACCTGCCCTGTGCCCAAGGGAAGACCACCCACCCTACCGAGCCTTGTAGGAGGGTTACAAGGTCATGGCCATCAGCCACTGCCGGTCAGGGCCCGAGCTCTAGGGCTGGGCACGGGGTTCATCCACCCAAACCCCAGCACGGAAGGGTGCGGAGGAGGCCGCAGAGACTACCGCAGGCTGTGAGGACCACCGGGCCTCGGGGAAAAGAACACCGGGACCAAAGCCGGAACAGGAGTCTGAACGGGAAACCGTCATGTGTCAGGGGCAGACAGCGGCAAGGGAACCCACAGCTCAGGGCCGCAGGCAGGGTGCAACCCAGGTTAGAACCTGGCCCCAGGTCAGCACACATCCTGTGCCCGCTGGGTGGGTGCACACAAGTGAGGTCTAGACTATGTGCAGAGAGGAAGGGAGGCCACCTCCCCCAGAAGGCCCTCCAGGCTCTCAGAAAGGAATTCCTCCTGCATCTTCCCCTCTCCTCTGGCCCCAGCTCTGCCCTGGGACCCTGAAAGCTCTTATTTCGTCTCTGCTGTTCCACAGACCTGGTCCCTTTCCCATGCATGGCAGGGAGCCCCACTGACACGCGTTGGCTCCTTGACCATGGAATGGTGGTACAGCCGGGCTTTCAGAATCGCTCCTTCTTGGGAGAAACCAAGTTGTGATGTAGGCTCTCAACACAAAATCACATCTTCTGTTTCTCAGTTGCCTTTTTTCTTAGTTTCTATTTTCCTTTTTTTTTTTTTTTTGGTAACATTTTACTTTCTGATAATCGAGTGAGAGCCTTTGAAGGACCCGTGGAGGATACAGAGAGAATCCCAGAGGGAAACACATGCGGTACGGCACCCGCAAGGGCCCGCCCGCCACACGCCCTCTGGCCTCCCCTCCTTTGCATAAGTGCGTTGCTGCTCTAGAGACTGGGGTCACGCTGAACTGTCTAGAGGCCTCGTTCTCTTCCAGTGAGCCGCACATTTGTCATGAACATTTCAAATACCATAAACTGTCCTTCTACAACGTTTTAATGGCTTCACGCTAGTCCATGATCACGAGGTTATAACAACATCATAATTTATTTAAGCAACACCCGCTGTCCTGCGGTTAATATCGTCTACTTACCAATTATGCCCGCGGCTTGTCCTCACCACCGGACAGGGGCCTCCCGGGTCAGGGGCTTCCACATGAGGTTCGTATTGGAGATCGCGGTATATGCGCACCCCGAGTGCGGCCGAGGACAGAGCCCCCACACCCTTCGGTCCCCTGACGGTGACGTGGACATGAGCAAAGCCCACCCCCCGGAGCTCTGCTGATCCAGAGCCGGATAAGGGCATCGCAGTGGGAAAGGGGCTGCTCGGCTGTGCCCGGGGGGGGGGGGGGGGCTGCGGGCTTGGGCGAGTGGCAGGTGGGCGGCCCGTGTCACTGGCTGGAGGCACACTCCTCTGGCCGGTCCTGAGTCAGAAGCCGGGATGAAAACTACGGAAGCTCTCAGTTGCTGATCAAGTCCCCGCAGTTCTGGGCCAATGGTTGCGGGATGACTGTTTGGCTTCCTGGATTGTTACTAGAGATACAGGGTCTGACCTCCTCCAGGCCTGACCTGCAGGGAGCTGCCACCTCCCCCGCTGGTTCCCGCGGGCGGTGGGCTAGCGTTCCGTCTTTGCCACGGGGTGGCTGCCGGGAGGTGCGTGTTCCGTCTCTCAGTCACGTCTTGGCAGAACCACAGCACAATATCCCAGCCAGGATGTTGGGGTTGACGAAATCGAGATACAGAATGTTCCATCCCGGGGTGGGGCAGGGCTCATGCCGGGATTTAACAGTCACACCCACCCGCGCACCGGGGACTTTGTTCATCTGCTTTGCACGCGGACGTGCGTTGCTGAACACGGTGCTTGGCCCGCGGTGGGTATTTAATAAATATCTATGGAGGATTTGGGGCTTTGCTCTCAGGATCCGAGCCAGCACGGCCGCTGGGGGCGCAGACCAATCTTCCGTCGCACCTCGGTGATTTTCCCACAGGACGAATTCCTAGAAGTGGATTTGTCAGGCGGACACGTGTTCAAGGCATGTGGGTCTAGACGGCGAACCACCCCGAAGCAGAGGCCGTGAGCTGCCTGGACGCTGTGGGGGGCGGGGGTGCCCCTCCCCGTATTTCCCTGCCAGTCTCCAGCGTTGTTATTTTTAGAGAGTGTTTGCCTTTCTGGAACTTGAAAATGCCTGACTTTCATTTCTTGGATCAGTAATAAAGTTGTTGTTGTTTCAATGAGAAGGAGCCAGACGTGTGTCCGCGGTAAAGTTTTGAGATTCAGGCTCCACGACGGGAGCCTGAGCCGAGCGGCCACGGCCGGTGCGTCAGCCGGCGGGGTCCCCAGCGGCTTTTCCGCCATTGTACCTGCTGATAGTTTCCCGTGACAACGCGCCGGGCTCCGCGGGTGTGTTTCATTTCCGCAATCAGAAAAGAATTTCTGGAAGTCTCTCGTCTGGTTTTTAAAAGCAGATTCCTGAAGGCGGTGAGCAAGCTGGACGCCTGCACGTGAGGTGATGTTAGGACGAGCCCCAAACTGAAGGGCCAGTCTTGCTGCCGGACATTCAGACCCGAGTCCTGCACGCCCGGGGCCCAAGGGCGTCGCGAGGGACGCAGACCGGCTGGGCGGGCTCTGGAGACCAAGAGCCTCGGCCACATCCAGCCTGCACACACTCTGTCTCCAGAACTTTCTCTCAGAAGGCCCCAAATTTGACGCCAAGCCTGAGATTCTAAAGCTCTGGGGATACTCCGCCGCCCCCCGAAACTGATTCCCCGGTTTGCCAGTCAGGGACTGTGTTGGGAACAGGGACCTCGTCAAGGAGTTCATGAGGAAGTTGAGGCCCAGCTGAAACGGGGTTTCTGGGTGCGTAGAGCCCCTCCCCCTTCCCATTCCCTCCCCATCCCCTTCTCAGGCCTGAAGGCCGAGCTGCGCAGTTGAAACCCCAAGCCCAGTTCAGCCCAAGCTTCAGACAGCAACTCCCAAGAAAGGATTGTCTCAAGGCAGGTGTCCACACTCCCCGCGCCCCTGCAGGGCCCCGGACAGCACATTGTTCTGAGCTGGGAACTGAACTAAAAACACTCGCTCAGGACAAGGGCCTCCAGACCCAAGACTCCAGTGGAACAGGGCAGAGTCAGAACACTGGGTTGCAAGTGACAAAAACTCAAATTAAAATGGCATAAGGTGCAAAGGGAAGTCATGGGCTCAATTATACAAAAAGTCTATAAGGTAACTTCCCCTAATTTTGCCATTAACCTAAAACTGTTCTTTAAAAAAAAAAAAAAGTCTGCTTATTTAAAAATCTTTAGGTAATAGCTTCAGGTGCAGCTTGATCCAGGGGCTTCCTAGGGAGAAGTTGTCACCTGAGTCCCTCTTGAGGCTCTGAGATGGCCCTGTCCTTCAGCCATTTCATTTGTGGCCAGAAAGTGACCATCGTCCCCAACCTCACTCACTGACCCTGGCAGACCCAGGGGCAGGCACAGCATGTTGGATTCCCAGAAATCCCAGCAAACGTGGTTATTGCTGACTGTGATGGATAAGGTGCCTGTAGCTAAACCGATCACTGTGGCCATGGGGAGGATGTGCTGACCCAACCAGGGCCTCGCAAGGCAGGGAAGGGTGGACACCACGGGACCTGCAGGTGCCGCCCTCAGAGAGTGGGGCCGTGCTAGTGCCACCACAGAGCTCAGCCCTGCGTGTGGTCAGGGAAACAGACACTGAGCTGTGGGGCGGCTCTGGAACGCAGACAGCCACGTGTCCCACGGGCACCCCTGCACGTACGCTACCCACCCACGCCGTGTGCACAGCCTCCCCTCTGGGGACTCCTGTCAGCTCCTTTTCTGTGCGTCCCTCAATCACGTACTCCCTGCCTTCCGGAGAGCCGCCCCATGCCCGACCCTGCTCCATCTCCAGGAGCCTCCACGTCCCTGCCACACCACACCCCACGTGCGCTCGGCGGAGCCCCGGCAAACACTGAGAGCCGGGTCTTGAACCCTGTGGCTCAGGGGAGAGGGCGCCGCGTTCACAGCCGGAAAAGCTGATCCCGCAGCCCGTGGCGCTCTTCCCTCCTCTCTGGGCCCCAGTCCCGATGCTCTGGACCTTGAGCTCTGGAAGGTTCCCCTTGGGGAAGTAGGGGCGGCAGGTTTGCTTTCTAGCCCCTCTTCCAACAATGTGGGCTGTGGGAAGGGTGCACGGTGACCCCATCCCCTGAGAGACTGGGATCGGCTGGCGAGGTCCGCCCCGGGTGTGTGCGTGGAGGCGACGGTGGACACAGCAGATGCTCCTGTCTGAGACGCATTCTCTGTCCCAGGCACCTATGTGATGACTGTCACGGCCAATGACGCAGACGACAGCACCACGGCCAACGGGATGGTGCGGTACCGCATCGTGACCCAGACCCCGCAGAGCCCGTCCCAGAACATGTTCACCATCAACAGCGAGACAGGGGACATTGTGACCGTGGCAGCTGGCCTGGACCGAGAGGTGAGGTGGGGGGCATTGTGGGGACCGGGGGAGGGTAGCCTTGCCCCTGCAGCCCGTGTGGGAGACACTGACCCCAGCCCAGGTTGGGTCCCCTGGAGGCCTGTCTCCTGCAGCGTCGGGCCCAGAGAAAAGAGCTCAACAAAGCTGTTCCTAAGTGTTCGGCGCAGCCCTTTGAGCGAATCTGGGAGCAGGTCCTGCACGCGGTTTCCCAGCAGGCACGGCTGGTGTGAGTGGGGCCGAGGTCCGACCCTTGTGCTGTTCAGGAGGCGACCACAGCAGGGTCCCAGGTTTGGGGGCCGTTAGCAACTGGGAGCGCGAGGACCCACCCCTGCCTGGAACACCCGTACTGCGTCTGATGCTGGTGTTCCCGCCCTGATGACACGGGGCACACAGACGGGGTGGCACTTTCCACTCGGGCCAGGAACTGTCAGAGCCAAAGTGACTTATTTGGTGCCAGGGACAAGGCCTTCCCAGCTTCACCAGCACCTGTGTTGTACCCCCTTCCCTCACCCCATCCGTGTGGACCCCAGTGTCCACCCCACCCAGAGCCAGACCCTCAGGAGAAGGCAGGATGAAGAGGCTTTGCTGCTGCGGCGGCCGGAGAGGAGTTTGCCCACCGAGTGCAGGGCCGTGCCCAGGCACTGGGCCACATGTTCCCATCTGGGTCAATGACACGGTCCTAGTCACCTGCCTCCGGGACCCCCAGAAGGGTCACCAGCAGCTCCGCTGAAAGTCCCCAGCTGGCGGCTCTGAGCGCTCTCCACTTCCCAGAGGAGTGTCATCTCTCCTGCCTCAGCGCCTCCGTGATGGCCTCCTGTCTGCTCGGTGACCAGAGGCCAGTCTGCTCTAAAGAGTACGTGAGTCAGTTTACCCTTGAAAGTACTTGACTCCCAGCACTGGGAGGAGACCCTGGCTGAGCTCAGAGCAAACAAGTTGTGCTTCTCACTCCCCTGCTGGGGGCTCTTTTGCAGAGCCTGTACCAGCCGCTCCTCAGAGGAGGTGACCTGGCTCTGAACCTTGGGGGCTGGTAGAACTGGTCCTATTTGTTGCCCTTTGGGAGGAATGACTGGCACCCACTTCTCTCGAGTGACGGGCAGCACACACGCAACTTGTCACAGGCAGTCACAGACACCGCTCAGCAGGGTCCTTCCTTCAGTCAAAAACCTCGGGCCTCCTGGGTGGCTCAGGCAGTTAAGCATCTGACTTTGTCTCAGGTCGTGACTCACGGGTCCCGGAATTGAGCCCCACGGCTGGCTCCACACTCAGCAGGGAGTCTGCTTGTCCCTCTCCCTCTTCTCACTCCAACCTCTGCCTCCGGGCCGCACGTCTTCTCTGGGTGTCTCTCTGTGTCCCCTCTTCTTATGGGGACACCAGTCATGGGACTTAGGGTTCATCCTAATCCAACGTGACTTCACCTTAACTCACAAAGACCCTATTTCCAAATCGGGTCACATTCTGAGGTCCAGGAGGACATGAATTTGGGGGAGACACTAGAGGCCTGACCCGCCTGTCTTGGGGTTCCTAATTGTAATGGGCATCTTCGAACTCAGGGATGATCAGGAGGCGGCCTTGCGAGAGCGGGGTCTGGGCAGCCCCCTGCCACGCACAGTCATTTAAACTTCAGGCTTTACCATTACGTAGAATCGGTCTTCACTTCTGCCAGCCACGTGTCAGGTGCCTCGCAGCCTGGGCAGCGTCCCGGGACCCACCCTTGGTGGCCCTCTGCTCCATGTTCCCATGGGGCTGCCGGCCTCAAAGAGCCCCCAGAGACACAGATGCTCATGGGCTTGCCTGAACTGTGACGAGAGGCTGAAGGAGGGCCAGTCTTCCCCTTGGGGTTCCCGGGGTACACCCATGTTCTCAGCCTTCGGCGGGTGGCAGACAGGCAGGTGGGCAGGACGTCGTGCAGGGGGCGGGGGAGGGGGAGTCGGGCTCTCTCACCAGAGGGCCCGGACCTCAGAGCTCTGGGCCCCACCATCTCCACCAGGCTTCAGTGCTGGTGACACCGCGCGCGCCCCCGGCCCCCGACTCCGGCCCCAGCGAAGCCTCGCCCTCCACAGAGGGCTTCTGTTCAGTATTTCACGAGCGCGGACTTCAGGCGCCCGAGACAGAGAGGCGGGCGGGGTCCCACCCAGGGGCCACCCAGGGGCCACCCAGGGGCCTGGGCCTCTCCTTCCGGCCAGCTGCCTCAGGGTCTGCTCAGCGGCCAAGGGCCCCTCGCCAGCTGCCCCTCCCCTCCTCTCTCCCAGAGCAGATGGTCTCTGAATCTTAAACGAGTCAAGTGAAATAATTAGACACAAGCTGTCTGCGCTAATTAGCACGTCCGCAGACCACAGGTTGTGATTGTCCGGAGACAGCTGGTGGACACTCCCTGCCGCTGCTGGCGTCCCGTGGCACAGCCTTGTGTGCGCACCAGACCTGCATGGACCCCAACTGGGGAAGCGAAGGTCCCTAGACAGAAGGAGCGGCAGGGGGTCTGCAGGAGGGAGCCAGTGCCGGAAACGTGCCAGGCACCCTGGCACCTTGGCTCCTATGCCGCCTGCAGCCCCCACCCAGCTTCCCACTCCTCCAGTGCTGAGGACCGGCCTACCCCTCCACTGCCTCCTTGGGCCTCTCTCCTGTCCCCAGGTGCTTGAGGCCCCAGTTCTTCCTGTCTTACCAAACATCACCCTCAGGGAGGCCTCCGTGATCACTCTACTTGGGGCCTGTGCCCTCCTCCTCCCTGAACCAGGCAGGTTCTTTTCCTCCTGCTCAGAGGAGACCACACGTGAGCTTGTTGGCTCCTTTACTGCGAGTTCCCCTCCCGACACAAGCTCTGGAGGGCAGGCCCAATCTGATCAGGCACCACTGACTGCCCAGTGCTCGGCTGGGTGCCTGAGGCACTGGAGCAGCTCAAGAAATGTGTGGAAATATCAGAAGGGTGGGCATGACAAGGGCAGGACCGGCAGATGGGCAGACCCAGGGGCAGGGAAACAGAGCTGTGACCCCTGCCACCTTGAGCTCAAAGAGATCAATATTTGCTTTGACTTTTGCTTCACAGCTACCGAGCCCTCCAACCTAGGTGTCCTCACTCTTCGGCGACTTTTATACTAGATTGCCACAGTCCATGAAAGATCATACCCAAAATTTTATACTAAAGTGTGAATGGCTGATAGAGGCAGGACAAGATGGCTTGCTGTCCCACCAGCGGGTGGACCGTCAGGCCACTGGGCCCAGGCGCTAGGGCTCCAGCCCTGCAGAAAGGTCATGTTTCCCCACAAGACACCTGCACAAGTCTGCACCTTTCCCCTCGTCTCCCTGTGAGAACACTGATCCCCACGCCCCAGGGAACAGCAGCATCCTGGGGGAGAAACGCTGCAGATGACCTCGGAGCCAGCGTCTGGGTGGCAGAGCGAGCCGTCTTGACAAAGCCAAAATCCACAAACGGAATTGCCACTGTGTCTAATTAGAGCTGTGTAGACAGAGCATTTTTACATGACTAACATGTCAGGAGAGGCCTCCTTAAGGTGGGGAGGGGGCTCTGGTGTCTCCTGTGTGCCCAGTCAGAGATGCCCTGCCGCTGACCCACTCCCCTGCACGCTCCCTGAACGTCCCCCATTACAGTGGGTTAGAGCGACCGGCCCTGCGAGGACAGCTTTCCACTCCCGCCCCCGTGACTGTGCCACGGGTGTCTCAGACCCACCGCTGCCTACCCTGGCGGAGATCCCTGGGTCACTGGGGACCCCACTACAGGCTCCCGGTCCCCACGTGCTGACCCTCGCCAGTCCGCTTCCTCAACTTGAAATGTGTCCTGACACGAGTGGGACAAGTGTCTCGTGGCCTCGCGGGGTTTTAGGAGCAAGAGCAGGACTGTCCTGTCGTCCTCGAGACCCTCCAGCGGAGAAGGAGGTTTCCCCGACAGCGCCCCAGGAGGCTTGCGCCAGCGCGACGCCCCTCGCGGCCACTGGCCTGGACCGGGTGCGCGCCGTCCCCGTGCTCGGCTTCGGGGAGCGTCCGGCAGCGGCGGGCCTCGCGCGTTCCCCTCCCGAGCGGCCGGACACACGGAAACCCTGACCCCCGGGGAGGCCGGCGGGCGGCAGGCGGTCCGCGCTGGCTTTCAGGGCTGCTCCGGAGCCCCGTGCGAGCTCCCAGCGCCGGCCTAGTCGGCGGGGTCGGGGACGGCGGACACCCCGGAAAGGACAGCAGAGCAGACAGGAAGGCGCGAGCCCGGCTGGCCTCCTTGCTCCTGGGTCGCACGCGGGGGCGGCCGGCGGGGGGGGCGCTGGCGGCGGGGCCCCAACACGCGCACCGGGCGGGCGGCCCCGCTCGATCCCCAGACGCCAGGCGGGACGGCAGAGCCCCCCGCGAGCCCAAGCCCACGCGGAGGCCTCTTCCCACGAGAACAGCTAGAGCGTCCTCTTGTCGCAGCAGCGCGCGGCGGGGGACACGGACCGCACTAGGAGGAAAACAGCAGCCCCGCCCCCAGAGCTCCGCCCCCTGGAACTCCGCCCCCGAGCTCCGGCCCTGTGTTCCGCCCTCGGAGCACCGCCCACGCTCCGCCCCTCAAGCTCCGCCCCCTGGAACTCCGCGGGGTGGGCGGGCGCACAGGCTGGTCCTGCCTTTGCCGGGGCTGCGTTCCCCCGCGTTGCGGACCAGCGGTGCTGACGGACACCGCACCCTCAACGTGGGAAACACCCTTCTCCCGCAGCGCTGCCCCGGCCTCCCGGTTATCCGTGCTTGGCATCGGCCAGACCCTCTCCTGGCCTCTGCTCCTGCCCCTACATCTGTCCTCACTCAACAGCCAGGCGATCCTGTCCACGCACAGATCTGACCCTCCGTCTTCTCAAACCCCCCTGTGGCTTCCTGTGTCCCCCGGAGTGACGTCCAACGGTAGCTTCTGCTCCTTCTCCACCCTCTGGCTCACCCTAAGCCTGCTCACTGGCCTACCTTCCCTGCCACACAAGAGTGCCCGCCCCAGGGCCTTTGCACTGGCTGTTCCCTCTGCCGAAAACATACCTCCCCTGGATACCCACCAGCTTGCTAATCAAGCATCTCCTTAGCAGAGAAGCCTTGTCTGGCCAGCTTGTATAAACCAGCAGCCCTCACACCCCCAGCGTGCCCCGCCCCCTCTCCCACCTCCCTTACCTACACAGCCCTTGTCACTACCTGATGGGACAGGTATTGTTTATTTATTGGCTGTCTCCTCCCCTAGAGCCATGCTTCTCAACCAGGGTGATTCCCTCCCCACCGCAGGGACACTGGATGTCTGGGGACAGTTTCGGTTGCCCCAACTTGGGGGAGATGCCACAGTGCCCAGGACAGCCCCACCCAGAGAACCATCCAGCCCCACAGAACACTTGGCTTCCAGAATTAGGGCACACGGCTGCTCATTGGGCAGGTGTGAGGTGTGTGTGCATGGCCATGCCTGTCCCAGCCGCAGATGCTATGTCTGTGGGTGGCCGGGAGGGGCCCCGAGGAGCAGACACACCAGGATTCAGGGACCAAGGCAGCCCCATCTCCCTGGACAGGACACCCGTTCTCATTCTTCCCAGAGTCTCCAACCCCTCAATCCCCAGTGATCATTCCTGAGAGCTCATCTCTTATCTGTGCCTGGCAGAGGAAGGGGGAGAGAGGCCAGGAGGGTGGGCGCCAAGCACCCCGCTCACCCAGCACTGTAGATCAGAGCCCAGAGCCCTTCCCGCCTCACTCCCCATGCCGACCGCAAGGGAGGACACCATCCCTGCCATGCTGGCGTTTTCTCTTGAGTCACCCGGGTCTGCGGGTTCATGCAGCAGAAAGCAAACCCGGTGGTGGGGGCGAGGAGACGGGGGTGCACTGAGGCTTATCGGGAGCACCACAGCATCACACAGCTCTGGGCGGGGCAGGCGTCCTCAGGCACCCCGAGTGTGCAGAGAGCAGCGAGGCACCGCTCCACCTGTTTTCAGGGCGGTTTCATCCCCCTAAAATGACTGTCCCCACTGGCAGGCACTCCCGCCTCCCAGCCCCCGGCCCCCAGCGACCACTATTCCACCGTCTCAATGGACAGGCCAGTGATGGACGTTTCATGTCGGGGGGCCCAGGAGACTGTGGCTTCGTGTCTACTCCCTCAGCGCCGTGCCATCAAGGTCCGTCCACGGAGTAGTGCGTGTCCGGGCTTGTCCCTTCTCCTAGTGGGAACAGTGCGCGAGTGTCTACTCACCCATGGCTGGACGCACAGGTGGAGTGTCCCCACCAGTGGCTGCGGTGACTGTGCGGCAGTGAGGCCTGGAACAAGCATTTGTCTGGACCTTGTCCAGCTCACTTGGGCCAGGCCCAGGCACGGGGTCGCTGGTCTCGTGGTGAGTGAGTGCTCAGGACCTACAGCCCATTTGCCTCCGCGCCGCACCCCCTCCTCCCACAGC
Source organism: Enhydra lutris kenyoni (assembly GCF_002288905.1). Taxonomy (NCBI): domain Eukaryota; kingdom Metazoa; phylum Chordata; class Mammalia; order Carnivora; family Mustelidae; genus Enhydra; species Enhydra lutris. The sequence goes on along the minus strand of NW_019154090.1, from coordinate 1,755,939 downwards.
GGCCGCCCCAGGCGCCCTCCTTCTGGCTCCCAGGGTCAGATCAGACACCCAGGTGCTGAACGACAGGAGCTCTAAGTGCAGGAGGGAGGCCCTGAGCTGACTCACTTCTCAGCTCCCGCAGTGACAGCAGTGACAGGCAGGAAAGCGGGAGGGGGCATGTGGCCCAGGGCGGGAGCCTCAGGACACTGGCATTGACCCAGCGAGCAGGAGAACCCCACCCTCGGTCAGGGAGGAGGGACGCCGACAGGTTCTATGCATTGCATTGTGGACACTGGGCTCTCAGCCTCAGTCTACACCCACCTTCCAGCCGCCAGCCCGCTGCAGAGGACTGCTACCAATGCCCAGTGTGGGCAGGGAGACATGCTCCTAGCAGGGAAGGTGACACAGGCCCTGGAGCAGGAACACCATTCTCAGACTGGGTGGCAGCCCAGGCTCCATCAGCACGTGGGCACCCAAGCCGCAGGGCCGTGCGGGAAGCTTTGAAGCTTTTCTAGGGCAGGTCAGCCGGCTGCATTATTGATGGATGTTCTGAAAAATTTAAATGCTGAGCTATGGGGAGGAAGCGAAAACTCCAGGGATCACCACGTGCGGTTTTCTTCCCTTCTCTTGCACTTGAAAATGGGCAGATCACGTTTTAATGAACTCATTGCGGCGGTACTGCTGCTGAGCAGGCAGAGCGGGCTTCCCTGGGCGGCAGGCGGGCTGGCCGGAGGGGCAGCTGCACACCGGTGTGAGCGGCTGTCGCCAGCTGGCCTCCAGTGGGAGAGGCTCCGGAGGCCCAGGCTCGCCCCCTCTCCCCTAGCCACCTCCTTCCAGCTCCACTGCGGGCTGTTCCGGAGGGCAGAGGCCCGCTGCTTAATTTAGCCCATGGAGAAGACCGCAGTGGGTCCAGAGCTGGGTCCAGGGTCATCTCTGTCCCAGGAGAGCCGGGCAGCAGGCTTCAGGGACTCCAGACGGCCAGGCCCCAAGTACACTGTCCACCAGCCATGCCCCCCCAACAAGGCTCAGTTTGATCCACCACAAAGCAGGGAGGGCTGCACCCCTGCACCCCAGGGGCCACTGGGAGGTAGAAGCGCCACAGCGAAGGTGGTCTGTGGGGTCAGCACAGCGCTAGATCAGCACTGAACACCATCCCACGCTCCGTTGGGCCCCCAGCTGGGCGTCACGTAAATGAAATGCACCTTGGGCAGAGAAACAAGTTTAATCGACCCGTGGAACCTCTGAGCACACCGGACCCTCCTGCTAGGCCATGATGGGACGGTCATGTACAGGTGCCTGCATCCAGGACACCCGCGACCGGCTGCCTCCCTCTGCGTCCAGGACACCCGCGACCGGCCGCCTCCCTCAGGATCCGCACGCCGCTCCAGAGGGGATTTGGTACAAGAGAGAAGGTGACCGTCCCAAAATCCAGGTGTCAGCAGGGCTGGTTCCGTGTGGAGGGTCGTCAGAAGCACGCCGGGCACCCTCCGGCCTCTGGAGTGGCCGGCACTCCTGGACACCAGGGCTTGTGTTCCCACCACTCCCTGCGTTCGCCTCACCTGACCTCCGGCTAGAACACCCGTCACGGACTCGGGGCCTGCCCTACCCCAGGGCGGCCTCCCCTTCCCTCTGTCTGCAGAAGCCCCTCTTCCACGTCCCAGGGCTCCCGAGGACTTGGGTTTGGGGGACACTGCCAGAGCCCGCACTCGGAGTGGGTCCCCTTGCCCTGTTGCTCACTCTCCCCAGAGGACAGCCCCTATGATTTCCACTCCCGCTGGCTCAGGCATGACCCAGTCAGCGCACAGCGGCCTGGGTCAGGTGGTGGGCTCTCGAGCTGTGGACCCTCTGTGCTTTGTCCCCCATGACGCCCAGCAGAGCCCCTGGCACAAAGCTCAGATAGTGGCCCTGACTGGTGAGCTCGTGCACAGACGGCAGGCCCGCTCTGTCCCTCCGGCTCCTGGAGTGGCCAGAGCCTTCCACTCGGGGGCCAATAGCCATAGGGGCTGAGCTCTGTGGGTGCCCGGCAGGGGACTCTGGACCCCTCCACCCTGCAGAGCCAACACAGACCCCATCCCAGGCCCCCATCCTGCCTGCTGTGCTTTGTCCTCTGGCTGCTCTGGGGACGCCTCGCAGACTGGGGGGCTGGGGTCAGCCTCAGGGGTGTCCCCAGTGTCCAGCCCCTCCTACACCCAGCTCCTGCAGTCCTCCGGGATGGAACTGTTCACGCCGCACCCCCCCACCACCTCACTGCTGTCCTCAAACCAGGCCAGTACTCGGCCCAGCTGGAAACGAGCTGAAGGTGCTTGTGGCCCAGAGCTATGCCCATGGACGGTCACCCATGCCTGGGGGGGTGGCCTTGTCCCCACGTCAGGTTCTAGACGGCAGAGAGCGTGGCGAATATGACGCACGGGGCTCTGGCGGCCCTGCCTGTGGGGTGGCAGCAGGCAGAGGACCTGCCACGCTGATGCGGAGAAGAAAAGCAGAGTCTCGGGGAAGACCAGGTGTGGGGTAGGGAAGGCAGGTCCAGGAGGGGACCAGGTGTAGGAGGAGAGCAGGGTGGTGCGGGTGCGTTGGTTTCCCACCGAGGAGGAGGAAAGGCCTGGCCGGTGGGAAGGGGCAGAGTTCGGGGCAGACGGAGTGGCCTTCAGCGACCCGGGGGTGGGAACGTGCTGGAGAAGCAGCAAAGTTGGGGAGGGGGGGGGGGGGGGGGGAGGGGGCAGAGACGCTGCCCCTTCTGGAACTGGCAGGCCTCTGCTTCCGCCGGGAACGGAGCCAGGCAGGCATTAGTGGGGGAGCAGGGGAGCCGCTGGCTCTAACTGGACCAGCCAGGGGACCGGGCGGCCACTCAGCCTGTCATACTGCTCGCCTCTGGGCCTCAGTTTCTCCTCTTTGTCACGAGAGGTGACGGGAGGCCCCTCCAGCCGAGACATTTCCTGGCTCGCAGACGCGCTTTGAGGGCTGGGCCTAGTTACTCACGGGGAGACCTTTCAAGCCACGCCCTTGCGTTCAGGACCCGTTCCTGTTAGGGCTGCGGAGTGGCAGCTGCACGAACCTCGTTTCTGGTGTGTGTATTGAAGCCCAGGAAAGCCTTCAGCGCAAGGGGTAGTGTGACGACAGAGCCTCGCGCAGGGCTCGGCCTGGGACTCGGGGGGCCCCCGCAGGCCCATGGATGAGGATGGCCAGGCGTGGCCTGAGGTCACAACAGTATGGTGGTGGCCCCGGCGGGACCTCGGGTGTCGAGGTCCAGGGATCTGTCCTGCAGGGCGGCCCGGGGAGCGAGGTGGGCGTGGCTCCCACATCACCGGCTCCTGCAGGCGCTGGGTCCCCTAAGAGCACAGGCGAGGACCTCCTGAAAGTAACACCGAGCGCTCGCCGTGGGGTCAGCACAGAGCCCATCAGAGCCCAAGTCCCGGCCCCCGCAGGGCCGACGCAACAGGGCGCTGACAACACCTGGGGTGCACGTGGCCGCCGGCAGGGATGACAGTGGGACACGGACGCAGACAGGGGACGCCCACGTGCAGGAAGGACGCTGCTGAGATTCTCGGCACCAGAGACAAAGTCAGCCACAGGAGGGAGAAGATCTGATTAAACAAGAGAACGTGGGGTGAGACGGGAAAACCACCTCCAAAGCTGGCTGCCCGCCCGCCGCCCTATCTGAAAATCAGACTTGGTTCTGATTTTCCTCCTCCACGGGGAGGGCACAGCGGGGACGGAGCTGCAGCCCACGTTGAGCACAGATGGAACGAGGTTTCTGGGGCAGGACCGCTCGCCGAGTCCTGTGGCAACCCGGGGCTCGGATCCAGTGTGTCTGCCGCCTTCCCGTTAGCACCGGCGCGGTCCCCAGCACGACAGGGCAGCGTCCCTAGAGGAGGTGGAGCTGCGACATGAGACAAGGAGCCGCTTCGATGGTCAGGAAGGCCGGGGCGTCATCTTTCCACCTGGGGCGGAACACGGGGTCAGGCCTGCTGCGTTTCTGAACGGCGGCGGGCCTGCAGGCGAAGGGGAGTCCCGCGCGGGCCGCTGTCGGAGGCAGCCCCGCTCTCCATGCGCCGTCCACCCCACATCCAGAAAGAGTCTCCACCGTGTGGCTGTGTGGGCTCCCCTGGCTCCGTCTGCACTGTGTGAGCGACAGAGACCTGAGAGCGGGGAGTCCCATGGGGAATCCCTGCCGCCGCTGCCCCCTGCCCCAGGGCACTGTGTGTCCCCGGGGAGATCCTGTCACTCAGCAGTCCCAGCTGCGACATGAGGCAGGGCTGTGTGCTGGGCCAGCTTGCCTCGGACACACGTTCCTGCTGCTCGCACTGCCAGGGTCCTGGGACCGAGTCCAGCATCAGGCTCGCTGCTCAGTGGGGAGCCCGCTTCTCCCTCTGCTGCTCTGCTGCCACTCCCCCTGCTTGTGCTCCCTCTCTCTCAAATAAATAAAACCTTAAAAGGAAAAAAAAAAAAAAAACCAAACCAGCTCTGAGCACCTGCAAGGGAAACACTCTGCCCCTTCCTGCATCCCCTAGTGCCAGAGCAGATGAGAGGCTGTCGGCCGCCTCATGACAGAGTGGTTCACCTGATGCACGTGACAGGTGGCTGGAAGGAGGGAGGGGCCGAGGCAGGACGGATGGGGGGGGCGGGTGGATGCCGGTCGGGGGTGGAGGAGTGCGTGGGTCCGTAGAGGGATGGGCGAGTGGAGAGATGGTTGGGTGGGGGATGGAGGGACGGAGAGTGGATGGAGTAACGGCGGATGCGTGGATAGAGGGATCACAGATAGAGGAAGATGGGGAGAAGATTAAGATTAATTTTTTGAGAGAAAACTTTTGAAACGACGCAGCACCAGGCAGGACCTGTTTCTGTTATGTTTTTCACATCTCCTTGGTTGCAAGTTCTACCCATTTTCCCAAACGTCAGCTGTTTTAGACATTTGCTCAATCCCCCTCACAAACAGCGCAGGAGGGCCTACCGTGGACTGGACAGCGGGCCAGAGTCCCATCCACGGCCCACCACGGGTGGGGACCGCTCCACCGCCCTCCCCTCGCGTCCAGCACCGGGGGGCCTGCTGGGGGGCCCTGTCCCTGAGGGCGCTTCCCCACGACCCAGCCCCCAGCTGGTCGTCCCCTTGAAGGAGAGACCCAGGGACGGAGAAGCTGAAACGACAGCGGGGGAGGCAGTGGGGGAGGCTGGGGCAGGAGCAGAGCCCCGCAAGCCCCCGCACACCCGGCCCCGGTCGCGTGGGACCGTGGGCTTGACCGGTGAGCGGAGGAGAACGAGTCTAGGTGAGAAAGTGTGTGACACTCCTGAGCCCCGAGCCCCACCCCCACCCCGAGCCCCGCCAGACTGCCTGCCCGGCTCAGCCCGTGCACCCTGCCCCTCCAGGCAGTACATCCCTGCTCTTCTGGAGCCGGCCCTGCTTTCCCAAGCCCGGGCTCCCCGAAAAGTTCATGGCGTCCCTGCCAAGCCTGCCCTCGAGCTTCCTGGCTAACGCTGCCTGGCGTCGGGGCCCAGGACGACACGCGTCTTCTGTAAAGGGCCCACGGTCCATGTCCCCACTCTGCGGGCCGTGTGGTCTCTGTCACCGCCGCTCACCCACTGTGCAAAACAAGCGCAGGGTGTGGGTGAGCAGACGTGATGCTGGACCAGCACAACTTTACCGCCAGAACTGAGCGGCGGCAGGTAGATGTGGCCCGCGGCCTTAATGAGCTGACCCGACCCATCGTACACACGCGTCGGACCACGTGATTTCCCACAAAGTGACTCCCAACCATCCACAAATACCCAGAGGTCGTGTCGGGCCCGCGGGACCTCGGCAGGCGGTCTCACCGTTCTTCAGCCTCTGCGTTGTCACCGATGGTCACATAGGAGCACATTCTCTGAGCACCTGCTCTGTGCTGGGCATGGCCATCGGCTCTGGGGACACGGGGTGAGTGGGGCAGTGGTGGTCTCCAAGAGCTCAGTTTGGGGAGGGAAAGAAAGGACGATGAAGTGACAGCAGGGACCAGACAGTCAGAACTGGGGTGGGAGCCACAACCACAGAGACCAGTCGGAGGGCAGGTGACGGAGACCTGGCCCGTCTGTGGGAGCCTCCCTCTCTCCAAGTGTCCATCCCTGGTTTTCCAAGCCCCAGGCCGCACGGTGCTCTCTGGGGACCCCCATTCTCCTCCTTTCTGTCTTGGCACCAAACACCATCTGTATCTACCACAGCCGGGCCCTGAGGTGAAGGCGGCCAGGCTTCTCTGTGCGGCGCCGTTGCCCACAGCCAGCGAAGGAGCGCGTCCTTGCACCAGGGCAGTGGCTGAGAGCTGCCAGGGGCCCTGTGTGCCCATCCCGCCCGCAGGGGCCCAGCCTCGGGGAGCACGTGTGTTGAGGGAAAGGGGCAGCAGCCTGTAAACTGATGCGCTGTGCCCTCCCTTCCCGCCCCTTCCAGAAAGTCCAGCAGTATACCGTCATCGTCCAGGCCACGGACATGGAGGGGAACCTCAACTACGGCCTCTCGAACACAGCCACGGCCATCATCACGGTGACGGATGTGAACGACAACCCACCAGAATTCACCGCAAGCACGGTGAGTAGTCGCGTCCCTGGGTAGCCGGTGCCGTTGGGGCCGCCGCTTTCCTTGCCGCGTCTGCCGGCAGGAACTTGACTGACAGCGGCGCGCCCGTGGCCCTGGGCAGCAGGAGGCTGACACGGAGCACAGCCACCCCAGGAGTCCCCAGCAGGAGGGCGACCGGAGGAGCTGCCAAGGAGCTGGGCTCCTGGGGGGGCGGCGGGCATGTGCTGTGATGTGGCCCCGGGAGGCCTGACATGGAGCAACTGTTGACGCCCTGAGAAGTGCCCAGGACCGCGTGGGCTGGACACTCTGAATCCAGAGCCGACCAGGGGTGTTGGGGCTCAGCCACGTTTGGAGCACACATGCGGCTGTGTGCACCATGGGACCTGCTGGTGGATGCCCGGGTGGGGCCTCGGCCAGGCACGGGCCGGTCCCTGCAGGAGGAGCTGGGCTGCGCTCCACAGCCCACCGCGTGCACAGGTGGAGAGGGCAGGGACTGGCTGGTGGGCCGCCGCTGAGCCCCACACCCGGTGGCTCTGGAACCTAAGTGACCCAGGGCCCTTGGTGGACATTCAGGCTTGTGCATTTGGAGTCACAGGGACGCTGGGAGGTTATGGCAGCCCCGAGGGTCTCGGGATCACCTCTCGGAGCCACCGCTGGAGGGCCGAGGGGATGAGGGTGTGACAGCAGGACAGTAATAGGCACAGCACAAGCCACGCCGGGGAGCCCTCCCCTGCCGAGCTCTAGCCCCCCAACCTGGGGAGAGTCGGGGGGATGCCAAGACTCAGAGAGGCCAAGTCACTGGCCCAAAGCCACCCACTAGCCTCTCAGTGGGAGCAGCTGGGATTAGACCCCAGAAGCCGTGCTGACTCTGCAGCAAGGAGCAGGGAAGGAGGGAAGCGGTGGGGACAGAGGAGACCCCGCCTGCTCCACGGAGCTCCCCAGAGCCGCTCACTGCCAGGAGGGCATCTTGGGAACCAGCCCCCCCCCCCGGTGTCCGAGCATCCCCTCATCACCCTGCGCCCTGGGTTCTCCTGCCCCCAACTCAGAGTCCCCAGACCCCATCCCCCACACCCGCACCCGCGCTCCCCACCTCCCGCACCCCAGACCTGGCGCGACCTCACCTGCGGGTGCACAGCGCCATCTAGTGGACAGATGGCAGATCGCATGCAGGGGGAGCGGTGCAGCCCCAGCCCACCTGGCTGGGGGGACGCGGCTTCTGCCTCCATCAGTCCTGGGCCAGTGGGCAATGGCAGGAAAGGCTCAGGGCCAGTGTCCTGGGCGTTTTGTACATGGTCGAAGCATCTCCCTAGGGACCTGGGAGAGTAATGATGCCTAGGCTCCAAGCCCCCAGCAGGGCCTCACCCATGCCTGGCCGTGCAGACCCCCTGTCCTTCCGTCCACCCTGCGCCTCGTTCTGTGATGATGAGAACACATGGCTGTCCTTAGGACACACGACACCTGTGCTGGTGCGTGGGGGCAGCAGTGCAGGTGGGCACCCATGCAGGAGACCTCCCCCAGGTAACGTTGCAGTGGGGACTGGAGCCCATCCTGAGCCGGGCTCTGGCATCGGCCCTGGCAGGTGGGGCAGGGGTGGACACCTCAGATGCTCACCATCTACTGAGTCAGGGGTCTCCAAGGGCGCACAGCTGTTGCCCAGGTGAGAGGACACTGTTCCCAAGGACACGCTCTTGTCCGGGTACTAGCCTGCAAATTCCAGATGTCCGGAGAGCAGTGGCACCAGCCCTCTTGACCACCAGGACCCCCAGTCCCCCTGGGAAACAGCTTCAGGACCTCCACTGTCACCATGGAAACCAGCGCAGAAGGAAACCAAGCCAGTTGTCCCTGGTGGGAGTGAAGGATGTGCCTTCAGGCATGAGGCAACGTGGTGACCCGCCGAGGTAAAGGACTCTGTCCAGCCCTGCTGGTCACCTCTGGCCACCACTGGATTTGGAGAAAAGCACACCAGTGGAGCGCTGAAGAATGCATTGCCAGGAGTTGGGATTTGGCTAAAACCCGCAGGGACTGGAACAGGATGCTCACAGCCCCCGCCTGCCTCCCGATCCCGGTCCAAGCTTGCACCTAGGCTTTCCGGAGAAGGTGTCACCCACCGGGGAGGGCAGGCGATCACACAGACGCCAGCAGCTACAGTGACGGGCCAGAAACCAGTGGGCTCCGGCGAGAGGCAGACCGGAGCCCTTGCCCACCCTACTGCCCCCACACAGGTTGACTCCTTCTTTTCCCCCCAAGATGGTTGGCTGGCGTCTAATTTACCAGGACCCGGAGTAGGCACACCCCATCCGCTCTAAGACACAAGCTCCCAGAGAGACCCTGTGGGTCCCCTGCTTCGTCAGAAGGGGTCTTGCTCATTGTGTGACGGGAATGTGGTATGACGCACACATCTTCCGGGAAACATTCCCACCAGGAGCCAGGAGCAACCTCTTGCCAGTCCCCAGAGCAGCCCCCCTGACAGCGTCCATTGCCAAGGCGACCTTCGCCAACAGTCCAATCTCACCCCGTCACACGGATGGCGTCACGCAGAGCACGTGATTCTGTGCAGTCCAGCTTCTTCCGCCCAACAGAGCGTCTCTGGAGCCCACCCATGTGAGTCTGCTGAGCGCAGACCTCTGGGCCGTCCGTGAGCAAACCCACGGCACCACCGACTTCACTTACTCATTTTCTCCTTTTTAAAGATCACTGGGAGTCCTCGGTTAGATGACTCACACACCAGTGCAGAATTCAAAAGGTATGAAGTGACCGACTGTGGCGAAGGCGTCCCCTCCCACCCCGTCCCGCCTCCACCGGGCGCTCCCACCCAACACGTGCTGTCGTCTGGGAGATTCCCACATCCACAGCGCCTGCTGGGGAATAATGCAGGCTCCCGGGAGAGCGGCTGAGGCAGGAGTGAGAAGGACAGCCCCACGCTGGCACGGGGGGCGGTGTCCTGGGCACCCGTGCCCGCCCCCTCTGCCGCTGTGACCGCAGAATGCCGCACGACTGTGACGGAGAGTCAAGTGTGTCGTGGCCCTCACGTCCAGAAGCTTCTGTGTATTTCCTGAGAGGTTTCCCCTGGCGTGGCCGTGGAGGCTGTCAGAGCAACAGCCACCAGAGACAACTGAGGCCCAGAAGGCTAGTTCCAGGTGGCCCGAGGCCACACGGAGAGACAGTCAAACCCAGGGCACCTGCTTCCTCGGGGCACCCCCTCTGTGCCATATGGCTCTCCTCCCAGACCCCGAGCGAATCTCCCATCCCCTTCTGGGGTGGAGCGTCTTCTGCAGCTCCCGCGAGGGCCCCGGGCTGCCCCACACCTGCTCCTGGAGGGCGGGCCTTCCGCCCACTGTCCCAGCCCTGGTCCAGCTGTGACCGCCGGTCCTCTGAGACTGGACACCGTCTTCCCTTCCGCTCGCGGCTGCGGCGAAAACACCTGCGGGCCCCCCGGAAACACGCTTCCTGGGACCGCCCGCCACGGAGCGAAGCAGGGAGGGCAGCGCGACCGTGGGCTCCTGCCTCCCTCCGCCGGGTGTCCCCACGAGGGCAGGAACAGAGTGCGTCTCCTGATGCGCACATGCCTCTGCGGACGGGACACTGTCTGCGGGGCACTGGCGGGGCAGGTGGGGAGGCCGAGGCTGGCCACGGCCTACACGCGGCCGGGCTGTTGTTATCAGTCTTCACCAAGAACGATCAGCAGAAGCTGCAGAGAAGGGGATTCGCACGGTCCAGTTCCCGTTCTTAGATGTTGATTCAAAGTTATTTCCCTTTGCCTGCAGCCTGCCGCGGGGCCTCCGGGCCTTTCAGCCGGCCCACTCCACACTCTCTCGGGGGTGAGCGCCGGGCTCTGCCAGGCTAGGGGCTCAGGCCCCAGGACACAACCTGCACTCTGCCCCAGGAGCCTCCTGTTGGCCTTGTCTGGGGCCCTGGGGGAGAATCCTGGACACCCAGTGTCCCGGGCCCCTTCCACCAGCCCAACCCTTCACACGCCCTCAGGAGGGTCTCCTGGAGTCTGGAAGCCACTCATTAGCCCCGCCTTGGCCCCTCCTAGCTGTGTGACCATGGGCTGATAGCTGGACCTCTCTGAATGTTTGTCCCCACTCCACCCTGAAGTGACATACAGTCCCGAGGTGAGGTCAGGAGCATCCGCTGATGTCTGTGAAGAGTTTATGCCTTGAACAACGCTGTCCTCTGCTCTTGTAAGTGCCACGGACAGCAGCCAGCCCTCCACCACCGGGACCTGAGCAGAATGGTTAGACCCCGGGCTAGCCTTGGAACCTTCCCAGGGACTGGCTACCCTGGCTCCTACCCTGGCTGCCTGGGCTCCTGCTGCCCCAAAGCAGGCCCTCTGTGGCCCTAACCCTGGGAATCCCCAGTACCCTTAGCTTTTCAACTCGTCCACAAACCGAGGAGAGGAGAGAAATTCCAGCTCAGCCTGAGTTCCTGAGAGTAAGAATCTGGCATCTCAAAGTTGGAATGCACTCATGGCCCTTAATTGTGCTCAGGCACTCGGTGTGAACCTCTGCTGTAGATAACCGATTGGGACAGCTTCTCCAAGCACCGGGGAGGCCGGAGGCCAGAGCGCCCGGCCCCACCTGACATCACATCCCACTTCGAGCCCTTCCTGCCAGGCCGGTGTCCACTTCCCAAAGATGACACTTTCCTCGACCCCCTGGATCCCCAGACTCTGTGTCTCTGCGTCATCACCTGAGAGACGGGGGAGCACCAGCGCCTGCCTGGGGGGTGCGCACCCACACGTGGGTCAGGAGCACGTGGCTGGAGCACGAGACTTGATCAAGACAGCGAGAGTGCCTGGCTCTCGGCTCCTAGCGTGGTTCCTCCCTGGGCAGGAGCAAGTGGCTCGAACCTGTGGCCTGGTCTGTGGTCAGCAGACGCCTTCTGTGAACTCTCCCTGGGGAGCAGAGGGTCCGAGATACCGTGTTAACCAATTGCTGGGTCCTTTCCCACGAGCTGTCCTCGGAAGGAGCACTTTCCCGTGTGTCATCTACCCCGACACGTGCCAGCTCCGTGGGGTGGAAGGAGGCCCAGAGGGGCTGGCCAGGGAATGGCCTCCTGGCCCCAGACCTCAGGCCCTCCCCCGTCACACGCAGGGTCAAGGAAGACTGCCTGTGGTAGCTTCTGGTTAGGAGCCGCTGATCCCCCCCATCGGATTCTGATCCTGGACTCAGAACCCAAAAGACACCGTTATTAGTTTTTGGGACAGAAAAGTAAATTTCAAATAAAATTTGATAAAACCATCGCAATGTACAGAGGCACATCCATACATTTTCCAACAGAAGCCACAGATGACTGAAGGCAGAGTGCTGGGGTGTCTCCTGGGAGAGACACCCCTGGGACCCCTCCCCCGGCGCCCACCCAGCCCTGCTCCGAGGCCCACGGAGGCACAGCCGCGTCCCCGCCAGGTGGGCTCCCCCGCCAGCTCTCAAGGCTCTGCTAGTAACAGCGATGGGTCCCTGAGCTCCAGGTCGGGGAGGGCGCCCTCCTCCCAGGGAGATGCCAGCACCTCTGCAGGGGCTGCAGGCCAGAGGGGAGAGTGCTGTCCCGCTCACCAAGGGGCGGCTAGGGGAGGGTCAGGTCCTGCAGCCCGAGTTTCTGTTCTCTTAAAGAGAAGTGCAGCCTCGGGTCCCGGTGTGTCCGTGTGGTGTGGGCGCCTGGACAACTCGTGGGTCCTGCGTGTGGACAGGCTATCATTCCTGGTTCTCTCTGGATCCTGACTAGGCTTCACTGTTCCCACCCTAATCCTCCTCTATGCTAATGTGACCTTCCCCTGGGAGCTCTGCGGATTCTGGCCTCTGAGCTGGATTTGTGCTAGACGAAATCCTCCCTGTCCCTCGGGCCCAGCTAGTTTGAATTTGGGATTACCATCTGGGCGAGACACTCTGTTCCAATGATCTTAAAATTCCTTCCTTCCCAAATATCTGTCTTCGCCTTCTGTGAGGCATGGGAGAGGCTTTCCCTGTGCCTGAAAAATCTGAAAAAATTAAATTAAAAAGTCATTACGGCCAGGGGAAAGTTAATAAGAAAATCCTAAGACGGATGTATCAGCTTAAGGCCCTTCTTTGTGAACCTTTATTAAACTTGCACGAATTAAAATAGACTCTTGGAATAAACTTCACCAGAGTGTATGAGGAATCGGACTCTAGGACACACAGTTCTCCCCCATACCATGAAGTCGGGGGAAGGACGCCCCCCATTCCGGAGCAGGCCAGTGTGGAGCCCAGGCCCAGTGTGCTACCCCTCGGAGGTGCACCCGAGAGACTCGGCTCTCAGGTGACCACACCAGGACCCACCCAGTCGTCTGATCCAAGAGAGAAGTGCCCGGAGGATGCACGTGGTCACGAAACCTGAGGGCCGGGGTTGTCAGGCATGGAGCCTCCACCAGGAACAGCCCCTCCTATCACCGCCACCAGGTGTAAGGACCAGAGCACCTGTGCCCCACATTGGGTGGGGCACTGCCACCTGCAGATGCCAGAGCAAGAGGCCTCTGCCTCACTTGTGAACCAGTCCGGCAGGCGCCTCTGACTAGCAGGTCCTAGGTCACCTGACCAGCTCATGGCTGGAGAGGAAGCTGAGAAAGCAAGTCCCGGAAAATAAAGATGGGAATTCCAAAGGGGATAGACAGCCAGGCAGCCTCACAGCTGTCCCCTACACTGGTCCTGGCAACTTAAATAGAAAGGAGACACCTCATGTCTCAGAAGCTGGAAACGTCTTCAACTGGAACACTGACATCAGGTACAGCTGGATCCAGGCTCCCACAGCCACCAGGAGCCTCCACTGAGCCGTGCTTCTTCTGAGCCAGCGGCATTCTCAGGCTGCGGATGGCAACCCCACCCAACACCTTCAGGCAGGTGTGGGCACAGCACCCACGCCAGAGATGGGGGCCACCAGAACTACGCCCTGATCGGCCAGTGTCGGCCACATGCCCACTTCTGAATTACTGCAGTGGGGGGTTGAGGGTCTAGAGCAGGGAGCCACAGTCTTTTCTGTCAAGGACATAAAGTCATTATTTTTTAGTCTGGGGCCATACGTGCTCTGTCACCATTACTCAACTCTGTTACAGATACTATGTAAACGAAGGGGCACGGCCCTGTGCCGATAAAACTTTATTAACAAAGTAGGCGGTGCCCTGAACTTGGCCCAGGGGTTTGCCAGCCCCAACGCTAGCTCTCCATCCCCTCCAAGCCCCTCAGGAGAGTCAGGTGCTGTGGCCCCAGGCCCACATTTGGTAAGCCTGGTCATCCCTCCCTCTGCAACAAGCAGCCGGGCCCTGGGGCCCGGAGCCGGACCAGGTCCCGCACACCCCGCACAGAAGGCCAACATGGGCCAGGAGCTTTGTGTGCAGTCTCCTCCATCCCCGAGCCCTCAGAGAGATGGGGTGCCCATTCTGTAGACGGTAAAACCAGTAATTCTCACTCAGCCCCAGTGGAGACGGCCTCCTGCTCTGGGGGGACGTGGTGACATCCCTGCAGAGGGAACGGCCCGGGGCACAGCAGGGAAGGGCTGGGCAAGGTCTACCAGCAGGAGGCAGGTCTCTAGGACGGCTCCAATGACCCAGGCCTGCCGCCACCGTGAGCAGACGTGTCCCAGCAGGGCTCTGACCTCGTGGCCCTGCTGGCCGCTGCAGTCACCCTGCCCCCCTCACTCCCACAAACGCAGAGGGGCCGTGTCGCAAGCATCGTCTGCCTCCTCCAGGCCATCCGGGGGACAATCCTGGAGGTTTGCAAAGCCCCCCACTCCCAAGGTCCTTCCACCTCTTCCTCTGCCCAGCTCCCACTCCCCCGAGGACCACTGGAGGGCATCACCCCACACCTGGGTTCCTCCCAAGAGCTCCCAGGGACCAGGTCACCCCCTTACCGACACACACACACTCACAGCCCAAAGTGGCCCTGAGCCGCCCCGGGATGACCCCCTCCTGTCCCCCAGCCCCCAGCCCTCCCTCACACTCCCTAGGTGCCTCCCAGAAGCCTGGCTGGGGTGGAGCCTAGTTGCCAGCCTGCTGCTCCCGCTGGCGGGTCAGGCGCGGGAGGACAGCGGGGCACCTGGGCCGCTGGAGAAACGGGAACGGCGACGGCGACAGGCAGGCCATCAGCTCGGGATGATCGCGAGCGCTGGTGCTCCCGAATCCCACAACGGGGTCTCATGCTGCTGAGTGGGACTGAGTTGGAGGGCCGCCGTCCCATCCAGCACTGGGCCCGCTGGACGAGATCCCACTTGGGATAAATTCAGTTCTTCCTGCTGACAAGGTGATGGTATCGGGGTTGGAAGGCTTGCCCGTGCCAGGAGACAGATGGGGGCTGTTGTCTGCGCCTGCGCGGCGGGCTGTGGGGTTCCCTGTGGAGCGTGGAGGCCGGGAGCCCAGTCTTGTGCTCTGGCCCTGGAGGCAGCCGGCCTCGTGGGGGGCTCGCAGTTCCACCCTCGCTCTGACCGTCCCTGCTCTGTGCGTCGACTGCCTCATCCACTCGCCCCTGCCTGCATCTTCCGTACACATCTGCCACAAGTCTGGGGACGGCCCCCTGTGCCTCGCTGACAGTGGGGGACAACAAGCTCACACCGGTCCTTTGGGTGAGTCTGCACCCACCTTCCCTCCTTCTCACCAACAAGCGTCTCCGGGAACAGAAGCTGCTGGGCCTCGGCATCCCCATCTGTCCATGGATGGTCTGCCCAGCAGACGCCATCCCTTGGACACACATGCCAGGTGGCCGTCCTTCAGTGCCACCCAGCACAGACAGGACAGGCTGAGCTGCCATGCTCTGACCTTGTGGAATCCAGAGAAGGACAGAGCCACCAGCCTCGATGTCTCCGACACGCAGCCGCTGATGCCACCCTCGGCCTTCTGGCTCCCGTCCCTGGAAGTCAGGCCCCTGCGTTCAAGCCACGGCGGCCCAGTTTTCCATGCACTGCGCCCCAGAACCCCTCCCCAACCACCAGCTGAGGCTTGAATTCGTAAGTGTTCAGGGCAGAAAACCATCACAACCATCGAGGCCCAGTCTCTCTGGGAGGTACCAAGCTCCCGACGGAGAGAGCAGGAAACCTAGACGCCACACGGAGAGAGGTCCCGCTGCCTGGCCCCGTCTCGCCCGCAAGGAGAGGGTCCCCTGTGAGCCGGCTCAGCCAGCCAGGGCTGCACGCAGGGCCCCGAAGGGCACCTGCAAGGGCTCTGGGCAGACGTGTGTAGGGGTCGGGCCCTTGGGCTGCGGTCAGGGCTGGATGTGTGTGAGGGACCCCAGATGGTGGCTGTGGCCTCAGGAGCCCCTCGGTGGCAGAGGCCACGTGGCCGGCTGCCTCACGTGACCCTCACTGAGGGGCGGGGGCTGGTTCTGGAGCAGACAGGGCCCAGGCCTGGTGCCCTGAGCGCACAGGAGGACCGTCTCCGGCTAAAGCGGCTCCATGTCTGGTGCCCTGAGTGCACAGGAGGACCGTCTCCGGCTAAAGCGGCTCCATGTCTGTCCTAGGGCGTGCACAGGCGTATTTGGGCCAGAGCCCCCACATGGGCACGAGGCAGGGTGGCTGTCCTGGTTGTGACCAGGAGGCTTTGTGCCACAGCAGGTGCAGCGGGGGTGGGGGGGCGGGAGGATGAGGCTCGGAGCCAAGCTGCCTGGGACATTGGCCAAGCCCGTGCAGACGACTTCCTCCCCGTCCTGTGACCCCGCCGCCTTGACTGGGGGCCGGATCCTTAGAGCTGACACTGGGCGCCCCATTGTGGGCCCAAAGGTCTCTTAATCTCTCTTGCTTCATCTGTAAAACGGGGATGAGGGCGGGGCTACCGCGGGGAGCGGGAGAGGTAATGCTCCGGCAGCGCCGGTCTGGGCGCCCACACCTGGTGGCCGCTGTCAGCTGTGCCACCGTAACCACAGTCAGACACCCGAGATCTCCGTCCAGACTCTGTCTCCAGGTTTTGTGGCTCGAAGCCACACTGCAGGGTCAGGCCCACCACACAAACGGCAGGACCCGGTGCGAAATAAGGAACCGGGCCCCTAGTCTGCAAATTATTAGGGGTTTCAAGACACTGAGAGCAGAGCGTTCAGCCAAACTCGGGCCCTTCCACGGGGCCACGGCTGCACAGGCCGCACGTCGGTGGGGCTGGCCCTTAGCAGTGATTCTCACTCGGAAGGGGGTGCCCAGATTGCTACCAGCACCCCAACTCACACACACACAGAGCATCTTTCCCTGCACACAACCAACTCAGCCACATGAACTACAACCACTGACAGGGTGGGGGCGGTCAGCAGGAAAAAGGGCTCTGTGTTTGGTATTACACATTGGTGGCTGCAGACCCCAAGCCCTGAGCTAATGGTGGGACAGCCGGGATGGCAGGACCCTGGCCAGGACCATCCTGGGGAAGGCCCCCAATGCTCTCCAGCTCCCGTCCTGCAAATGTTGAGTCTCTCCTGCGTCGCCACTGTTGCACAGGCCTCCAGGGCACAAGGGGACAATCTGGGGGTTTGGGGGGAGGCCAGTGGGCATGTGTGTGTGTGTGCAGGTGGAGGTTCTGTCTGGAGGTGGGTGGTGGGCACAGCTGGAGGAACCGGAGCCCTCTGGGGATACCACCATGCCCATGGAACGGGTGTGGGAGTCCCCATGTACAGAAGCAGCTGGAGACTGAGGGCATCCCGCAGGGGCTGGTAGAAAGTCCCTCCTGACCTCCCCAGGCTCCCGCAAGGGTTGAGGACACTGTCTTTCCTTATGTTCTGCAGTACGCGGGGGAGGTCCCGGAAAACCAGGTGGAGGTGGTGGTCGCAAACCTCACCGTGATGGACCGAGATCAGCCCCACTCGCCCAACTGGAACGCCTTCTACCGGATCATCAGCGGGGACCCCTCCGGACACTTCAGCGTCCGCACGGACCCCGTCACCAATGAGGGCATGGTCACTGTGGTGAAGGTGGGTAGTCTTCCTGCCAGCCGTCGTGGGTTCTGTCCCCTGCCACCACCCAGGACAGAATGGACAGAAGTGATACGGTTCAGTGCGAGCCACCTCTGACATCTGGGCGCAAAGGACTGCGCCCGTCTGCTCGTGTCACAGGCAGGCTTCACGAGGCCTGGTCACGCGACCGCCAAGGACTCTGCAGCCTGACCTGCCCCTCCCCCAAAAGATCACTTTCCTGTGCCCTCCCAGAGGGTTGTATTTCCGCCTCAGTCCACTAGTGCGTGAATGCCATTGAGAGCCTGTGTAATGTCAGACCATCCTTGCATTCCTGAGATAAACCCAGCTCAGCCAGGAAGGGGTACGTCTTCGCCGTGCACAGCAGGTCTTATCTCTCTGAAACTGAAGACCCCCCTGTGCTTTCCTAAGCAGCAGAGGCTCCTACCTCTCCTTCCCCTTACGGCCTTTATCCAGCACTCGGTGTCGCGACTATAGACGAATCTCGAGAAACGTGCTGGGAACAGGGGTGTGATGATGAGGGGCAGGGAGGGGAGCTGGGGGACTCGCACCTCTCCAGCGTGGTGGTGGAGATGTGCGCTTGTCACATGTCACAGATGAATCCCACCCTACAAGCGCTGGAACCCTGAGCACTGAGAGCATGGGCAGCCGTGCTGTCCCGCGGAGACTGGACCCCGTGTCCGAGCCACACTCACCAGCTGGGCCACACGGCTCTGTGTTCCCTTTTCTCCTTGTTATTCCACACGGGCTTTTCTCTGAACTCCACATTTAAAGTCTGTTTAAGGCAAGATGCTTCGTCTTAGATGGCATTTCGGGTTATTTTCACTCCCTCCGGTGGAGACACGGTGTTTTCAGACATTACCTTCCGGTGGGGCAGGAGGGGGCATGGGAGGTGTGAGGCGGTTGGGGGAGTCTGCTGCCGGCTGGGGCGGGGGGCATATGTTCTTGGCTTCCCGGGCTGGCTCTTCACGCGCTTACCCCTGGCATGGGCCTGTAGCCCTCTCTGTGCCCCAGATGCGGGGCCTATGCCCGGGGCTGTCGCTGACATTATAGCGGGCCCTGGCTACAGATCTGGTACAGCACCCGGCCCACGGTGACAGCAGAGCTGACAGAAGCAGCTCCTGTCCTCACTGTGAACATCGTCACCAAGGATACGGGACGGCTGTGCTCCCACAGGCTCCCCAGGGTGCGAGGAAGGTCCCTTCAGTCCCACCAGGATCCCTGGGACCCCTAGAGGAGTCGGGCCACCTGCCGTGTTCACGCTCTGCCACGCGGCCCGTCACTGCCCCAGCCTTCCCCTCATTACACAGCCTGCTGCCGCTTCCGTCCCCCTGCCCCCAGGTGGAGGGACTCCTGGACCGCGGCCTCCGCTGCTCTGAGGGTGGAGAAGACACCGGGTAGACGTGTGTGTGGTCAGCCAGGCCCTCGGCTACCTCGCACAGATCCTGGCTGTGTCGTCTGTCAGCCCAGTCACCTCAGGCGGGTGTTCCTGACCCCTGCCCTGCCCCCCACGCCCCTGAGCTCCATCCTGCCCCCCATGCCGGCCCGCCACCTCTCAGGCTCTAGCCAAGCTGGGGCACAGCCACTTTGCTGTCAGACCGCTGGCCCCAGTGGGCGTGGGCCCCGTGCCCAGCCTCCTCAGAGCCCCTCCGCCACCTCCCCAGCCTCCCCCACCTCCCGCCACGACAACACCCCCTCTTCCAGGCTCAGACCAACCCCAGGCCCCTTCTCCTGCCGCACACCTGGAGCACAGCCTTGAAGCAAGCAGCGTCTTTGGAAACAGAGGACAAGCTCTGGCCCCAGGACCGGGGGGGGCAGGGGCGCTGGCAGGAGCCCCAGGGAACAGGCGGGCCAGAGACAACCCCCCCCCACCAGCCCAGCCCCTGCAGTCCTGCTGTAACAGCCCCGAGGCAGCAGTGCATGGGAGCTCATCAGTCCCTCCCTGCCGCCTGCCCCAGCCCTGCCCCGCACAGCCTGCCCCCGCCGGGCAGCCTCTCCAGAGGCCACAGACCAGCCCCTCGCCTTTTAGCGGAGGGTCCTTGCCGCATCTGGGGAGGGGCCGGGCAGAGACCGGGCAGCATATCCGGCCACTCTAACTGAAACTGGTGGGCCAAATTACCTATCGATTTCTCCATTACAAATATGTTTTATTTCACCCTCCTGTGGACGTTTATTGGTCATAATAGTCTTTCTGGAAGGCCTTCTCACTCGGACGGGTGACACGGTCTTAATGCATGACACACAACATTATTCCGTGTCCCCCGGGGACATGAACCGATAAACAGGGAGAACGATTACTTCCCTTGGGTGCTTTGTTCGGAGGGAAGGGCCACCACGATTTTATGAAACTGTCCACTGCCATGGAGGAGCCCCGTGCCCAGACGGCTCTCTGAGGGGCCGGGGGAGGGGCCGGTGGCGTCAGCCGCTGTTGGTGGTGTGGGGACCCGGACACAGCGGGGACGCGGGGGCTGATGTGGGGGCATCTGTGCCCAGGACGGCAGAGCCACGCCACACCTGTGGGAGCGGCCCCCGGTGTGCGGCCTGAAGCCCCGGGCGCTGTCCTTCAGTCCTTCGGCTGCCAAGTCACCCCCCACTGGGTGCCTCCTCAGACGGGCTGCCCGCTTGGGCCCCTGAGGGTCCAGCCTGGGCAGCATCTGTGGGCACAAGGCCCTGCCGCACACGCACCTGAGCAGCGCCGGGCCTCGTGCTAGGGGATGAGCAATGGGGATGGCCCAGGGGGGTGTCCTCCCCCACGCTGACCCCCAGCGGCACCGCACTGATATAAGGGGCAGGCAGCCCCCTCCTCAAGGGGCTGTCAGGGCAGGGGAAGACATCAGCACGACAAGGTGTGTGCCACAGAAGGAAGTGGCATCTCACGGCAGGACTCCAGGGGGGCCTTCGGGAACCCCCCCTACTCAGGCCGACAAGAAGATCACACCCGGAGAGGATGACGGGGGTCAGCCCGGAACCCCGATCTCCAGAGGGCATCGGCCTCCAGACCCTCCTGTCGGGCTGGCATCGGGCTTCCGGGAACCCCCAGGCCCATCCCCTGACATCATAAAGCCCTTCTTCTCGTACTTAACGCCTCGTCTGTAGCCGCGCTGAGAAGGCAAAGGGTAGAAGCACCAGCTGTAAGGTCTTTAACGCTCACCCAAGCCAAACACTGAGCAGCTGGGGGACCCCGAGGAGGCTGGGGTTCGGGTTGGTGGGGAGAGGCGCCGCCGGCTGCAGGCATGGGCTCCCGACCCTGCAGATCAACTCCTCTCCAAGCAGAAACACGCTGTTGTGTGCGTCGTGAGCGCGTGCGGGCGCCCAGCAGAGGGAGGGTCCTGTCCACGCCGCAGTCTGAGCTGTTAGCTTGCTCCGGCCTGTCTCATCTCCAGTTCTTGCTGAAAGAGGTTTTCAACTCCCAGACCTCACGACCACGCATCTCTATGTAAGTCGGAAGCGTCCCAATCAGTAATCTGTTTGGCCTCCGTACGTGCACGCTGTCACAGCTGTCACGCCCCTGACGAGAGCAGCCGTCCGCCCTTCGTATCCTCCGATGCGAGTCTGTTCCATGTCCTTTAACTTTCCTCAAAGTGTCTCTTTGCCGTGGTTCTTCAGATCTGGATCCGAATAGGGATCATGCAGTTGGTTGAGCACCTCTTGACTCTCTCATAATCTAGAACATTCCACCCAGTGTTGACCTGTCACAGACACAGGTCAGCTGGCCTACGGGAGGCCGCATGTGCCTTCCGCCTGGTAAATCTTGTTCCTCACTCTCCCACAGTTCCTGTAACCTGGGATTAGACCTTGAGGACAGGCCTTGTGCCTGGGGCTGGGTCGCATCCGGAAGCCCGTGGTGCCTGGTTGTCCCACTCTGGTCATCCAGGACCAGTGGGCTCAGGAGGTGACAGCCAGTTCCCATCGTTCCCATCACTGACTCTTCCCCCTTACGATCAGCCAGCGGTCCGAGTACGATGCTTCGTACCTGCAAACATGCCCTTTGCCGTCAGTCTCCATCCGGTTTTGTCGTCTGCTGGTGACCCTTGTGCATGTAAATGTCTTCACTAGCGAGTACAGAATGGTGCTTTTAAAATTCTGTCCTTCCTTGGCTGGAATTGTGTGGCACACGCTTAGCAAGTGTGAGTCAGGTAAGCATTCTGAGACAGGTGGTCACCCCGGGATATCCAGGGGGGCCCTGGGCTCACAGCGTGTCTGGGAGAGGGAGGCAGGAGATCAGGGTCCTGGGAGCCGTCGGGAAGAAGCACAGGTCACAGAGGGCCTCCGAGGGGCCAGGCCGCAGCTCTGCAGGGGGAGGCGGGCCCAAGAGCACGGGGGCCTCCCAGAGCCTCCAGGAGGACCCAGCCCTACCCACACCCGACGGCCCCGGGATGCTGATTTTTTACCTCTGACCTCTAGAACTGCAAGACGACAAATTTGTGTTCCTCTCAGCCACAAAATCAGAACAGGAAACTAATACAGAGTCCAAGAGAAAGGCAGAAGCTTCTTTTGCTGCCTTTAATGGTCCATTCAGACCAGCAGCTGTCCGCGGTCTTTCTCTGCTTACGGCGACTCTGTAACCATTCGCGTCAAGCTGGGTGTCTTCACACAATACATGACCCTCTCACACTTCTGGAAGTCGGAGTCCAAAATCGGGCTGAAACCAGAGAACTGCAAGGCTGTGCCCCGCCCCCCGGGGCTCTGGTGTTTCCATTGCTGGCTTTTTCCAGGTTGGCGAGCCACGTCCTTACTCCGTGGCTGGTCCTCCGTCCTCAGAGCCAGAGCCGTCTTTGCCTCAGTCCCCACACTGCCTGCTGCCTTGCCGAAGGACCCCAGCCCCCCTTGTAAACACCCTCGGATGCTATGTCGGGCCACCTGGGTAATCCCGGGCCGGCTCCCAGTGCAATACCCCGAGCTTCATCAGTGCACAAAGTCCCTGTGCCGCGGACGGCGACACAGTCACAGAGTGCAGACCTTTGGACCTAGATGTCTTTGCAGGCCGTCTCTCCAGTGAGGACGGGTCCTTAGAAACCAGCATCCAGGCCCCAGAGGTGCTCGCTGCTCACTGTGGTTGGGCCCCGTCTTCTCGGGGGCAGAGCTGGGAAGCCGCATGGCCCAGCATGCACCCACCCTGACCGTCTCCGTCCCTTCCACCGATTCAGAGGGTCATTCATTTCAGATTTAACTCTGGAGGCTTTTACTTCCTTCTGATGACATCATACTTGTGTTTCTTACACTGAAAATCTTACTTCCTAACCACATCATCACACGTGTTTATTTACTTTACCCTACGTTATACATAAAAAGCTTTAAAAAGTTAACAAACCCCAATCACTACCCTCAGGGAGAAAGCCAAGTGAGCCGAAGATTCCTTTGCATTGATTCTTGTCCTTAAAATAAATCACATCAGGACCTACCATCTAAGCACTGTGCCCTGGTCACCTAAAGCCGTTCTTTTCCTGGGAGTTACGGTAGACTGCAGACCCCTTCTAGCATTTGTCAGTCACGGTCCTGGAGCCCCAAAAGGGTGTAACCAGGAATCATGTTCCTGCAGGAGCCACGTGCAGAGGGAAGAGAACCCACAGAGCTGGTGAGGGAGAGCCCTGGGGCTGCTGTGCCAAACTACCAAAAACTGGGGGGGTTAGAACAACAGAAGAGACTGCCTGCTGCACCCAGCAAGGGGCTCCTAGACAAATAGCCATGGGGCCTTGACCTCACCAGCCTGGAGGGAGCAGCACCTGCTGAGAGGTGGCACTGGGAAGGGGTGCCACCCCCTGGGGGCTGGAGCCCCAGGAGCCCAGCTATGGCCCTACCAGGACACGATGGGAAGGCACGGTAGGGTCCTTTACCCCAAACTCTCCTCCCATTGTCAAGCCCCATGGGAAGCCAGAGACAAGGGAGGTTGGAAGTAGCTTCCCTTGGGACCAGCATCATGGGAGAAGGGGGCGCTGACCCGGTGACCCATGCACAGTTTTCCCCTCTGAGCCCACTCCGCCGGTACCCGCGCCCACTCACCCCTGCGGGCCTCTCTCATTCCAGGCAGTCGACTACGAGCTGAACAGAGCCTTCATGCTGACTGTGATGGTGTCTAACCAGGCGCCCCTGGCCGGCGGGGTCCAGATGTCCTTCCAGTCCACGGCCGGGGTGACCATCTCCGTCATGGACATCAACGAGGCACCCTACTTCCCCTCGAACCACAAGCTGATCCGCCTGGAGGAAGGTGTGCCCACCGGCACCGTGCTGACCACGTTTTCGGCGGTGGACCCTGACCGGTTCATGCAGCAGGCTGTGCGGTGGGTCCGGCCTTGGGCTGCAGGAAGGGGCTCCCTCCCACCCTTGGGCTCCCTTGCTTCCCACGCAGAGGAGTCCCATCCTGCCCAGTGACACCTGCACCCCAGGAAGTGCCCGACCTGTGTCATCCCTCCAGGCAGGGAGCCCCAGGAGCCCCCGTCCTGGGGACGGCCCGAACCCCCGTACCGCGGGATCCAGGCGGCCAAGGCGATGCCACTGGCGCTCAGCCAGCCACGAGCACCACGTGGTCGCTGCCCAAGAAGGTGGAAGACCTTCCAGCACCTGCAGCCGTCTCGCGAGTCAGGCTGGTTCTGACCTGGCTGGTCACCAGCTGTGACGCTGCAGGCCACCTACCCCTTCCGTCCCTCAGTCTCCCCGTCTGCAGAGAGGGGGCAAGGAGGGCATCTTCCTCCTGGGGTCCTTGTGAGGGTCGGGTGGGCAGGGAAACCTCCCCATGTCCAGGCGGGCGCCCCACAGCGGGTGGAGCTAGGGGCTTGGGGCCACTGTCCCCCTCACCGCCTCACCTCCTCCCTCCTCAGATACTCCAAGCTGTCGGACCCAGCAAACTGGCTGCACATTAACACCACCAACGGTCAGATCACCACGGCCGCCGTCCTCGACCGCGAGTCCCTGTACATCAAAAACAACGTGTACGAGGCCACCTTCCTGGCGGCTGACAACGGTGCGCCTGGGTCCGGGGGGCTACGGCCGGGGGCGTGCCCAAGCCTGGGCTCCATGGCCGGGAGACAGAGGGAGGCCCGCCCCCAGCCGGAGAAGCCGGAGGAGGGAAGCGGGGAGGCGGGCGCCACGCACGTGCCACACGCAGAGCCCTGCCCTATCGTCCCTCAGCACCCCCGCGGCCCCCTCTCCGCAGGCCTCCAAGCACAGCCGCTGCCTGACCACCAGGCTCACGTGCGGGTGCCAAGCCGTGCCCCTTCGCTCATGCGTGACGCTCCCCGGGGGAGCCAGGGTGGCAGAGGCGGCGTGACGTTTGTCCTCCCTGTCTCGGCTGAACGAGACCCGAGCCGCTTCTCAGCTCCCCACCTGGCGAACGGAGGGCAGCCGACCACATCCACGTGTTGCCTGAGCAGCCCCGTCATGCTGACCACACACTGGGGGTGGGGGCTTCCCCTAAGCAGCCCCTGGGACGCTGCCCCCTGTGGCTCTGACCACCCGTGACCCCTGCAGCCCTCTGTCAGAGCTGGGGGTGGGAGGGGACATGAGGGGCCCCAAGAGACTGGGCAGGCACCGTGAGAAGCCACACACCAGCAGCACAAGCCCTGGGAGCTTGGAGAGTGTGACGGTGAGGCCCCCGAGCCAGAATGAGGAGCCCTGAGGAGCCTGGGGCTGCAGGGGTGACAGTGAGCCAAGCAGGGGTGAGGAGGTCTGGGCAGAGGTGGCAGTAGTGGGGCCCACATGGGGCAGGAAGAGGAGTTGTGAGCATTGGACCTTCCAAGGGATGTGGACAGCATCTCCACAAGTGGGTGCTAGGACTCCAGGCCCTGAGGCCACTCCTCCCTGGACCCAGGGCATCCAGAAGCTGGTGAGGCCCATAGCCCCAAATACCCAGCCAACTCTGCACAGGAGGGGAGAGGGAGTGAGGGAGAAGGTTCTAGAACCAGGGATAAGTCCCAGCATCACTTAGTGGTGGAAAGAGTTCTGACGGCTCTGTGCCTCAGTTTCCTCCTCCGTTGAGTGGGGACAACCCTACCCCCTCCCCCAGAGCTATGAGAATTAAGTGATCCAGTGTCCTCAAAAGTTTGGGGAGTGGGGCCTGGCCCAAGTCAGCACACTGCTCCTGCTCTCACTACTGCTGAGCTGCTCTGTGCCCGGCACAACCCATCAGTAGACAGACCCAACAAAAGTCCCTCCCTTGCAAGGCTGACGTCCCCAGGGTCTGTGTGTCAGCTAAAACTAGGTTCAGCCGTGTAACAGTGATAGAAATTTCAACACAATTGCAGCTTATTTTCTCCCACATAAAAGAAGACTGGAGACAGGCAGACCTGGGGGGCCAGGGTCAGGTTTGAGAAACCAGGCTCACTCTGGCCACGAGTTATGGCGTGGCCCAAAATGGCTGCTGTTGCTCCAGTCATCACGACCACATTCTGGCAAATAGGAAGAAGAGCAAGGAAGGCAGGGACATGTTCCTGCATTTCTAAGAACGTCTACCCCCAGCTCACAAAGGCCAGAACTTAGCCATGAAGCCTCACTGCACCGCACGGCTTGTTGAGAAATGTAGTCTAACAGCTGGGCGGTCATGATCCCAGATAAAATCTGGGGCTCTGCTTCTTCTATTAAGGACAAAGGGGAAATGGATATTGAGGGACAACTCAGCAGTCTCTTGCCCCAGTGAGATGAATGAGAAACAAGTCAACCAGATAATTTTAGGGAGTACGTTTTGGAAGAAAACAAAACAGGGTGTGGGAGGGAGGGGCTGGGCTTGTAGCTGTGCTCCTGGCTGTGAAGCGCTGACCGTGGGACCAGAAGGAACAAGCCAGGGGAAGAAGGGGCAGCAGGGGAGTCCCAGAGTTAGGAAGCGGCATGCGCAACAGTCCTGAGGTAGACTTCTGGCGGTCTGCTGTGGCGGGTTCTAGGACAGCGGTGCGCCTCCGGCTCCAGGAGCAAGAACAGCAAGAGTGCTTGCACAAAGGTTCATTGCATAGCAAGTGAAAGCCAGGGCCTGGTAACCACCCGCCAGCCTCCCTCCTGCCTTCCCCGACCTACGGGGTCTGCTAAAGCCCGGTCCTGAAGGCTGGCCAGGAGGTGCGCCGGCCCTGGCTGGAGGGGAGCTGCTGGATTAGAGAGTGATTTCAAATGAACCCATGGCCAAAGCAGCAGAAAGCACAGAGGACAGCGGAATGGGGTGCAGGCTACTGGGCTCCTGCACTCCCCCCGACGGTGCCCTGATTGAGGGCGTCTAGCTGCGGGTATCGGGCTTGGTGGGGCTGGGGGCTGACCCTGGGCAGGGCACTGGGGCTGTGTCTTCACCCAATGTGCATCATTGTGTGCCTGAGGTCGTGGGGGAGCCGCTTCTTTAGGATCACGCCGTGTCTGTCCCACAGGGATCCCCCCGGCCAGTGGCACCGGGACCCTCCAGATCTATCTCATCGACATCAACGACAATGCCCCAGAGCTGCTGCCCAAGGAGGCGCAGATCTGCGAGAAGCCCAGCCTGAATGCCATCAACATCACCGCGGCCGATGCTGACGTTGACCCCAACATCGGCCCCTATGTCTTCGAGCTGCCTTTTGTCCCAGCCGCCGTGAGGAAGAACTGGACCATCACCCGCTTAAATGGTGAGCCTGCCTCACGCTCCAGGAGAACTGGACACGCCTGGGGTGCCGCACCTCAAGGGGGCCCATGGAAGAGTGAGCTGTGGAGACAGGGCCCTTTTCCCCCATGGGGTCCCATGAGGCTGGGGCCCCTGGCCATGTGCCAGTCCATCCCTGGAGGGTGCTATGAAGGCAGCCTGGCCCCACTATCAGAACGAACACAGCCATCAATACCTACAACCCAAGCCACTCCTGTCTCTGACTGCTTCCTGCACTGGCCACTGACTGATGGGACCCCAACCGATGTCTTTCCTCAGGTTACTTCCCTAGATGCGGCCTTTTTGTATAAAAGGGCATCCAACTCCTGAAAGTTTTCTAGCACTGTGAGGTTGCATCTAGAAGGGTCACGCCAATTTCTAGTTTCTCTGGGAATACAAGAGAGCACCTTGCCTATTTTTCTCTGGGAAGGTTTTTTTTTTCTAATTGATTTAGTAGAACTCTTTATATATTAAGGAAATTGTTTTTTCATCCAACAAGTTGCAGTTGCTCTTTCCTTGAATTGCCAATGTCTTTTCACTTTGTGGAGTGCTCCAACGTGAGTGTGCATGTATGCACGTGTGTGTGCGTGAACCAAAGAGGTATAGATTGTCATGCTATCAGACTCCGTCTCTCCCTTCGGATGTCTTGCTGTAACGGAGTGCTAGTTGTAGACTGAACAAAGCCTGTCCTTTCACTCTGGGCCAGGTGACTATGCCCAGCTGAGCTTGCGCGTCCTATACCTGGAGGCTGGCGTGTACGATGTCCCCATCATCGTCACCGACTCCGGAAACCCCCCGCTGTCCAACACGTCCATCATCAAGGTCAAGGTGTGCCCGTGCGACGAGCACGGGGACTGCACCACCATCGGCGCAGTGGCGGCGGCCGGTCTGGGCACCAGCGCCATCGTGGCCATCCTCATCTGCATTGCCATCCTGCTCAGTGAGTACGGCCCGGCCGCAGGCATGCACCCCGCCCCCCACGCGCATGCGCACCCTGCTCACCGTGTGGCCCTGCCCCCGCAGCCATGGTCCTGCTGTTCGTCGTGTGGATGAAACGCAGGGAGAAGGAACGCCACACCAAGCAGCTGCTCATCGACCCTGAGGACGATGTCCGCGACAACATCCTCAAGTACGACGAGGAAGGGGGCGGTGAGGAGGACCAGGTGAGGCCCCCTGCACCTGCTCCCGCCACGCTGGCCCAGGGGGACCTCTCTCCCGCGTGCTCTCTCCCCACCGCCCCGGACCTCAGCCCCAGCGGGGGCTGTTGGGTGATCCGGCAGCCACGCACGGGGCGCCGCAGGGTGAATCCAGGGGGCTGCCTGGCTGGACGCCAGGTCTGCGCCGGCCGGCAGGGGACTCGGGGCAGCTCCTGACCCCGCTAAGGCTCCGTGCCCCCTGAAGATAGAGGGGCGGGCGCTCCCAGGAACACACGCACCACCGGAGCTGGGGTGCGCCGGGGCGCATCAGACTGGCGAGGGCGGCGGGGCACAGACCCCACACGGGCCTCGCGGCCGGGCTGACGGGGGCGAATCAGGGTAGGGCGGACCAGGTGACGGGCCAGGACGCCGGGCATGCTGGGTGCAGGATCACAACAGGACACCCCTGCCCCCCTCCTCGCCCGCCGCCCCCCAGGACTATGACCTCAGCCAACTGCAGCAGCCGGAGGCCATGGAGCACGTGCTGAGCAAGGCGCCCGGCGTGCGGCGCGTGGATGAGCGGCCCGTGGGCGCAGAGCCCCAGTACCCCGTCAGGCCCGTGGTGCCCCACCCCGGGGACATTGGGGACTTCATCAACGAGGTGGGTGCTCCGGCGCGGGGGTGGGGTGGGATTGCTGCGCAGCCCCCCCACCCCCGCAGAGAATGAGGTCCCGTGGCCGCATCGCGCTGGGACGGCCGGGCAGCGATGAGGAGGCCCCGCCAGGCCTGGGCTGGGGACCGAGGCGGTGCGGCCACACCCCTCCCCGCCCTTACCCGAGGCCCAGGTCCCTACCGCCTGCTCTCTAACGCCGAGCGCGTCTTGAAGAGGGCTGGGGCGCGCCCCCACTACCTGCGAAGCTAACTTGAAGGGGACTGACACGAGCAGGTGGAGCCCCCAGTCCGGTGGAGACCGGGGACACTCCGTGACGCTGGTCCGGGGCCGCAGGTCAGAGCTCCACGAGGGCACAGGAGCTGAACGGCTGACACAGCGCTTCCCCCGGGCCGGACTGAAGTCGAAGCCCGGACGCACGCCTACTCGGTCGCGAATCGAAGGCCGGTTTTCAATACGGCTTCGAGAAAAGCCAGCCATGCCCACCGCGGGCGGCGAGGGCGCCCCTTCCCAGGGCGGGGCTGGGCGTCGACGCGCGTCCTGCTGCGAGGGACGGCCGCGGGCACCCCGGCCACCGCTCGCACTGCGCGGGGACCGCCCAGAGCAGGCAGGAACACGCGCCCCCCAGGGGCGGGGGCAGGGTGCGCGCAACGCCACAGTCACGGGGACCGTCCTGGGGCAGAGCAGGCAGGGGCGCAGAGGGAGGGAGGGAGGACGGACCAGGCCACACGGGGGGTGGGGGCGAGAGAGGCCTCCAGCAAGACCTGCTGCCCCCCCCAGTTTTGTTCATGCGGATAATGAACGCTGGAGATTTCTGGTTTCTGCCCACCTCAGGCTCATGTTCTGTGCTGCAGCGACAGGGACTCTGCCCCCTTAGGAGGGGCTGCACCTAGCCCCGCCACCCCCTCAGCCCTCGCGCCTCAGGATACTGGCCTGGCGGTGCCAGCATCTGTGTTAGGTGCCTTCAATAGGCGGCCCTTTCCATAAACCCCATCCCTCCTCGGCTCTCCCAGAGGCCCCTCAGTTAAACACGGGAGCATTTACTGACCACCTACTGTATGCAAGGCCCAATAACGTCACCTTCCTGGCCTGCTTCCCCAACTCTGCTCCTGGGCACCCCTCCAAGCCGCATTCCGTCAGGCCCTGGGTCAAGAAAGCACGTTCTCCACCCTAACGCTGTGTCTTTGTGACCCCAGGGACTCCGAGCCGCGGACAATGACCCCACAGCACCCCCCTACGACTCCCTACTGGTCTTCGACTATGAAGGGAGCGGCTCTACGGCGGGCTCCGTCAGCTCCCTGAACTCGTCCAGCTCCGGGGACCAAGACTACGATTACCTGAACGAGTGGGGGCCCAGGTTCAAGAAGCTGGCAGACATGTACGGCGGGGGCGAGGACGACTGACGCCCGCGGAGCGGCCCGCGGGGGGTGCCGGGCTTCCCGACTCCCCGCGGACGTGTCATTTAGTGGTGTGTTAGGGGGTCCCTCCCCGCCCCAGCCCCCCCAACAGTGAGCTGTCTGGCATGAACACGTCTCGCCCCGCGGCGCGCCACCCACCACAGTAGCTGACTGGCACCGAAGGACAGCGAGAGGCACTCTGTCTTAACTTGAATTTCTTAGAACAGAAGCACTGTTTTTAAAAAAAAAAAAAAAAAAATGAAAGTGCCTTTTGGTACATGTATCAGATTCCCTCAAACTCAGGAGTGACGAAAAGCGAGCAGACAGACGAAAAGCGAGCAGACGTACGTCCCCTCAACCCCAGTCCGGAGCGCCCCCAGCCCCAGCTAGTCCCAGCTCTGAAGACACCAATTAAGGAATCGGGGAGAACATGCTTTTTTTTTTTTTTTTTTTACTTTTATTAAGAAAGAAAGTGGGTGGTTTGCTTAACTAAATTTACAAAGAAAACGGGGTCCAAACCCCAGTGGGCCTTCTGAGTCTGCAAGCTCACTGTGCACAGTTGGGGTCTCCTGGGCCCGCGGCCCCAAGGCTGGAGGGAGGCCAGAGGCCCAGCTGCAGGGGGCCCCCTGGGGGCGAGCCCAGTCGGTCTACCAAGGGCAGCACAGTGCGCACGTGGCTTTCACCAAGTTTTTGGCTGCCCCCCGAATCCTGACGTGCAGGTAGCTGGGGTGGGAGGGGCGGTGCCCAGGGGCTTTCCTGATGCTCACTGTCTCTGCCCTTGGCTGTCCCCCGGGCCCCCCTGGTCAACCATTAGGCCTCCCCTGGAGACAGATGTCACCCCAGATGCCACACTGGTCCTGTTGCCTTTGGTCCAGAAGAGTACGGCGTCCCAAGAAGCCACAGCCCAAACCAGCCAGCATCCTCAAACACCCTGACGTGAGCCCCCCAACTCCTCAAGGTCAGACTCCTAGAGGCCCCCGTCAAAGGCCCAGTGGCCCCGAGGGCTGTGCGGATGGCAGGGAGAGCTGGGAACACGCACCCCCGTCTCCGGCCACTGGCAGCCTCTCTCCCGGGCCCCGCCCCCTGGACCGAAGTCTCTGATGCTCGTGAGCAGACGTGGACAGCCAAGATCTGCTCCGGGCGGCCAAACCGCCTGTTGCTGCTGTGCCATCTGTCCCTCAGTGCGTCCGGACCGCACCCACCTGAAACAACTGTCTTTCCTCTTCTCGAGACCCAGGTCAGCACCGAGCAACTGCTCGGATCCTCGGAACAGAGCTGCCCTTTGCACGGGGGTCTGACGTGCAGGACGGTGAACAGCGCTCACTGTGTCCCAGGGACCCGCCGGGGAGACCCTGCTGTGTAGGACCACTCTGGCCTGTTCACAGGCTCCCCAAGAAGGGGGAGGAGGGGTGTTCTGGGCAGGACTTGGCATTGGAGTGCCCTTGGGGAAGGGGCTTGGAGCCCCATCCCAGAGCCCTGCGTCAGGAAAAGCCCCGAAAGCCTGGAGAGGTGGGAAGGGCCGGGCTCAGCTGGCTCCTCATGCTCTCGGCCTGGGGGTCTTTGATGCAGTCCTCACCCTACGGCCTGTCCCCGTGGCTAGGGTCACCCTGTTTTCCAAACAGCTTTGGCCCGAGAGGCGTACATGAGGGTAGGCGCGTGTGTGTAGTAGGCGTGGCTGTGTCCCCACTGGGAGTCAGGGCTCCTCCCCAGACCAAACTCCTCACTGACTCTACGGTTCTTCCAGAGCTGAGCCGGGCCTGTGGCCTGAGGGCGGGCCTGTAGCGGGCTCTGTCCCTGACCCCATCCAGACTGCCAGGCCGGAGGGACGGAAGAGGTCACCACGTCACATGCTGGATGCCCCTCCTTGTAGACCACCATCTGCGCGTCAGGGGATGGGTGGCCCACTGAGGGGAAGGGGCTGGGAGCCCTGTCCAAAGTCGTGTTGTGCAGGTGCCTCAGGGCCAGGCAAGGACAGCCATCCCCGCATCTGGGGGCCGCCATTCCAGGGACTGCTGGTAGGGTCAGGGCTGGTGGGGCGTGAGCTGGAGTCTTCTGTTTCGTGTTTGGAAACTCCACCTTCCTGTTGAACTTCCAAGTGTGACCATGGTCTGGGAGCGGAGGCAGCTGCGGACTCTGAATTTTTGAGGCCCCCTGGGTCCCCAGGGCACTGGGCCTGAGAGGACAGAGGTGCCAGGCCCGCCCTAGGACCTGGCCGCTGCACACCCATCCTGCAGAACCCCATGCAGGTGCCCGTCTCCCCTGCCGCCCTCTGGCTCCTCACCCCGCACCCCTGCCCCACACCACCGCCAGGCCCCTGGTGCATTTTGCCTAAATCATGCAGGCTGAGGCTGGGGGGACACTGATGGGGGACTTCTCGTGCCCGTCCCTGCTTCCAGACAGCTAGATGGCTGCCCCTCTCGTTCGCCCCAGCAGTCCCTGGGGGCCAGAGAAAGATGGGGCTCCCACGCCCTCCCACACCCACCTCGGAACCCCGTTCTGAGGTGAAGTTCGCATTAGCTAGATGCACAGGCGGTGTCAAACACCTCTCTCACGTAGCTTGTAGACACATGTCCCTGTGAGCGGGGACCTCGCTGGCAAAGTGCTGGGGGCACAGCTTAGTTTCTGTAGGGAGTTTCGTTCTGTGAACAGGAGAATCCCCGCGCCGTGGGGTGGGGCAGCATGGACGCGGCCTCATGGTCCCCAGCCGAGGACCCCCGTGTCGGTCTGGGCCTCACACCCCGCTCCTTGTCTTTCCCGTGTCTCAGCAGATCCAAGGGCTGGGCCCCCCGCCACCAAAGGGTCAGGGTAACGGCCACACGTCAGGTCCTCGACATGCCTTGGTTTCCCTGGGGTGAGCACCGGCCCACACACCTGGTCCTCTGAGAGGGCAGCTCTGTTCTCTCCAAGGGGGAAGGTTAGCGGAGTCTCAACTGTTGTTGAGGCTACAAATAGCACCAAAAACCCCAAACACGGCCTCCCGGCACAGAGCATCCTGCAAAGTCACTCGCACAGCGTGAGGCACAAAAGACAGGTCCTGCTCGGGCGACACGTCCCCCGGGGGGCCACCTCTGTGTATAATTGGAACGCGTTTCTTTTCCTTTCCTCTCCTTTTTCCATTCTGATTTTTTTTTTTTTTTTGCATGTTTCTTTTTG
This sequence comes from Enhydra lutris kenyoni, assembly GCF_002288905.1. NCBI lineage: Eukaryota > Metazoa > Chordata > Mammalia > Carnivora > Mustelidae > Enhydra > Enhydra lutris. The sequence continues at coordinate 1,722,597 of NW_019154090.1, read as the reverse complement.
AAAATGGACAAACTGTGTAACAGCCCCCGCATGACTGTGGTTGTTTTGGGGAAAGGTCCTGGGGTCCGACGCATTCAGGCTGCAACTCTGAGCGTTGTGCAGTTAGGCAAACGTCCCGACTTTTTTTGTAACCGTCAACAGCACAACTATTTTGTATTGTCGTTTGTATCATTTTGTACCAAAAAAAAAAAAAAAAAAAGGAAAAAAAGGGAAGCGCGTCAATGTTTCCTCGGTGTGTTTTTCGTGCCAGGAGGTCTTGGTTCCAAAGTGAGTAGCAGCTTTGCCAAGTTGTGTGCCGGCGCGGAGCTGGGCCCTGGCGCACTGCTCCCCAGGAGTCAATAAAGTCCCACTTTTAAAGAGTCAGCCTCGCCCTGGCTTGTGTGTCTCCGTGCACCCACGAAGCCCCCGGGGCTCATGGACGGCAGGTGGGTGCCCGGGGGGCGTGATGTCGAGAGTGGGGCCTGTCGGTCCGCCCAGCCTCTCTGGAGCCCCTGCTTTGTCCCAGATGCCGTTCTGGGCTCTGGGAGCACAGCCATGAGCCCTAGCAGAGCAGCCTCTGGCGTGTGGGAGGCGCAGGGAACCGAGCGACGAAGGCCGGCGTGCCGCGGGTGTAAATGGTTCAAAGTCCTTAGAAGTCCGTGGCTGCCGTCTGGCCCAGCTGCGACGTGGCACGGCCAAGCCCAAGCAAGCCGCAAGTCAGGTGCTCCCTGCACCCCAGGCCCTGGCAAAGCTGGGTCTTCCAACTGCCTCTCCCCATGGGTGACCCCGGCCTTCTATTAGGAGCACATTTGCATCCACAATAAGGTGCATAACAAAAAGTCACTCACACGGTTAATTATGGGTGCGGTTGATAATTACAGGCACAATTAGCCACTTGCTAATTTTGAGAGTGCCGAGCAGCTAATTACATGCATAATTAGGCAACTGCTTCAGGGCTGAGACAGGCAGTGGGGGGCGGGAGGGCACGAACTCCTATCGTCAGACCCCCGGCGGAGGCTCTGCAGAAGGACACCCTCCTACCCCCAGATCCTGGTCATTCCACAGGCACAGTGTAACCACAACGGCCAGCTGGGCCCTCAGGGAGGCCAGGAGGCGCCTTCCCTGGAGACCCTGAGGCCTTCTCAAGGGTCACTTCACCGGACGGAGGCTGCTGTCCCTGTCCCTGCCCCAGGAGGGGCATTCAGACCCGTCAGGGCACAGGGGTACAGGGGCACAGCCCCCCGTGGCCTTGACTCCACCCGGAGGTGACAGCCCACCCTCAGGGCCCAGGAGGCTGGGTCCTGCTGACCAGGGCACCCTGGGACTGGCCCAGGGGACAGAGGGAGCTGCCCAGATGCACATGAGACCCCAGGACACCTCACGATGCCACGGCCACATGGTCCGTTCAGCCATCAATCCAAAGCCCACCTTCACGGCAAGAGGTCAAGGCCAGCCTTGCCAGGGAGAGGACAGCAGCCCCAAGAAGGACCCCTTGATCAGATTAGGAAGAGCCGGGGTTTGAGGACAGACAGAGAGCAGGAGCAGAAGGAAGATGAAGCAGTGTGCGGGGGAGGGTGGGGGTTGGGGGGCCGTCCCAGCCCTCCCCAGGCGTGGGGAGATGTCCACTTGGCTCTGGCTGTCTTGCCGGCCATGCCTGCGGACACCCCCACAGAGACCCACAGGACCATAGCCAGACAGTCTAGAGCTCCAGACGAGGCCAGTGAGCCCAATTTGGGCCCAATCAGGGCATGGCTAGGAGTGGACACTGTTGGAGGGTGTTCGAAGGAGAAGGGTGAGCACATGAGACGCAGGACCCAGCAAGAAACTTCCACGTTTCGGATCACGGTGCCACAAGCCACGGCCCCTCTTCCAGCAACCGTACTGTGGACGGATGGGCAGGGGCACCCTCGCCTCAGTCCCGGAAGGGCCACATGGAGAGAAGCAGACTCCTACTCAGAACGTAATTCGAGCAGATAGGCACAGACGGCACATTGCCTCGTGGGAGCCCAGAGCGCGGGTCCCCTCCTCCTCTCCCGTCTCACTCCGGACCCTGAGTGCCCTGAGAAAAGGGCATGTCCCTGGGGGCCGCCGTGCACCGGAGAGCACAAGGCCAGGCTGGGGCAAGGGCGAGGGTGGGAGAGGCAGGTCCCTGGAAACAGTACCTTAGCAGAGACACTGCAGGGGCCGGGGTGGCAGGAGGGGACCAGCTGATTGCAAATCTGCCCCACGAGGGATGCCTTGATGCAGCATCCCATGGTGAGATGCTCAGGACACACTGTGACCCCAAGTGCCCAAAGGACGACAGCGTCTGACTTTCTGAGACCACATGGTCTTTCTCCCATTCAGAGCATGCTGAGCCCTGAGCCCTGAGCCCATGACCTGCAGTGCCCCCACGACAGCCCTGAGGGCATGAAGGGGAGCCTGCTCTCACCTGCAACTGAGCCTCGGTCAGCTGCCCTCTCAGGACCCTCCCTGTGAGTGAGTAGGGGTGCTGGCTGGCGGACCTGGGTCCGGCCCCACAGCATCCAGCATCCAGGGCCCCTCTCTACCCACAGCCCAGTGGCACCTCAGACCCAAGACTGGTGCTTGGGCACAGGCAACCGTCACTCAAGCCCTCCAGTCTGTGGCTCCCAGGAGCCTCAAAGGAGAGGGAAGGGTCCTCGGTCACTGGGTCCACAGGCGGGGGGGGTGGGGGGAGCCAGCCCCCTCCACAAGTGGGACCCAGGCCAGAGGCTCCCACAGAGGACCCATCCCACAGTGTCCACGCCCTGCACCTGCTGCCCTGTCCAGTGGACTCCCAGGGCCTGGGTGGCAGTGACCGTGTCCTGACTCAGGCCCTCAGGGGTCTTATCGGAATGGGGCAGCACTTTGGGGACTGAGACCACGTAAGCATTAAGTCATCAGGTCAGCATTAGACCCCACCAAAAATTGGTCCTCAGGCTTGACGGGGAGCCCGGGGCCCCAGACACCCACCATAGGGCAGAGGGAGTGGTCTGTGACCACGTGGCTGGGGCTATTGAAGAGGACTGGGTCACGAGCTTCTCCCTCCACCATCCCAACATCACGCTCCATCACACGCCCCCAAACACCCACCAACGCACCCCTCCGCGGCCCCAGGCGCTCACCTGGAGATGTGCGGTCCCCATGCTACGCTGTCCCCACACTGCGCTGTCCACAGTCCATGGTGACGCCCCAGCTGTCCAGTGGGCTTCAGGAAATGCCCGCAGGCAGTTCTGTTTAGGATGAATGGTCTCCCTGAAAACTTACCTCAGAGACCACAGTGAGCACAGGGAAGGGGGAGGTCTGGCCCCACTGAGCATCAGCTGCGGGGACCCTGCGGAGCCTGGCAGTGGACTCCCGGGAGCTGCACCTGCACAGCCTCCCAGAAGGCCCGTGTGGTCCTGAATCTTCAAACTTCCCTGTGGGAAAAGCTTTCCCGTTTCTCCGGAGCCTTCCCAGGCTCTCCTCATGGTCCGTGTTTGCTGCTTTAGACCAACTTAGTGATTTAATGTCCACGTGCTGTAGCTCTAGCCTTCCCGTGGTCTGTCTCCCCATCTCGGCAGGGCAGCGACCTCCCTGGCTGTCTGTGTGGTGCTCCGAGCACCTGTCAGCGTGTAGCTGTGGGGAGCCCCAGTCCCAGTCGAGAAGCCCCACTAGCCAGGCCCCTGACCTCCCTCGGGGCAGCAGCAGGAGTGCGGCCAGAGCCTAGCTAGTTAAGACCCAGGGTGTAGTCCACTCTGCCCCTCTCGAAGCTCGTGACCTTGGCCAAGTCCCCTAAAGGTTTCCGGGCCAACACCAGCTGGCTGTGAGCAGGTGGGAAGACAAAGTGAGATGAGGCAGAGGCCAAGTGCCCTTGGGGACGGTCCAGGGAGTAGGTGGGCACTGGGGGACCTAGCTGCCCGGCCAACCCTCCAGGCCATGAGCTGCTGTCCCCAAGCAAGCTGTGCATGGGTGTGAGGTGTATATGCGCAGAGGGCGCACCCTCCACCCTCCAACCCAGCAGCCAGTGGGCAGGTCGCTCCTGGGGCCATGGGCGGCAGCTGCGAAGGGGCCGGTCTCCTTAGCTGAGACCACCGGGAAGGAGGCGTCACCCCTGCCCTCCAGATGCAGAAACTGAGGCTGATGGGGGCGTCCGTCCCGGCGTTTCCAGGAAACCCACGTCAGCAGGCTGGGAAAGTAATGGCATTTGTCAGCTCAGTAGAGTGAAGACTGGCATTGACTTCGAGCCCAGCTGGCTCCACACCCCCCCAAGCCATCCCTCCCTGTTCGTATGGCCACCAAGGCACCCACAGTGGCCGCCAGACCTGCGTCCCACAGAGAGTGAGGGGCCTGGTGTCCCCCGCCGGCCGCCAGCCCTCTCCTGCGCCAGCCACAGAGCCGCTCACGTGGCCGCCAGTCCAGGTGGACCCCTTCACAGGTCCACACGGAGGGGCAGGGTGTCCCCCCAAGGAAGGGCTCTGGCAGGGGGTGGCCACGCCGGGAGGCGTGAGCTCCCTTCTCCTGGGGCCGGAGCGAGACTGTGCCTGCCACCACCTGGCCTTCTCCTCTGGGATCGCTGTCATGGAAACTAAGAGGCCGCTGGTCAGGAGCAGCCCCGGAGGTGGGGGCAGAGGCGCTGGCAGAGAGCACAGGTCAGTGGAGCCTGCTGGGAAGCCCTGGTGGGACAGTCACAGACCGGTAGGGATCTTTCTTGGCACCGTCCCCTCTGCCGTCCTGGCAGCCTGTGCTGTGACCAGCCACACAAAGTCCTGTCCCTCGGTGGCCTGAGAGTCCGTGTGGCTGAGGTCACTGCGAGGGAGGGGCTCTGTCAGGCAGGAAGCCGAGGACAGGAGTGCCAGCTGGGACGAGGCGTTCTGGACAGGGCTGAGGACCCCCGAGCCACCCTCGGAGCACCGGACAGCCGGGTCGGCCCAGCCGCAGTCATGGTCCGACCGCATGGCTTGTCTTGAGCCCTGAGCTGACTACAGCCCTGGGGTTCTGTGGCTGTAACGAAGGGCCACACACTGGGTCGCTTACAACATCAGACTTACTTTCTCACAGATCTGGAGGCCAGAAGTCCGAGGCTGGTATCGCCAGGCCAAAACCCCGCTGTGGGCAGGGCCAGGCCCCCCGCAGGCGCTGGGGAGGGTCTTTCTCGCCCCTTCCAGCTCCTGTTGGCCCAGGGTCCTGGACTCGTGGCCACATCGCTCCACTTTCGCTCCCATCCTCACGTGGCTTCTCCGTCTGACCCCCTCGTACAAGGACACGTCACTGGACTGGCCACCCAGGTAAGCCAGGATAGTCTCATCTCACCTTGCTGCCCTCTACAGAGACCCTTTATCCAAATAAGTTCACGCTGACAGGCTCCGAGGGTTGGCACCTGGACTTCTGGGGGCCATTTCCAGCCAACCGCCACGGTCAACACTGAAAAGCCAAGAAATTAAATCCCTCGCCACCTCTCCAGCACCATCAAAAAGAAAGTCTGAGTGTAGGGCTCCCTCGGGAAACTGCAGGCCTCTGGGCCAGCAAACAGGGCTGTGAGGTGCCTGGAGCTGCAGAGCGGGACCCATGAGGGGAGGGGTGGTGACCCCGCAGGAAGCCGATGGGTCTCTGTGCCCCAGCAGCCACGTGTCCCCACAGACACAGACACGGCAGGCCCAAGCTTGCCTGGAGGTGAGCAGGGTGCCGAGTCTTAGCCCATGTGAGCCACTGGTAGCAGCAAAAGGGTCCCTGGTGACCCCGGAGCCCAGCAGCCCCAAGGGAGGGACAGGTCCCCGGGGCCTGAGGACTGGCCAGACACCCTTCTCAGCCGAGGCAGCTGCGGCCTCTCCACACAGGAGGACCGTGGCTCCTGCTTCCCTGCCCCGGGGCAGGGGGAGCCTTTGCGGGATTCTGGGGTCCTTACTTCACACCTTCTGCCTGGAGGTAGGTTGGAGGTGTCCGAAGAGCTCCGTCAACACGGCTGCACACTCGCGCGCCCTGACAATGTGCCGGTTGCTGTCCACAGCGTCCACAGTGTCCACAGTATCCCTGGTGTAGGGACCCACCCCCACTCCACCTCGGCCTACCCAGGCCAGGCTCACAGGCCACCCCGCTGCACACCAGCTCAGGGGACTGGCTGGCTCTGGGCTCCAAACCCAAGGCACCTGCCCGGTTCCCACCCTTCAGGAGGTGCGGACCGACCCCTCACTCACAGCAGGGGGACTGGATCAGGGTTGGCAAGGATGAGACGCTGTGGGGGAGCGTGAGGCATGCCATCGGCCAAGGACGTGAGCAGTGCACCTGAGCCCTGCCATCACCCCTGGTGCCCCCACTGGCACACAGCCCCCCGCCCCTACCCACCCCTGACCCCCGAGCCCTGAAGACCCTGCACCAGCCCACCAGCCCGCCAGACCAGGGACCTGCACCCGGGCCCCTGGGCTGTGCAACGCCCACAGTGAATCAGCCTCTCTGATCACCCCAGGAGGGACTGGGCCCTGGGAACAGCAGTCAGGGCTCTCCAGTTCCCCTAGAAGCCACCGTGGGGTTGGGGGGGGTGGGGGTAATGCTGCTACTGTCCCCGTGTCAGACCTGGGGTAAGAGAGGGTAGGAGGTCATCTTTGTCCAGAGGACGACAGGTGCTTTCCGTTTTATTCTGTCACTCATTTTTGCATCTTGGCGGTATTTCTGATTTTCGGCAACGGCACAAGATCACCACGTCCCACATGCTGAGTCCTAATGCTCGTGCACACCCGTGAAACCGTCTGGGGTCACCCCGTGTCTCCTCGGCCCCTCGGCAGGCCCCCAGGCCCCAGGCGACCCCTGCTGGCTTCCAGGCTGCAGGGACACTGCGCTTCCGAACCCCCACCCCCGCCCCCGCCCCGACCCCGTCAGGGCGTCGCTGTCTGCGGTCTTCTCGCACTCACGCAAGGACTCAGCAGGTGCCCCTGGCTGTATGTGGTGCAGACCCAGGTAGCCGCACGCCCACCCTCGGGCAGCTGTAGGGCTTCTCCAGCTCCTCACCGTCCCACACAAAGCTGCTGTGAACATGGCCGTCCACATCTTGGCGGGGACGAATCTTCCACTTCTTGGGGACAAGCCTCCAGGAGTGCGTGGATGGGCGAGGCAGTGGACAGGCTGGCGCATGCCACACTTTTCCAAAAAAAGGCCCGGGCTGTGCGACCTCCAGCCCGGGGCTCCGGGTGCGCCCCAACTAGCAGAGCGTGCTGGCGTCTTACTGTGGCTCCTGAGTTCCAAATAAGCACAGGAAACTTGTTCCCACCGTCCTCTCCCGATGCGCCCAGAGGAGACTGCCCGTGCCGTCCGAGTGCGCCCTGCCATGGGCTCGCCCGCCCGCCCCCTCCCCCCAGGACACTTCTCCCAGCCCGAGCCCTGTCTGGCCTCCTCCGGAGACTGTGCCTTGGCCACACCTGCCAGCCCCTGGAAAGGCGCCCTGCATGTGCAAGCGCTCGTTGACACCTGCTGAATACATACGTTTTTAAAGACAGGTGCGTGTCCATTCTCCTCAAAAATACAGACTTTCTGGCAGCCAGGACAAAGCCTGAGGAAGAGGCAGTTTGATTCTTGGAAAACAGGTGTGATTTGTCTCTTAAGCAGAAGGACTAAGTTGCTGGGGCTGGTCTTCCCTGGGCATGCGTGGCCCAGCTGTGGCCCAGAACGGCCCAGAGGAAGGGAGGGGCTGGCAGCCCGTGGCTGGAAAGTCCCCTGCGGACTGTGGTCTAACTGCCTGGCCTCCCCCATGACAGCGCACCCTGCACGCAGGATCCAGAGGCCCCAGATGGGTCCCAACGCTGCCCGGACACACCAGAGACCAGGACAGGTGCCTTGCCACCTGGCTGTCTGCGCCAGGCAGGGTCGGGCTAGGGGCAAGCCGGGCCCTGACGCGGGCATGAGTGAAGAGGCTAGGTAGACCTTTTCTTTATCTATTTATTTTAAGACAAAACTTATATTTGAAAACCACAGTCTGATAAAAGGAAAAACTAGTTAACACTCAACTAGTTAACCAGCGACCACAGGCGCTCTCAAGGCGACCACGAGTCACCACCAACCCCAAGACGCACACGGCTCCTCTCTTGTGGCCCCAGATCCCATGGGGCCAGGCGACCTGCCCGGGGGAGCCCAGGTCCGGCCCGGGGGTGTCCAAAGCCAGAGTCGTTTCCCCAGGTTTCACTGCGGACCTTCTCCATATGCTGCCACGCAGACCTTACCTGTCAGCCCGTTGACACTCACACACCCGTGTGACCGCCACCCAGACGGAGACAGAACGCTCCCGTCAGCTCCAAGAGTCCCGGGGGGCCTCCCACCAGCCCCCAGGGGCCACCACACGGACTCCCACCGCCCCTGGGAATCGTCCTGTCTTGAGCGTCCTACAGCCAGAACCGGGGGTGGGCTCTGCGTCTGGAGCTTTCTTCCAGGTTCTTCAGAGACCCACCTACGCTACTGAGCGGCCGCAGCTTCACTGCTTTCCATCCCCGGTCATATTCCACTGACAAGCACTCTACGGTGCGTCTGCAGCCGCCACCGACGGACAGGTGGGCTGTTCCCACTTCGGGCCGTCGGTGACGAGCGCCACCTCGAACGTTCCCGTCGGCCCCTGGTGGACAAAGGCAATCGCCTGTCTCGAGGAGGTGCGCCAGCGGGAGATGCGGGGTCACAGGGTGGACACGCGCTTCCCTTTCTTCAAAGCGCAGCAGTTCCCTGAAGTGGCCCGCCCGCCCGGAACGGCCAGCGGCGTGGGAGCGCCCGCTCATCTCTGTCCCTCGGGGTCCCCGTGGCGGGCGGGCGGCGGGCTCGCCCCACGGCTTTCACCTCCATGTCTCTGCTGACCCGTCACGACGGGCAGCCTTGGCACCCGCTCACTGGCCACCTGCAGGCCTTCCACACGTTTCTGCTGAGGTGATTCTTGCTCTACTGTGCCTGTGGGTTCTGTTGGGTCCACCTCCTGGCCTGGGGCCTCCCCTCCACGCTCCCCGGGCATCTCCAGTGGAGCACAGACTTCGAGTGCACTTGGCCATTCTGTTCTTTCTGGGCTGTGCCTGCCCGGGCCAAGGTCGTAAACGTCTTCTCTGACGCTTTCTGCTATGAGCTCAGGACTCTCCCTCGCACTCTCGGGCCTCTGATCCATCTCCCGCTAATCCGTGCGTGTGAACACGGGGGCAACACTCACTGTCCTCCCACAGGCCACCCAGCCGCACCAGCAGCTATCCCGCCCTCGCCACTCTGTGTCTCTATCTGACGCCCCGTGGCCGTAACACCCAGATCCACCAGCGGACTGGGGTCCGCCTTCACTGGTCACGCCCGCCCTTGCACCAATGCCACACCGACTCAAGGACAGGGCTTTACAGGACGTCTCGCGATCCGGGGGTGTGAACGTTCCACGTGTGCTCTGTCCTACAAGGCCTGGGACCGGACCGCCAAGGTCAGCGGAAGCCCTGCTGGACACAAGCGGGGCGGCCGGGACCAGTCCGCACACACGGCGCAAGCCCCACGCGGACCTTCTCGCTTCTCCAGTCGCAGCCGAAGGGTCTCCCGTGTCGCAGCTGACCTAGTCCGAGGTACCCAGCATTCCCGGTCCCATCGCGCGAGACCCGTTTTCGCTTTCTGGCCGCTGGTCGCCGATGTCACAGCTCGTTCTGACTACCGACCCCGCTCCCTGCCGTTTCACAAGATTCAGACCCGCTTCGGGAACATGCGAGTGGATTCTTCCGGACTTTCCAGGCACAGTGATGTCGTCTGTGATTTCTTTCTTTGCCTTTTTGCTTCCCAAACTTCATGAAACTTCGTGCCTTATTTCTTGTTCCTGCTCGACCGCGAACAGAGCTCTGGGGAACGGCGTGGGGAGAGCAGACGTCCTGGCCCACACCACCCGGCCCTCGACCTCGCAGCCCACCCAAGCTCCCACAGCTGACGTCGGGCAGCTAACTGCACGGCAGGCAACTGTCCCCCGAGGGGAAAACAAGGACAAACCCGCGCGCCTGCCGTGCAGGGCCTCCTGCCGACGTCAGCGGCCGCTCCTTGGCTGCGAACGTCCTCGGCAGAGCAACGGGGCCCAGGAGGACGTGCGAGAAGCTGACACTGAGTCGGTCACACCTGCAGAAATCCAAGTCCGACTGTTCTCTATCCACTGACCTGATTTTTTTCAGGCTGAGAACTTCGCAAGAGACAGCGTCGTCTGGTTAGCAAGTGCAAGTGGGATCTAATCACGGAATTACCCCAGGCCTCTCACGTGGGCGGAGCCTCCAACCCTCGAGTTGGGGGGCTTCCCACAGAGGCTCGGGCCTGTCGGCCTGTTACGGTTGAGTATAACCCCCCTACAAGAGGTCTGTGCGGTGCCAGCCCCTGGCACCTCAGAACGTGACCTGATTTCAAGACGGGGTCATTATGGAAGTCAAGTTAAAATGAGGTCACCGCCAGCACCCTACTCTGGTGTGACCTGTGGCCTGGAGTTTGCAAGGGGGAAATTCAGACACAAAGACAGACGCACAGAGAGAAAACACCACAAAAACTCGGAGGGAATGTCCAAGATGGCAGCCACCAGCAGCAGCAGGGGGAGAAGCCCAGAAGAAACACAGTGCCCACAGTCTCGGAGGGCACTGACCCTGCCGAGCCCCGACCTCAGACTTCTGGCCTCCGGAAGGGGGACACGGGCCTCTACTGCTGAAGCCCCCCAGTCCGTGGTGCGTCCAGGAGCCCCAAAGACGCAGGCACAGGCTCCCGAACGAGAGCGGAGTTAGCCAGCGTAACCCGCAAGGCAGCCTGCGCGCTGCTGGGTGTCGTCCAACTAGTTAAAGTCAGTGTGGAAACTGGACCCCAAGCCCAGCAGGCCAACGACAGGCGACCTACAGCGCTAGAGAGGCAGGGAGCTGGCCTGCCCTGATGGGAGGAGCCAGAGGAGGTGGGGCCTCCAGGAGACCCTGTCTGTCTCCATCACCCTGGGCCCACCCCAGGCCGGGGCCATCGAATCGCCCCGCAAGGCTCGCCAGAATGCATGTCCATGTGTGCACCCCCTGGGGTCTTACCTTGCCTCTCCCCAGGGTGCCCCGGCTGCGTGGGCAGGTGCCCCGGCATCCCTGTGTCCGAGGCAGGGTGACCCAGACGACCCGAGCATGCGGGGAGCAAGCTCAGTTTCGGGCCCTCGGATGCCGCTCACGCCAGGCCTCACCCTGCGTCACGGAGGTCCTGTCCTTGGAGGCGAGGTCGTTTCTACTAGAGTCACTGGGGTTTCGATACGGATTCTAACAAGCAGTTCATAAACAAAGACCTCAGGGGAACCAGAGCTGAGCCTCTGGTGGAATCTAACCCTGGAAAACCGGGAAAAACAGCCAAAACGGGTACAGATAAATTTGTTTTTAATAAAGGAGTTAATTTTCTTTCAATCCTATATAAAACAATAGCAATTAAAAACTTCATTTTTGAAAGTAAAATATTTACATATGAACAAGTAACTGTGCAAAATTTACATGAAAAAATGGAAAGACAGGGATTTCCTAAAAGACGAAATAAAAGGTGTAACAGTTTGCGGGTGTAAAAATACTGATCCGCGTTCGGTTCACACTCGCGCGAAGTCCAGTCTGGCGTGAGGATTCACACGGAGAAGCCAAAGTATTTACAGTCATAAAAGTACTATCAATAGACAATTTAATACAATAACCTCTGAAAATATAAAGAACCAATTAGTATATTTGTAATAAAAAAATAGGTACAAAGAAGGGGCTTTGCTCTGGACATCTGTAAAGTTGGCCCACGGCTTGCTTACAGTCTTTAGCAAAATAATTATAGTTTACATAGCCATCTTCATGTTATGTGCCAAAAATTATGTACAATTACTGACAAAATACACCAACCATTTTTCAACACTTGATTCACACTGAGAAACAGTCTTTTGATGATTCTTCTCAACTTTGATTTTATTTCATCTAAGTTTCCACTTTTAGCTAAAAAACACAGTGCAAGTAAAATATATTTATGCTGAAAAGGTTTTCATTTCTTTTAACTTTACAGCTTTACAAACTCGAGCAAATAAAACGCGTCTGTACAGATGCCGACCGCACATTCGGAAGGAGCCACCGCGGCCGCCCCGGAGCAGAGAGGGGACCACGCTCCGGGCGAGCGCGACCAGCTCCGTGCTCCTTGGGGACTCTGGCGAGGGAGGGGACGGGGACATAAATAGTCTAAAAAATCAGTTTGCTTTGCCAACTGACTAATACAAAATAAAATAAATGAAATGAGGTCATTGCTGTAGACACACACCTACGCAGTAAGTTGGGTTGAATAAAACAAAATGCACAAATAATGTAGAAACCGCTACGAGGTGACAGAGGGCAGCTAATTATTTGCTAAACGATTCCATCAGTTTTTAGATATGGCTTGTTTGGCAAGAAGGCCACTCAAAGATGAGTTAAGAGTTAACTGTCCGTTCAGAGCGCCCACGGCCTCTGTTCTCGGTTACAGAAACGTGTCTTCTTCCGAACTGAAGAGCGGACTTAGAAACGGGAATATAAAACTGTTTCGTTGTAAAGAGGTGGCTGTTTTTTAAACAATATCCCATTTGCTTGTTACAAAAGGCGTCATCTGCAAATATATAAAAACGTGCCAGGCGTCTCCGTCCGCGGCGCCGCGCCCGCCCCATGCTACTTGAGGAGTGCCTTGTAGAGCAGCAGTGAATGGCTTGTCTCACGCTCATTCTCTAAACAAAATATGAGGTCCCTGAGGTTGACCCGCGTGATCCTTTGTCGCGTGAACTGTCTGGGGGTTCCAACGCCGGAGCCGCCTGGGACCGCGGAGCCTGGGCCCGACCCCTGGTGGCGAGAAAGGAGAAGACAGCCGGGTTAGTGGTGCACACAGGTGGGCGTGACCCACAGCGCTGGAAGGGCGGGTCCGAGCCGGGTGCTGGCCCCAGGGCTGCACACACCTGGGGCCACTCACATTTCCCTACAGGTGTCCCAAGGAACCCTGGTGCTGGAGGAAGCCAGGCCGGGGACAGGCTCCCTCCCGCAGGCCTGCTCCTCGAGCTGGAGTGCTTTACGAGTGCCTAATGGGGAGGCGGTGCGAGCAGAGGGACACTTTCCAGCTGGACAGGCAGGACCAATGCCACACCTGGGCCCAGTGGTGTCATCCCCGCTTTGCTGACAAAGGAACATTCCCAACGCCACAAAGTCTAAACTCCTGGACGGGGCAGGCTGGTGGTCAGCCGGCTGGCACGCTGCGCTGCCCTGATCCCCAGGCTGGTCTGAGTGAGACCCCGTCTGCTGTCCCCGGGCTAAAAGCAGCGCTTTGGCTCAGGGCCTGCCCCGCTGGGGGAAAGGCCGAGTTTCTGCAAGGGCTGTGGCACGGAGTTGCCGGGGCCGGTTTTCCTGGAAGCATCGTGGCCGCATCCATCGGACACTCCGGGGCTCAAACCACACGCCTGAGGGGCGCTCGTCTTCCGCTGGGAATGAAAACCGTCTGCATTCTGATGGTTGACGTTGCTCATGTATGTTTCGGGAGCAAACATGACCACGGCATGTTCACAGCCGTCGCGAGTTCAGAGGCGGGAGGACCGAGTTCTCAGCCCTGCCCAGACCGGGCCGCAGTTCCGGGAGCCGGCCAGCAGGTGGCAGGCGAGGACCACAGCACCCGCCGGCCGCCCGCGCTCCGGCACCCGGTTGCCACCGCCTGAGCCCCGTCCACCAGGCTGGGCGCGGCCGCTCCGTCCCTGTGCACGCACGGCTTCCACCTCAACTGCCCTCCTTTCCCCTTCAGACGCCCACCCCACCAAGATCCCCCCAGCGCACTCCTGCGGGGGCGGCTCTTCCTCGTTTCAAAGAGCGATTCCAGTTTTCTCAGCGAGTCCGCAGCAGCCCTAGCGCGTTTGGTGCAAGAGCCCGCAGGGCCTGCGACGAACACGACGTCCGGGGGTGGGGGGCCGACAGGGGGGCGGCAGGAGCGTGGCGGCCGTCCGGGCCGCACACCACAGGGAGAGTCCGGTTTCCGGGAGGACAGCGACACGTGACGGCGGCCTGCCCTCCCCACCCCAGGGCCGACGCTGGGCCGACCTCAAGGCTCGCGGGGGCTGGTGCGGCCATGCGGAGAGCAAGTTAACAGATGCGAAAAGTCAGAAATGGAGACAGATAAGCCTTCACTGTAACAGACCGCAGGAATCAAAACTGTGGCAGAGCCTTCTGGTTCCGACGGGCGCGTGTCCGGCCCAGGCGGGCTCTGAAGGTCAGCGAGAAACTGGAGCTTCTCGTGGTTCTGCACGGTTCCACAAAAAGCCACGTTCCAAGACATCCGACGTGACAGAGCACGTCTAACTGCGGGGCGGGCCCTGCGGTGGCCCTGAGCCGCAAGGCAGCCAACCCCACACCCCGGCCCAGAAGACAGAACACTCTGCCGGGCCGGGCCGGCGTCGGGAGTGCGAGGCAGCGCTGGGGGCGGCGGTGGAGGCCGCGGTGGACAGGACCACGCCCGCCAGCAGCCGCGCCCACCGAGGGCTGTTCGGTTCCCTGCTTTTGCGGGCACGGGGCTAAAAAACGGAACAACCTCGGACAGGGTGCTGATGCCCGCGGCACGTCTCCTCCCTGGCAAATGGAGCCTCCCTGACACGGGACCACCGGCAAGACGGCCAAGGGAAGCTATTTCTTCTGAAGGCGGCCCTGCCACGGTCAAACGGCTCCATCCATCCGACAGTCAACACACACCTGATGTAAAACCAAACGGAAAGAAAAACCCCGTTCATCCCAATCCCACCTGGCCGGCGGGATCAAGCTCACTCGGGAGCCCATCGCTGTGCAGACACGGCGCCGCCACGGCTCCAAGAACAGGAACCCCCAGGCCCTCAGCCAAGGTGGCGCTCAAGGCTGCTCCTGTGCCCCCAGGGCCAACTGGACCCCCAGCCGCTCAGGCTGACCTGCCAGAGGGCCCGACAGAACCGAACAGCACAGGCTCCAACGGCTCACTCGCCTGCCCTCGCGATGGCGTGGTTCCCAAACTCGTTTCCACCCAGCTCTACGCCCCCTCTGCCCAGAGCACAGAGCACACCCGCGCAGACGGGAGGACCGGCGGCCGCGATAAACACTCCAGTGCTCGGCTGAGGAGGACGCACTCTGCTCACAGGGTGAGGACAGCACGTTGCTACCAAGTCACGCCGGCAGCGCCCTCCCTCTCCCCAGAAACAACCCAGAGCAAGGAGGGCAAGTCTACGCAGACACGACTCCATCCGCATGATGTGAAGACGAGAGCACCTGCTCCGAAGCCCCCCAAGGGAGCAGAACTGGCCCGTCTCTGCAGCGCCCCTCGGCCCCCACGGAGCCCAGATCAGAGGGAAGCCCGTGAGGGGCCACGGTCCAGCAAAACCCGGCCCAGAATGGCTTCTGGGTGCCACCCGCCCCCCAGTCTGAGCGCCCAGAGCACAGACATGGATGGGCGCGGGCAGAGTCCTCGGAACACAGAGCCCCTGACAAGAGCCATCTGAAAACCAGGTACGGAAAGGGAAAGAAGTAAAGGGGCATTTGGGGTCCCATGAAACAGAACCTCACATCAGAGGACACAGGATCCTTTGGTTACAACACACGACCTTCCACGCCCCCACCCCCCGACCTCTGGGTTAGTAAGTGCTTCTCAACTCACTGCTGTGATTCCCCCACCCACCTCTTGTGAGGATGGTGCCACCCCTTGGCAGAATCCCCCGGAAGGCCTTGGTGCAGGGTCTGACCAACACAACCAACACGAACAAAAACCCCCCGGCTAGGCTACCCGACTTTCCAGCTCTGGCAGAAGAGGGCACCCAGACCGCAAGTCTTACGAGACGCCCAACCACCAGGAAAAACGCACGAGAGGGAGATTAGCAAATCCATAAAGAATCACCACAAAAGTCAGAAAACGGAACCCACACGCATCGGAGACAAACCCCGTCTGGGAACACAAGAACATGAAGACAGCACGTTCAATGGCAAAAAACGTACTCGAGCATGTGAGGACAGAAAACCGCACCAAAACCTGAAATAGTGACACAGAAGGAGATTAAGAATCAGGGGCGTGAGTAGCACAGTCAGTGCGGCGTCCGACTCCCGGATTTGGCTCAGGCTGTGATCTCGGGACCGTGAGACAGAGCCCCGCACCGGCTCCGAGCAGTCTGCTTTCCGGACGCTCTCTCCCTCTCCCTCGCCCCTCCTTCCCCACTCACACGTGCTCTCTAAAATAAACAAACAAAATCTTAAAAACAGACAGAAATAAGAGTTGACTGAATGCAAGAAAAAGAAAGGAAACAAAATCGTGTCAGAAATGAGTAAAGTTAACCGCGAGGCACCAAGCAGGGAAACCGTGAAGCAAGGCGGGCCAGCGAGGGGCACACACACCGCCGGCCCGGGGAAGGCCCGCACTGCCTGATCAGAGCCTCGGAAGGGGGAAAACAGACTCGGGAGCAAGAGAGACACTGAAACCAGAACCCGAGAGAACATTCTGGGGAACAGAGACTGAAACCTGCGTCCTATCAACTCTGACGCTTCCTCAACAGAACGACTACTTTTCAAAGAGACAGACGAGGCCTCCAGGGAAAGAGAAAATAAGGTACAAAGGGAAGAGAATCGCCTGGCATCAGCCGTTCAAAACCAACTTACAAAGCGAGGCGACCACGGACGCGCAGTCGCAGAGCGACTGGAAGCAAGCGCGAACCGAGGATTTTATGTCCAGCCGGACTGTCCTCCCCATCAAAGCTCCAGAAGAACCGTCTTCCACAGACAAACGTCAGGGGACCAAGGCCTTCCTGGGGACTCTGCCGTGGGATGGGCACCAATCACGCAACAGGTGGGTGGGGGAACCACGGCAACGCCACGGGAGAAGCGCTTACAAATGCAGAGGTCGGGGGAAGGTCATGTGTTGTAACCAGGAAGCAGAGAGCTGGGAAAAGACCACACGGGACAGGCTCACCGGCGGCCACGAGGCAGTGGCTGGACCCCAGGACCCACAGGAACCAAGAAGCTGAACAGTTAAGTGAAAACCAAGGGACAGAAGACGTTTAATAAGGTTTACGTGCAAAAGTAACCTAAATATAATTCTAAACCTTCTAAAAACAAAAAATGTTAACTCAAGAGCAAAGGACATACCCTTTAGAGGAAGACAATCACAGCAAACATTAAAAATACACATAATTATAACAATATCATGAAAGAGAAAAGACCAAGCATGTTGGTCATTATCAATAAAGGTGAACGGGCTTCATTCATTCATCTATTCAAAGGAAATCTTTTCTGTTCAGCTCAGAAAACAAGAGTGAGCGTGTGCTGCAGACAGGAGACGTGCCTACCACCAGGAAGGGGGGACAGAGGTTTTCCAGGACAGAGTGAGAGAGAGCAGCACGATGGTCCGAACTCGGGACACAGAACTCAAGCCCACTGCACAAACAGGTATCTCCTTAACGGCGAGAGTGACAGCTCACAGAACATGTGACACGTAGGAACACGCAGGCACCAGAGAACACGCACACCCAGCCCCTCGCTGCAAAGCAGGAGCTGCAGGAGATAAAGACAGAAACACACTAATAACGGAGGCTTCGGATCGCCGCACCCGAGACAAAACCCATCGAATCAACAAAAATAAGCCAGGATACCGGACACCGGTCAGCATAATCAGCAGGGTACGTGTTGAGGAAACCCATGAAGCTCTCTACCCTACCGTGAGAATACGCCCGCTCTGAGGCACCCAGGGCACAGTCACAAACACGGACGACCCAGGATGCCATCACACGGGCAAGACCAAACACTAGGACCGCATGTGGTATAGGTGACATAGGGAGGCCCCTGCTGCACGGCTAGCGACGCACGAGACCGTCCAGAGGGGGCTGCCCGTGTGCCTCATGTCCCCCCAGCAGCCCCCCAGCCGTGCAGACACGCTCGTGCATGCAGCTACCGAACCCGGCACGGTCTGCGCACGGGGCGGAGGTCGACCAGCCGCAGCATGCGGGTGCTATAGGACAGAAGCCGGAGGATCTTTCTGAAAGGAGATCGAGTTCCAGAATACGTTAGTGACAACAGAGCGTGCGGAGGGGCATGCACATGGCCCTTCAAGGAAGGTAAAAGGGGGCATAAGAAAATGCAGGTGGTGTGCGGAGTGAACACGGGCCGCAGGGGAGGGGGCGGGAACGGCGAGGACGGTGCTCGGTGTCTGCAGGGCTGTCCGCAGCTCTGCTCCCTAGAACCTCAAGGCCCCAAAATCGAACTACAGTCAACCAGATGCGGGGGAGTCGGCACGGGACCCAAACGGCAACAGAAGCGCCTGAACGTACTGAGCCGCGCAACAGAGCAGCAGAACCAGCGGAGGGGGCGGCCAGAAAACCAGCCACTGCGGTAGCTCCAGTGCAGAACGCCCGCTCGCCCTTCAGAAGAGCCCAGACCTGCCCCGCCCACGGCACCACACGCCGGCTGGGACGCGGGGCAGCAGGTGCTCTCGTGAGTGGCTGGCGGGAATGCCACGTGGCCCAGCGCCTCAGAAGGCAGCTTGGAAGGCCGCATCTGCCACACCGAGCGTCCCAAGCCACACACTGCAGCAACCGCGCACCGTGGCGTTTCCCTAAAAGAGCAGAAAGCTCACGTCCACACAAAACCTCCACCGGTGCCATGAGCAGCTGCGCCCGTGACTGCCAAACCTTGGAAGCGACCAAGGCGTCCTTCAGCAGGCGACGGACAAACACACCGGGGTCCATCCCGACGTGGGACAGGATTCAGGGCGGACGAGAGAGATGCGCTCTCAAGCCGCAGAAGCCGGGGAGGGAGCCCACCCGGGACGGCCGCACGCCCTGTGATTCCAGCTCTGTGACCTTCTGGAAAAGGCACATGGACAGAGACGTAGAGACCAGTGGTCACAGGGTAGCTGGAGGTGGGGTGAGGACGGGGGGAGACGAGCTCGTGGTGCCCAGGGGGACCACTCCGTGCGATGTGATGAAGCCGGAAGCAGGTCCCGACGGGCCTGTCCCGACCCGCAGAGTGCACGGCGCCCACAGTGACCCCAGGGTGACCTCGGACTTGGGGTGATGACGGCGTGTCCGTGTGAGCTCATCCTTGTACGACCTGCACCGCTCGGGGAGGCCGTGTGTGGGGGGTGGGGGTGGGGCAGTGGGCACATGGGGAATCTCTGTACCTTCGCCCGGTTGGGCTGTGAACCTAAAGCTGCTCTAAAGCATGAAAATCCATCGTAATTGTAAAAAATTAAATTCTGAAAAACAATCAGATAAGGTCTTGTTGACAGTCCGTCACTCCGATAACTCGTACTGGAGAGAGCTGAGCGAGGGCTACACAGAAACGCTCTAGTACGTCCCTAACTTTTCCACGAGTCTAAAATTAGTTCAAGATAAACAATTTTTTTAAAAAGGAAATACTCCTAAACTAAAAAAAAGGAAAAGGAACGGAGCACTACCTCTGGTGACGAAAGGCACAAACGTCCCCATGAAGTCCAAAAACAGGCAAAAGCAACAACGTACGAAAGAACTCCCCAGAACGGTCTCTGGCGACCTGCTTCTTCCCACTGTGCCGCTCAGGTCCCCGTGCTCCACTGCCAGCTGCTGCCTCGCGCCCGGCTCTCCCTGCGGGTCTGGAAGCTTTTCCTACTCCTTAGCACGTACTGTGGACACATCTTAGCACCCGAGTCAAAGTTAATCAATATGCTTTTCCCATCTGCCTCCCGCCCCTCCCAGCACAGGGACCCCAGCAGCTGAAGTGGCTGGGGAGCTGGTCGTGCTGAGCGGACGGCCGGACGCGCTGCGCGCGGTGGGAACCTGCGTCCTCACGGAGGACTCATCAGCAAGGACTCCATCAGCAGACCGGAGTCAGGGCACCGGC
The DNA here is from genome assembly GCF_002288905.1 of Enhydra lutris kenyoni. NCBI lineage: Eukaryota > Metazoa > Chordata > Mammalia > Carnivora > Mustelidae > Enhydra > Enhydra lutris. Next base: position 1,702,831 of record NW_019154090.1, on the reverse strand, counting down.
GGGAGCGCAGAGGCTGCGTCGGAGACAGGGAGGGCAGATGCGCACGTGCACACCTGAACTTGCGGGAACGCCCCTGGGCCAGGAAACCGGGAGCCCCACAGCATCCGGCCCACACACAGCTCAGACCCCGCCTCCACACACCAGCCCCCCTCCCCGAAGGGAACCAGGGCTCCTGGCAGAGTGCTGGGGGGCGGGGAAGCACCAGAGGCTCCGGGACGCCACTCATGCCGGTAAGAGCACAATGCTTCAAGAACGAGGGAGACATTTCAAAAGGATATAGAAACCAGCTTGAAGGAGCTTCCACTGCCCAAATCTAGAAATAACGAGAGTATTGATTACAACCCACTGAATACAACAGGTGTCCACGGTCCCTGCCACGGTGCCGAGCAAACAAACGCGCACAGGGATGAAGGGAGGAGGGGCGCTGCGTGCGCAGGAGACAACTAGCAGGTGCAGAAGGGCCCACGGACACACCGTCACACTGGCCCCTGTGATGGTGGCCGTGGGGGTGGGCGGCCGTTGGCACTGGGTGCTGAGGCTGGTGGAGGACAGGGGCAGCCTCTGCGGGATCCTGGAGCATGTCCTCCCCAAGTGCCGACACACACTGATGGAACCAAGGGGACGACACTGGGGCACGTGGCTGAGCAGACACCTGGGGCCATGGCGCAGGTCAGCAGGAAGGTCCCCACACACGGGCCACCTGCTGTGATGGGCTCCACAGAGGACCCGTCGTGACGGAGCCATCTCTGCCCGTCACCGGACTCAGAGTGAAGGTCACCTATGCACGCAATCCCGTCCTCTTCAGTACTGTCCGGAGCAGGACATCCAGACAGAACTGCATGGTGTGCCTACCGGTGCCCCACATGGGGCCGGAGATGCTGCTGGGCTGTGGGCGAGGTGGGAGCAGGTGGGAGGACGGGCAGCCTTGCGCCTGGGAGGCTGTGTGGCCCCGTGCCCGACAGTGCCCAACAGTGCCCGACAGCACCCCTCAGCGCCTCCCAGCGCCGGCCCCTGGGGGTGCAGGACACCCATCCCAGGGAGACTGCGTATGTACATACGTGCAGCACACACACGCGCACGTGAGACACCGTGAGGGCTGCAGGCAATGCAACCTCCAGAAGCTAAGCGGAGTTCTGTGCGCCACTCCCACAACTTCCCTGTAGGTTGAAACTATTCTCAGTGGGGAAAAAGGTCTCTCTTTTCAAGAAAATCACTATATCCTGGGAAGGAACAGGCGCAGCTGTTTCTTGATCCTCCCAAAGGCCCACGTAAGACTTATGGCAACCAGACGGCAACACCGAAAGTGAGCAGACCGGATTTAGACCCAAGTCAGCAGAGATAAGCCACAGGCACCTGAACAGCACCAGAGAACCGTGCAGGACAAGCCGGAGACACAAACAGGCACCGCCAGGCCTGGAACCCAGCAGGCCCTCAGAGAGGGAGGCAGCGGCTGTGCCCGGGGCTGGGTCTGTCCAGGTCGCAGCAGCGGCCACACGGCCTCCCCAGAGTTCCCATCAGCACAGGACCTCTCGCGGGTGAGACCGTGAGGCGGGAAACTGAAGCAGAGCGTATTGGGGCCGTGGGGACCAAGGGTGGTCCAGGAGCATGTCGGGGAGGAAGCAGTGCCGTGGGGCCTGGGAGACAGGCAGACGCGTTTCGTCACCACACGAGGATGTCAGAGGAGCTCCAGGAGGCTCACAGATAACCTCAGACTCCACCTCCTCTTAAAAGTTCAAGAAAACTAAATCCACATGCAAGGGACACGGGAAAGCGCCAAGGCCGATCGCACAGAAGTCAGCACGAGGAGAAAGAAGGTAAGGAGGGTGAACGGCGCCTGCACTGAGAGCACAGACACCAGGAACACATGTTAAAACAACGAACCGAAACCGTCACGTTCTACCTTAAGACAACTTAAAAGACAGTAAGAAAACAGCAGCAGTCACGAGAGAGAAGCTGGAACCCACAGAGCTTGGACACGAGGTGCCAGAATCCGGACAAATGAGAAGGGAAACCGGAGAAGCAGAGCCGCCAGGGGCCGCCTGAGGACGGCGCGGGCAGGCGAGGGGCTGCGAGGGAGGCAGGAATGGCGACGGCAAAGTCGACACAAGGCCCCACGGCCGGGACCCCCGGAGAGGAAGCTGGGGGAGACCACCGGGAGAGAAGGCGCTCTGGAATCAAAACACACCTGCCCCTGTGGTTGGGAGGACTTGGCCCCAGAATGCGGACCCAGGTGGACCCAGGCTGACCCATCCCAAGTACAATTAGAGATGCTTAAAAAAAAAAAAAAAATGGAATCCTTTGGGCAAAAAGAACACGACATCCAAGAGGAGTAGAGTGAGACCATCACCAGGCCTGGACAGCAACACTCCACGCTGGGAACAAACACCCAGGGTGACATGGTTAACGTTCTCAAGGAAAGAAAACGGGAGCCAAGGACTGCAAGGCGATCGAAGCGGACCTCTGGGGACACAGGACACAAACCGCCGTCCGTGTGTGAGAACTCAGGGATGCTGGCCCAAGAACCACCCCAAAGACCGTGACAGAGAACGAGACTCAGACAACCGAAGAGATGACAGACACCGCCAGCGTGGGAGTCCGACCCTCGGGAACCACCGCTGAGGGCGGCTGAGAGGGGCAGAGGCAGAGCGTGGCGGCGCGACGGTGCACGCACCTTCAGCGGCGAGTGAGGAACGTGTGCGGCCACCACGGGCGTCATGGCAGCACGGCCGGCCCGCGGGAAGACCCCGCTCGCACCCCGGCACCCAGCCCGCCCAGCCCGCCCAGCCAGACGCCGGAGGGCCTTCCCCTGGGAGGAGAGCTTACTCCCAAGAGTGACAGCCACTGCACCCAAGCCTCAGGCCAAACCCAGGCAGGGAAGGTGGGGCGTGGGGGCGTCCCACCTGGTCCCGGGGGCACCGACAGCAAAGTGAAAACCAAAGCACACAGGTCCGGGGGAAGCGCCTGCTGTCAGGAGTGCCAGCACTCCTCAGAGGAGACGAAGCCCGTCTCTCACCCTGTCTCGACAGCATCCAGCATCGAGCAGCAACCACTAGACGTGCAAAGAAACGGGAGCGCGAGACCCGCCGCTGCGGGGAGAAGCGGTGACCAGAGACGGACACTGAGGCGGCCCGGACACTGGTCTCGCAAACACACTAAAGCAGCTTCTCTACACGGGCCAAGGAGGAGGCCCTCTGTGCCGGCCCGGGAGCAGACAGGGAACCCCAGCAAGAGTCAGAAGCCCCGGGAAAGACTGACTGGAAACTCCAGAGGCACAAACACGCCAGCAACTCAGAGCGTCACTGGGTGGGCGCCACAGCTTTCCCCGCTGACGCCGCAGCTCCGCATGCTCGGGGAACCCAGAGACTTAAACCAGGACCGTCCTGTGTGAGGACTGAGAGAAAAAAGATGGAAGAAAACTGAACAGTGTCAGAGACCCAAGGACAACATCGTCAGGTCTAACATACGTGTAACTGGAAACCCCCCTTGGAAAAAACAGACCAAAAAACAGGAAAAAATTTTGAAGCAATAAAGACCACAATGTCCCAAATTTGAAGAAAAACACCAACCTGCACAGCTCAGAACCCCAAGCAGGCTACATGTTGAGAACGCAGTCCAGAGACAACCCGGACAAACCTGCAGAAATGAAGACGGCGCTCTCAGAGCAGCCAGAGAAGGGAGAAGCCGCAGGCACAGGCCACAAGTGTAACCTTGGGGGGGCCGGGGAGACAACAGAGCCCCCCTTTCACAGGAGAATGATGGTCACACAGACACTACAGCTGTTTAAGAATAAGAGGTTTGTGGGGCGCCTGGGAGGCTCAGTCGTTAAGCCTCTGCCTTCAGCTCAGGTCATGATCCCAGAGTCCTGGGATCGAGCCCCACATCGGGCTCTCTGCTACGCGGGGAACCTGCTTCTCCCTCTCCCACTCCCTCTGCTGTGTTCCCTCTCTCGCTGTGTCTCTCTCCGTCAAATAAATAAATAAAATCTTTAAAAAAAAAAAAAGAAGAAGAAGAAGAAGAGTTTTACAATTTTGGGAAACACGCTGGGAAACCTCCCCCCTTTTCTGTGATCTGGAACGAGACAGCAGAGCATTTGAGTGGGAGTGTCCCTGGAGGTGTGAGAGACGTCGGCAGAAGACAGAGGGGCCCCGGGAACAGGGAAGAAAGCGCAGAACACGAAGGGCGCTTGGTCCTTGGGTGCACATATCCTTCATGTGTCTTTCCCGAAAATTAAATGACACCTATCTGGGTGCACTCCACTCATTCAACGATGTAGAAGAGAATCTTCAATGAGAAAAACACTGTCAACCCAGAATTTTATACTCAGGGAAAATATTCAAAACTGAGGGAGATGTGCTAGGCCTCACGAGTCAACAGAAGTGGGGAGAACCCCGCATCCACGTGCTGCACCTCAAGAAATGCCGGGCGCCGCCCTTCGGGGCCAGGGGAACAACGCTGGCGCCAGCCCAGACCACCAGCGCCGGCGCCAGCAGCGGTGACCTCGTGTCCATGGGAAAGGCCATGCGTGTTTTCTTCCCACAAGGATCGGAGCAAAAGTAACAAAACCCCGAGGCTGGGCGTGTAGCCATGTGAAGCATCACAGGAAACTAACAACATCTGGACAGAAACGGGCCAGAGCCCCTGTCCAGCTCAGGGCCGTGTCCCATATGCTGCCCCAGAGGAGCGGGCGTCCCCGGAAGGCCACGCTTCCGAAAGAGTCTGCCCGTGCCCCCTCCACAGGTGGTCCAACCTCGCAGCTCCCAGGCCCGGCCAGCGAACCTCCTCGCGGACAGAGCTACCGGCTTACGGCACGCCCACGAGTCAGCGAGACCCACAAGCAGCCCAAGGGGGAGCCTCGCACACAGGCAGGAAGGCCGACCCTCAGGCGTGTCTGCGACCTGCAGGGCAGAGGCAGGAAGCTCTCGCGAGACCCCTGCCCGCCGGCGGCCGTGCCACAACATACCTCAGTCCCCGACCCCGGCCCCGGCGAGTCCACTTTCCTCTTCTTCCTGGGCCCGATGGCGGCGAGCGCCGTGAGGTTGGCATCGCGCTGCCGCATCTGCGCCAGCTCCTGTTGCTGCATCTTCATTTCGAAAGAGAAACGAGGGCGTCATCTCATGGCCTGACTCGTGCTTACCACGAGAGCGACAGACATCAAACGATCTTTGTCTAAATTACAATTTCTTCCCTGCCCTGACTGTGGCGGTAAGCTGATCCTGCAGCCCAAAAAACTGTAGTGAGCACAGACGCGCGTCTTGAGAAGCTCAGAAAGTCACACACTGTGTGCGACGGGCCGAAGGCTCGCAACGAGGGACCCGTCCCGTGTCCAGCAGGACGCCGTACCCGAGCCCTGCAAACGCCTCAGAGCTTCGTCACAGAAACGCCACCGCTTTCCTCCCCGTCCTTCAGCTGGACGTTCAGTCTACATAAGAATCCATTCCCAGGCACGGAGCAAAGCCTCTGACCACAAGCGCTTACCTCTTTTGCCTTCTGTTTCAGCCTTAATTGTTCTGGATCTTCTTGTCTGGATCGAGACTATTTTTAAAGTAAAAAGTGAGTAAGTTATGACCTAATTGTCTATTATCTAATAAGCGTTCTATCTTATTCACAATATAATGTCCAGATCATACGACAGAACATATACTACTTTTTTAAATGCTTATTTACAGTCAGAAGATGAAAATTTAGCCTGCACGTTACGGGAAAAAACACCCATTATTCTGAAGTCACTCCCACTGGAGAAGAGCTCAGGGGCGGTCACCGCCACGCCCGCCGGGCACAGGAACCTGACAGGTGGGGGCCAGCACAGCCACCACAACCACCACGGCCTGCGCTTCAGGTCCACATCACACCCGTAGCCCCTCCTAAACCACATACATCACGTCTTCTGCAGGGCCAGCCCCCCAGCACCGCGCTGGCCTCCCAGAGCCCCAAGCGTGTGCGCGTGTGCGCGGGTGCCCAGGGCCCGGGGCAGGGAGCAGCCTGCTCGGTGAGGTGCGGGAACTTGCCTTGGCCGCCCGCATGAGGATTTCTCTCTCCTGCTCATCTTTCCTCTGCTTTTCAATTTGGTCGAGCTGCTCAAAAAACTTGAGCTGAGCCCGGACGTCACTTGCCTGCTCGTACCTGTCGTCGTCCTACAAAAAGGCAAAAACAGAGTCACAAATTTGAAGACCAGCCTGGACAGGCTGCACACCACCCCACCTCCCCAAGCAGGTCCTACAGACCCTCCGTGCACCGGAACCCTGGTCCCCAGCCGGCCCGGGTGCTAACATGCTGACTAGCGAGTCTCAGGCGAGCTGTGCAGGGCTCAGAGGTGATCCCACCGTACACGCTCCAGCATCACTTGATTTGTTAGTTTAACTGCCCCGCCCACAGCACTGGCCTCACTGGGTTGGGCCCCTCCAAGTAGTACCAGCGTGTGAAGGATGGACAAGGCAGGAGGGACCCTGCCCCACAACCGACCCCTTAGAGGCGGGGGACCCTCCACAAAACCAAACGGGGCAGTGGTCCGAGGCCTGGGAGCAGGTGTGAGCCCAAGCCCCTAGGACGTGCCCCTCGGCTGGCCGGCAGCCGCAGGAGCGCAGGGCGGAACCGGCAGAGGCCCCACTGCCTCTGAAGCTGGGCTCACCACCTCCACCCCAGCCCCCACCCAGGCTGGACCCCCGCCGGGTGCCCTCATTAAGGCTGGGCGTCCTCCGCTGGCCGGGCACACAGCGCCAGAGATCACTGTGGGCCAAGAGTGGTGGCATCTTTCCCGACACGGAGCTCCGTGAGACACTCCTGCTGCCCCCAACGCCTGGCGCAGGAAAGCGTAGGAGGACAGCGCGTTACCTTGTAAGAGAAGTTCTTCTGCTGAGCCGTTTCTGATATCTTTTCTACAAGGTTCTGTAGCCTCTGCTGCGTGGCGTGGGACACGTAACTCACTACATCTGGGTGCAGCTCCGTGATGCCGTGTTTTCTCCCTGGGGGTGAGCGACACTTTACGGGCGTCCATGACTCACTGCTCGCGGCAACGTGAGGGCAGCCCAGGCGCCCGTTCGGAGTGAGGGGGGTGGTCTACACGGCTGCCACTACCTGCAGACCACCGGCACCAACCGTGCAGGACACAGGCAAAAGGCAGGACAAGGCACCAGGCGTGCTCGCTGGGGCCCACACGCCCCGCTGGGAAGCCACCAGCCGAGGGCAGCCCACATGGAGGAGTAGGGCTACGTGGGCAGACCAGGGGGCCTGGGACAGCGGCAGCACGCCCACATACCTATTTCTAAGATTCTTCTTTGTAAAGGCGCTGGTAAGAGGAAGGTTTCGTCCTTACAGGACCGTGTCAGGGTGCCCACTAATTCAGAGTTCGTGGCTAATATCCGTGCGCTTTCTTCGGACAGGTTCACTCCCGCCATCGAGGCCACGTCATTGATGTCATCGTCATCCCTTCAGAGAAGAGAGCGCTGACTGAGCGCAGGCTGCGCCAGGAGATGCCCTCGGGGGGCCTGCCCTGGGGGACCCGTGGAGAAAGCACACCGATGCCCCTCCAGGCATGCGTCCCGCCAGCTCCCGTCTGCATTGTGGCGTCACCTCAACAAGGAAGCCTAGTGCTCTTCTCTCAAGGTGACACGGTTCTCCTACAGGAAGACCCGCAGGGATTAAGCTCGCCCAGGACTCCTGGTGTGAGGACGTGCACGGAGGGCTCCCCCCGTCAGGGCTACGTTGAGGGAGCAAAACCCAGCAACACTGTCCTCACAGCTTCAAGGAGTTTGTCCCAAGTGAAACTTTCTTTAAAAAGTCAAAGAACATTAACTTATCCTTGAAACAGTCACAGTTACGGAAAAGCCGGAGTTTGGGGGGGAAGGGCTCTTTCCTTCCCAAAACAACCTGCAGGGAAGCTGCCAACCTTCCTCCCCCCGCCCCACCCCAGAACACCCCATGGGGGCTCCCTGCGCCCAAGGGCATCATCGCCTACGGAGCCGGGCGACCTCTGCAAACAGGCCACCAGCCGTGCTCACAGCCACCCCTCCGCAGGGGTCTTCAGCTTCTTCAGCCTGGAACGTTCTCCAGCCTTTCCTTGGCTCTCGTGCCCGCGACACCTGCACGGCCACAGGCCAGGCGTCTTTCAGCTTGTCTGTGTCCCCTTTGATGGCCACTCCCCTTGTGACAAGAATGTCCCGCAAGCCCCGTGGAGGACTGGGTTTCCTTGGTCCCTTCCTGCCGTGCTTCGAGCTCCAGCCCTCGGGGGTCCCTGCCGGCTCCCCCTGTCCTCCTAAGCTTCCTGTTTATTCATTCCCATGGGCTCATGCTTTCCTGTCTGAGCCATTAACCGAGTCTGTCACTGCAGACATGGGCAGTGGGAAGGAGGCCCTTCCAGTGACTTCTGTCAATTCCAGCATTGCTTTCTGACCTAACAAGATGCACCAGCTCGCCCTGCAGAGACCCCAGGACCAGCCTTCCCTGGGCGTCTGGGTGGCGAGAGCAGAGTGGCTCTCAGAAGATGCGGTATGAGTGCCAGGTATGCTCGCCTCCGCTCCGGGTGTCTCCAGGGCACAGGGTGGCGAGCCTCATCTCCTTCCCATGTGCGTCCAGACACTGAACCCCAAGCTCACCCCAGACCATGGGGGCTGTCCTAACGCCCTTCCCCCTGCAGGAAGACACCCGGGTTCCCAGCAGCCTTTGCTCTCTTACTTCTCTGACCTGCAGGTGCGCCCCTCCCTCGGGGACGACCTCCCCACCCCACCGGGCAATGGCCCTCCACACCCCGCTGACGCCAACCCTGCTCCACTGAACACCAGCTTCCGGGATGCCGTCTGGGAGGGGGCAGCCCCGGGAAAATCTGAGACACACGCCCTCCCCCGCGGCTTCACCATCACCCACGTTAACCCTACAGCCTTTGTACTGTGCGTCCCTGACCTGCAGCCCCTAGCCCCGCTGCTCACTGAGTGCCCATGGGACAGCCTTTCCAGAACTTTCCAAGTTAAAAGAAGGGCAAGGGAGGTGTTCCGCACTATAGCATGAAGCACTCAGAATGCTGAGACGTGACCTCACAGCGACAGCTTTTCTGTTAATTCGGACACCGAAGGGCGCTGCTCTGCTTCCCGCTGCGTATCCAAAGCAAACCTCCCTGCGCGGACTTTGCAGGAAAACGTGCACACGCAGGTCAAAACGAAGCGAGCAAAGAGCACGGTATCGAGGTTAGAGCGGCCCTCGCTACAGGCGAGGCGGGCCCTGGGCACAGACCCCCGCCCGCCGCACAGCCCGGGGTCGCTGTGCTCAGGGCGAGCAGGCCCGCTCCTTACCGAAACGAGCTGCCCCCGGGCTCCTTGAGTTTGTTTTTCTGAGCAGCAGCTGCTTGAGCCGAAACGGCAGAGAGAGCTTTGGTTCCAGGTAGCACGGCCGGCTTCACCACGGGGACTGCAACGCAAGATGCGGACGGTATACCCACCGCTCGCCACGGGCGCTGCACACGCCTCTGCGGGCTCTGAGCCTGGTGGGGGCGGCCCCGCTCACCCGCCGCCACCCAGCGGCTCTCAGCGCCGGACGCCCCACCCGAAACCATGGGCAACGGCAGAGCCTCGGGTGCCTCCTCTCCTAAAGCCCGCGGGGCTCTACCGCGGGCAGGCGAGGCCTGGGGCAGAACCAGAGGGTCTAGCGGAGTCTGACCCTGGACCCTGCCCGCCGAGTCCAAGGCAGCCCCCGGCCCACAGGGGCCCTCACCCGGCTGCAGCTGGTTCAGCTGGATCTGCGGGGGCGCGGTGAGCACGATGCGGCTGTGAGGCTGCCGGAGAGCCACCATCGGCGTCTGCGTCAGCGTCACCTGTGGCGGCCGGATCAGCGCTCCGGGCTTGGGCGGCTGCTGGATCACCTGGGGCAGAGCCGCGGGCCCGTCAGCACGTCCCCTCCCCCTCGCAGAGCCACCAACACACACCCCAGCCCCCGCTGGACCCCCGCCAGGACCGGGACCCCCCCCATCAGGCGCTGCAATGGAGATGAGCTCTCGGGGCAGAGCCGCCCGTGGGGCCTGCGGTCCTGCAGTCAGTGCAGCGAGGGGGCAGGCTGACTCCGTGGTCCGGCGTGGAACTCACGCCTTCCCCCCAATCCCAGCAGAGGGGATGCAGTTGCTGGGGGCTGCAGGGTGCGTCTTCCCTCCTCCACGGACTCTAAAAGGCGGGGGGAGGTCAGCTTTCCCAAGTTCTGCCCCGAGTGCCCCACTTGACGAAGAACTTCTCCGACCGCCTCCCCTTCAGGACCTGTCTGCACACACGCAAGGCTCAGCTCAGGGAGACACCCCCAGAGCGGAGTCCAGCCCCGGCCACGTCCCTACTGCCCCAGATCACAAGCCCGCGCAGCGCAGCCCGGCCTGCAGCCCTGTTGGTGGGGGCGTGCTCCCGTCCGCGCCTCTGCTCGGGGAGCCGTCTAAGGCCCCGTGGCCGGTGTAGCACCACGCCCGCACACAGCTGCGCTCCGAGCTTCACAGAGAAGCGCCCGTCTCTAAATGCCACGAAGGCGTCCAGCTGCGTATGCCCCGGACTACGGGACACTCACCAAGGGGACGGCAGTGCCCTGAGACCAAACTGTGTCCACAACAACCCTGAAGACCCACGCCGGCGGGAGAGTCCCGGCGGCTGTCGCCCCGAGGTGCTGCACGTCGGGTCAGGCCATAAACTCGGGGGGAGAGGCTGAGGTTTACGTCTCAACAGACTTCGAGGCAGGGAATGGGCCAGTTTGGGCCGGACAGCACTGCAGTCCCCCAGACAGCCACAGCACGCCCAGCAGGACCAGGGAAGTGGAACGCAGAAGCGACCCTGCCGGTCGAGACGGCCCGTTCACAACCACGCACCGAAGCCCAAAGCTTTCAAGGGAAGACGACGACCGGCCGGTTCTCTCTGAGACCACACCTGCGTGCAGATGAGCCCCAGTGGTCAGGGCAGCCGTACGCTTACAAATCTCTGCCACCCCCCACCGCCTGAAAGGGACAAAAGAGAGCCCTGACTTCTCACGCGCACCTCCGCGCGCCCGCCCCGGCCCCGCAGTGACGTCCCCAGCCCTGCAGGTGAGACGCTCCCACCCGCCCGCTCCAAGCCTCCGTGACCACCGTCCGCGCCAAGACAGAGGCTTTCGCCCGAGCAGGGGCAAACAGCCCAGCGGACACTGCTCACCTACTCGGTCAAGCAGCCGCTACAATTAGACACATTTTACAACCCGCTGCCAAGTGACAAGGAGGCCTGTGCCGTGCAGATTTTTTAACTTCAAGGAACAAAATCCCCTTGAAAGTTTAAAAACAAAAACAGCGAACTTCCTCATCTCCTTTGGGGAGCCCAGCCACCGAGCACAGGTACACGCTCTTCCCAGCAAAGATCTCCCTCCTCCAGCTGCGGAGCCCAGAGCCCTGGACCTGCGCCGTGGATCAGTGACCGGCAACCTGCAGCTCTAGCTCACCGGAGCCCGAGCTGTGGCTGCACAGCGGGCTTCGAGGCCGTGAGACGAGAAGTCCCCCACCCTCTGCCTGACGCACCGCCACCAGGGACACGCTGTTTCTGACCTGGGGCCGCTGCTCCTAATCAAAGGTGACCTCCCGCTGAAGAGTCCCTACAAACACACCATGTCCGTTTAAAGCACGAACACCCCCGACGACACGGGGGACAGGCCCATGGGTTCGCAGCCCACATGCTTCCTTCATCTTCCTGAGAACGAACCCAGACTCGCAGGGCCTTGGCCTCCGGCTCGTGCTCGAACAGTTCGGGCAGCACCCACACCTCCCCAGGCTGGAGCTCTCCTGCCTCCCACGAGGAGGCCTCCCTGAGCCGTGGCCAATGGCTTTAAGAGGTAGGCAGTGGGGGGACGGGCAAGGCTCTCGCCTTCATACCAGCGGCGTGGGCTGCCCCGGCTTGCCAGCGCCAACCTGTGTGGGCTGCGTGAGGCTGATGACAGGGGGCTGGAGAGCGCTGGTCACGGTGGCTGGCGTCTTCCCGGCCGTGCGCTGGACCGAGCTGCTCAGCACCACGGCCGTGAGCGCGGTGGTGGCCTGCGAGGCGGGCGGCGGCTGCTGCTGGCTCTGCTGGATGAAGGCTGCGGAGTCGGGGGTCAGCTGTCTCAAGGCAGGCAAGCTCCTCTGGGCAGAAAGACAGATGCGGGGTCGGCGGGGCCCGGGCACCGGCGCTCCTCCTCACAGACCCAGAAACCTGCTGCTCTGAGACCAAGCCGCCACTCAACCACATGGGTGTCAGAGCCCTGATGCCCCAAGCCCCTGCTCCCCACTGGTGACCCCCTCCGCCCTGGCACTCGCCTCCCTGCCACCTCTGCAGGCGCGGGGTCAGCAGTATCCCATCGCACAGAAGAAAGAGCCTCCTGATGAGAACCTTCACGAGCATCACAGGGCACTTTCCGCCCTCAAGCCCAGCGGGGACACCCACGTTCCCCTCCCGCCTCCGACAGGCCCGCGGCCACCTACCCGTGCGCAGGGCTGCACAGGGGCTGCACAATTACCTTCAGGAAAGGCACAAGGTAAGGTTGAGGTGAAGAATTAAGTTCACGGTATAATCTACTAGTGAAATCTTCTGCTTCGATCTTTCCATCCTTAAAAACAAAACCACAACAACATTCTCCCGTGAGCAGAAGTGAACACACGCACCCCATGATTCAGCGTGTGCTGGTGTCCTGAGTGGCAATCAGTGTCCTTTCTGCCAGGTCTTGGGTGGGAAGAGAAGGGACAGCACAGGAGAAGTCAGGGACACCGTCACAAGAAGAGACAATGAACTACACCAAAGACCCACACCAAGCCTCCTGGAGGAAGCCCAGGGCACGGCGGGGGCCATGACTCTCTTCTAGAGACCAAAGCAAGTGTGGTCTGAGGGTCGGGAGGGAAAGAGAGGGGGGCAGGGCTGGGACATCACAAGCCATCCTTGAGGCAAGGCCAGCATCCAGGCCCCACAGGAGAACATGAGCTTCTGCCCGACCGGTGCCCTCTTATTCGGCATCAGTGTCACGAGCCCCGAGCTAACGAATGTTAATGTCAGAGCGGAGCCGCCAGCACCGTCCAGAGCACCACGAGGGCCTGTGACAAGGGCGGAACAGGGGTCCTGCCCCGACAAGAGCACGGAGGGGAGATGGGGGTGCCGTTCCGGACCATCTGGGAAGTGAGAGATGGCGAGAGCCAGCAGCTCCTTGGGTGGCGGTTGGGGAAGTGCGGACTACAGACAAGGGACCGTGGAGATGAGAGAGACATTTATTTCATTAGAAATTTTCATTAGAAGGTGGAATTGTTACAATTAAAACAAACAAAAAGCCAGGAGTTCTTGTTGTTTGTTTTAATTGGGAGGTAAGATCATTTTTCAATCTCTAAGGTCCCTGAAAATATTTAAGTCCACGGTCTGAAAGAATCATGTTCCTGCGGGAACACAACCGCTTTCCTTCTGGACGACACCCACGCGGGCCACGAGCAAGGCACAGGCTGCCCCTCGGAGGAGCCAGAGGCATCTCTGAGAAGGACTGTCCCTCAGCTCGTCACCCCGGGGGCGAGGGTCTCCCCTTTGCCACCCACTCTTGGGTGGCTACACCGGGAAGGAAGGCCCGGCGAGCCAAGAACCTGAGCCGAAACCCCAGCAGCACAGAGACAGAGAGCGCCCACAGCCCAGACATCAGACCACCAGGTTTCGTCAACAAAGGAGCCACAAGGAGAGAGAAGAGCAAGGAGGGACCATCAGGCCAAAGGAGACAGCGCTGGGTGCAGCGCCCGTGGCTGACGGAGCCCTGGCTGGAGCGGCCACAGGCAACAGGGAGGCGGCCAGGCCCGTGCGTGGCAGCCAGGCTCTCAAGGGCCCGGGGGTTCCCTATGCTGATGCACCGATCACCTGTGGCAGGGGTCTTTAACCAGGGCCCTTCCGTGCTGCGTCGTGTGTGGGACTGGGGAGGAGGGGCGGCAGGAAGGGAGCGCAGCAGCTGCGAGATCGGGTGTGACTCAGTCACTGGGGAAGCCTGGAGACGGGACACAGGGCCTCACAGACTCTGCTTCCCACCTGTGGCGGGTTTGCAAATCTCCACTTTAGACGCTAGAGCAGAGACGTGAGAGAAAGCCTCTAAAACACCCTCTATCAGGTGCATTTAAAAATGCTCCCGAGGGGGCGCCTGGGTGGCTCAGTGGTTAAAGCCTCTGCCTTCAGCTCGGGTCATGATCTCGGGGTCCTGGGATCGAGTCCCGCATCGGGCTCTCTGCTCAGCGGGGAGCCTGCCTCCTCCTCTCTCTCTGCCTGCCTCTCTGCCTACTCGTGATCTGTCTGTCAAAT